>NC_081411.1:598984199-599584199 GCF_030272615.1 Cryptomeria japonica
TTATTTATTTTTGAACTTTTCTTTACATATATATGTAATATGATTCTATTTAGGTCAACTGATCTCAACCATGGGAAAGAACAAGCAAGAAACAATGGAACAACGAGAGGCTCAAAAGGAAAGAAAAAGGCAGCGTATGAAGAAATTGTGTGACATAAGAACAATGGGAGAAGAAGGTATGTCAACCTCAACATCTCAATTCGATTTACCAAATGAATATAATGCACCTAATGCAATTGAAGAAGAAACATTTGATAATTTACCATTTGAACCTAATGCAATTGAAGAAGAAACATTTGATAATTTACCGTTTGAACCTAATGCAATTGAAAAAGATATCGCATTGAATAATCAATTAAATGTTGAACATATTTACACCTTCTCTACTTGATGAATTGAATGTACATAATGCACTGATGTTAACACCTCCTAGAATCATTCATAGGAAACCAAACTATCTAATTGACATTGATGAGAATATATTGAAGTCAATGCCCAATAAAATGAATGAACAAACTTGTAGGAGAATGGTTAAAAGAATATGGCAAAAACTATTTTAAAAACTTAAATCAAACTGCAAGATGTCGATTAATTGTTCAAATGATTAAAAATTTGAATTTTAGAGAGACAATGAAAATTCTAGGCCTAAGATCATCTGAAAGTAACAATGAAAGAACTATTGTTAGAAATCTATTTGATGCATATCAATCTATTGGTTCAAAATCACGTAGTAAAGATTCTAATGCTACTCGACGTGTCATTACATCAACCATAATGAGCAACAAAATAAAAAAAGATCGTTTGATAAGCAAAACAAGTAAGTCATTGAATGTTAGTAGAACAACATTAAGTAAACCATTAAAGAGGCAAGAACAAATAGAGGAACCTAACAATAATTCTCTTTGGGCATTCTCGGGTAGACTACCATGCAAAGACAAGGTTGTTGTAGATGCACTAAAAACATTAATTGAAAATTTTTGGCATGACAACACAAGAGTATCACCCAACCAAAGAGATGTTGTTAGAAGGTGAATTGGGTCTAAAAATCATGAGCCACATGCGAAACACTATTTGGATATGACTCAAACTAAATTTTATGAAATATTCCTTCAAAAGTTTTCTCAAATAAAAATTTTGCAAAGATTTTTTGAAATGGCAAAACCTTTTTATATTAAGATTAATCATGTACGCACCACATGTTTTTGTAGAATGCATATTGAATTTTCCACGCATTATGATATTTTTTGTCATATTTGTTCTACTTTGCACACTAACAACGTTTTGCAAGAATGTAATATACAAGCACCTCCTAAGTCGGCAAGAGAATTTATTTCAAGTGTGTTATGTAATAGACATGATGGTTGCATTTATTATAAGATGCCTTGTTTGGAAGGTTCTTGTGCTATATGTGGTGGTTTACAACATTTACCAAGATGCATACATTTGGAGAGCACACATGAAATTGGTACGAAACTAGTTTCTTTTGGAAAATACAAGACAGTCACATATGGAGTTAAAGATGGAAAAGATTTGAAGAGATGTGAGCTAGTGAAAAATGATATATGGGTGAACTCACAATACTGGTTCCCACTTTTTGACCAACTTTGACACTTGTATGAACATTTTGCAAAAAACCTTCACTTTCGGACACCTATAACTTTTAAATCGTTAAGAATTTGAAGATGATGTAAACTAGTGATTTGTAACATCCTTTTTGTAGATTCTAAATATATTTTTTTCAAATTTTTTTGAATAAAATTTTATTGATTTTTTCATCTCCCTCAAAAGTAGTTTTTTACAGGAAACAACATTTTTTAAGAGTGATGTGCATCCCGAAATGTATAAATTTTTATCTATAAATGATAAAAACTTATCTCTTTTAAATTTTGGTTTGTAACATCAATACCTAGGGCATGCAGTTGGTTTGATAGTGATATGTTGAATATTTTTTATTTTATTAAGTTTTGAAGTCCAACTAATTATAATTTAGATATAGGTGTACGTTTGAACACATAACTTGCTCTATATATATCGAAATTAAGTTTTATTTTTTTTGTTAGAAAGAAGACATCAATACCTAGGGCATAGATATTTTTTAGAATTTTTTTGAATTAGTTTGGTAATTTTTCCCAATGCATTGAACAAAGAAGTTCATGTTCGGTGAAAAACCTACATTCATAAAAAATAAAATAAAGATATATTAATAAACTTAAATATATTAAAAACTACACTATTTGGAAAGCTTATAATAAGGACTAAATCCTTAAGAAAACAAAACTTCTAAATGAATTCATTTGACCCCTCAAAAGATAATGTAAAATTGGTTTTTTATCAACATTTGATAGATGCAAAGGAGACTCCATTGCAAGTATGATTTAGAAGTAGAGAGGTTCTATCCAAGAAATTTTGATCTAAGAGCCTTTGATCTAACTCTCTTCAATTAATTACTTCAAATGGGACCTCTTAAACTTAAATAATTATATATTCAAAAAAATGTATGATTTCAGCAAAAATCAGGATGTACCAAAAAGTGGGAACCAGCTTTGTGAGTTCACCCATATGTGTAGCTCAATTTATGAAAATGTTTCAAGAGAAACTAGTTTATGAGTACATAATGCATACACATAGAGCTCAATGGTTAGATGAGAAATTCAAGTTGTGTAAGGACACATTTCCTCTTGGCACCATTGTCCCTATCATTGATTTCACTAAAAATTATACACTCTAACCTCAAAATGAAGTGCAATCCATGTATTATCACTCTACACAAGTTTCTATTTTTGTACACATAGCATTCATGCATGCAGATGATAGCACAAAGGAGGATAGAAAGGTTGTAAGAGAGTATCACTTCTACATAAGTGATGATCATACTCATTCATTAGAGTTTGTACAAGGATGCTTTAAAGTTTTCTATGATAGTTTAAGGGAAAGGAACATACGATACAACCAACACTTAATATGGTCAGATAATTGCACCGCATAATTCAAGAATACAAGGATGTTTAATTGGCTGACAAGGATGCATGTGACAAGCGGTGTACAACATTTTTGGATTTTCACTAAGGCTGGACATGGTAAGGGAGAGAACGATGGTGCAGGAGCATGTGTGAAAAGAGCCCTAGCCAGGGAAGAATTGAAGTACGAAGGTGGTGCTGAGTTGGTAGATGCAGAAATAATTATGCAGTGGTATAAGTCTATGATGGGTCCAAGTAATCCAGGTACGTCATTGGTTCGTAGATATTTTTGGTTGATTACTGAATCTAACATTGAAAACTATCTAGATTGTTGTGCAGTTGCAGGATCGAGTGACATGCACTCATTTATGACTTCAAATTCAAGTTCACTGGTAATTTATACGAGACAGATGGTATGTTTTTGCTCTTCATGCATGTATTGTTTGTGGGAAGAATGTGAATCAGAAGAGTGGGTTGACAAATGGTCTTGTAGATCATTGGTTCCCATTGATTCATATCAAATTCCCAAAGCACTACAATTGAGCTAGATAAAGACATCACTAGATTTTGACCATGTATCTGACCTAGTGGATTCAGGTGATTTTTTGAGTTAATTTTTTTGCTCGTATTCTTTTTGGTTCATTTTGTTGTACATCATACTTTATTTTTGGTATTAATTAACACTTTATAAAATGCAGGTCATGTGTATGTAGTTGTTGCAGAAGAGAACAATTAAGAAGAAAAAGATTACTATTTGTGTCGTTGTGTTGAGCCTAAAAGAAAATTGACAACCACAATCATTGATGGAGAATGTATTGAGTACCCAATAGGGTCTGTTGTCATGACAGGAACATGGCTTCGGAGATACCCTATCAAGAATTTTGATGTTTGGTTGTTCGAGGACTTTGAAACACACAAACATATTCTTCATTTCTCTAACCTTGTTGTTGCAACAAATATTCATTTGATGAAGTATTGTGGGTAGACCTCATAACAAGATTTTATGGAAAGTTTGTGAATCTGACCACGGGGCAATACTTGACACAATATGACTTAGAGCTGATCATGAAGGCTCACTTGATTGATTCTATAGTTCAGAGTAGAATGATTTTGAGAATTTTGTATAAATCGTCGATGAATTGTTCTATATTCATTTTTTGTATATATAAATGCCCATGAGCTGATTTTTACATGTTTAGGGGCATAATTTTGTATATTTAAGTGGCAATGAGCTGATTTGTACATATGTACATGCCAAATTTTATATATTAAAATGGCGATGAGCTAAATCGCACATATTGTAATGCCAAATTTTGTATAAAAGCCCATGAGATGATTTGTATATTAAAATGGCGATGAGCTGAATCACATATATTGTAATGCCAAATTTTTTATAAAAGCCCATGAGATTATTTGTAAGACATTTTTTTTGTATAATCAAATAGCCAAGAGTTGATTTGACAATATTTAGAGGCAAATTTTTGAATAATATGTGACAATGTTTTGTGACTAGTTTGTGTGTCAATGTTTTTTGACTATGTTTTGAGTATATGTGATGTGTCCCTGGTCAATCATGAGCATTATTGATTCTTGTATAATCATGGATAATTATTTGAGTCATTATCGGGTCATAGGGGTGATAGATTCAAACTAGATACAATTAGAGCAAAAATTGTCATTGTTGTCAAAAAAAATTGTCAAAAAAGTTGTCAAGCAACTTCTACATTGCGTTGGTAGGGTATGACTCTCGATGTTCTGGTGCACATGAGGAACATAATCAATTCTAGCCAATCTTGCAACTTTTCCTTGCAAGCAATTGATGATTTTTTCAGCAGGCAAAAAAATGCTACTAATTGAAAATGGCTTCGAGTCGTCAAAAACCCGAGATAGGCAATTGTAGAGGACCCTCACTCGACCCCATGAGATCAAATGGATTGACTGTATGTGTCGTGGATTGGAAGAAACAGTCCATCAAATTTTGATAATTTTTTGGACTCAGGGCACTTGAGAGATCTCACCGGTAGGGTATGACTCTTGACGTTCTGGTGCTTTTAGGATGCATGATAGGGGCATGCCTAGTGTAAAAATGACCACCTAGATGCACTCATGATGTCAGTTTGTGCACACGAGGAACAAAATCAATTCTAGCCAATCTTGCAACTTTTCCTTCCAAGCAACTGACAGTTTTTTGAACAGGCAAAAAAATGCTACTAATTGAAAATGGCTCTGAGTCATCAAAAACCAAGATAGGCCATTGTAGAGGACCCTCACTCAACCCCATAGGATCAAATAAATTGACTGTATGTGTCATGGATTGAAAGAAACAGTCTGTCAAATTTTGACAATTTTTTGGACTCAGGGCACTTGAGAGATCTCACTGGTAGGGTATGACTCTTGACATTCTCATGCTTTGGGAAGCATGATAGGGGCATGCCTAGTGTAAACATGCCCACTTGGATGCACTCATGATGTCTATTTGTGCACACGAGGAACATAATCAATTCTAGCCAATCTTGCAACTTTTCCTTGCAAGTAACTGACGGTTTTTTGAGTAGGCGAAAAAATGCTACTAATTGAAAATATCTCCGAGTCATCAAAAACTGAGATAGGCCATTGTATATGACTCTCACTCAACCCCATGGGACCAAAC
Source organism: Cryptomeria japonica (assembly GCF_030272615.1). Taxonomy (NCBI): domain Eukaryota; kingdom Viridiplantae; phylum Streptophyta; class Pinopsida; order Cupressales; family Cupressaceae; genus Cryptomeria; species Cryptomeria japonica. Next base: position 598,989,807 of record NC_081411.1, read on the forward strand.
AGATTGATCGTATGTGTCATGGATTGGAAGAAACAATCTATCAAATTTTGACAATTTTTTTGGACTCAGGACACTCGAGAGATCTCACCGGTACGGTATGACTCTCGATGTTTTCGTGCTTTAGGATGCACAATAGGGGCATGCCTAGCATAAAAATGCCCACCTCAATGCGCTCATGAAGTCGGTTTGTGCACACGAGGAACAAAATCAATTCTAGCCAATCTCGCAACTTTTCCTTGCAAGCAACTGACGATTTTTTGAGCAGGCGAAAAAATGCTACTAATTGAAAATGGCTCTTAGTCATAAAAAACTGAGATAGGCCATTTTAGAGGACCCTCACATGACCCCATGAGATCAAATAGATCGACCGTATGTGTCGTGGATTGGAAGAAACAGTCCATCAAATTTTGACAATTTTTTGGACTCAGGGCACTTGAGAGATCTCACTGGTATGGTATGACTCTCGACATTTTGGTGCTTTGGGATGCACAAAAGGGGCATGCCTAGCATAAAAATTCCCACTCAAATGTGCTCGCGACGTCGGTTTGTGCACACAAGGAACCGAATCAATTCTTGCCAATCTTGCAACTTTTCCTTGCAAGCAACTGACAGTGTTTTGAGTAGGCAAAAAATGCTACTAATTGAAAATGGCTCTGAGTCATCAAAAACCAAGATAGACCATTGTAGAGGACCCTCATGTGACCCCATGGGATAAAACAAATCAACCGTATGTGTCGTGGATTGGAAGAAATAGTCCATCAAATTTTGAAAATATTTTGGACTCAAGGCACTTGAGAGATCTCATTGGTAGGGTGTGACTCTTGACGTTCTGGTGCTTTGGGATGCATGATAGGGGCATGCCTAGCATAAACATGCCCACCTAGATGCGCTCGCAACATCGGTTTGTGCACACAAGGAACAAAATTTGACCATTGCGAGTGTGAGGGTGCTCTCGCACCAAACACATTGTTGTTTAAATTCATATTGTCGATTTTTGTTGTTTATATTCATATTGTTAATTACATATGAAAATATTCATTTAAATTTATAAAAGGGCAGCCACCAAATACAATGAATACACAATAATGAACTAAATACAAGGAGTTTTGTAGGGTTAATTCAACATTTTAGAAATTTTATCAAATCATATTCCACGATTGCAATGCTTTATATCATTTTTTTTTGTTGTTTATATTCATATTGTTGATTACATATGCAAATATTCATTTAAATTTATAAAAGAACAACCACAACATACAACAAATACAAAATAATGAACTCATTACACATTTATTGGATCGAATATCGATATTTATATATATATATATATATAAAGGCATGTCTGCCAAGTCAATACAAGTATTACAAAAATGTGGCATATGCCATGTTCAAATTGATATACAATAAAAATGTAGAATATATCTACATGTATTGGTCATTTTATGACCAAAACTAACACTATATGATCCTAAAATTTTGGTGGATCATCAAAATCAAGCCTCTTCAGCGCAATATGTGGCTCTGTAGATGGATACAAAACCACAATTCAAAAGCCAAGTTAGAATTCTTTTGTAGAAAATAGTTCACAATTAAAATCATAACTATGCATTTAACTTTAATTCCTTTGCAATTGAAATGTAGATTACCTCATCGGCTGATCTAGGAGCTAATGTCTTTGTTCTCCTCTCCTTGTCACTCTTAGGAGTTTTCTTGAAGACATACTTAAATGGATCCACGTTATGGCCGTACCACGAACAAGTCTATTGTAGATTAAATGTACAATTAATACAATGTACTAACATAAATATATCAAAAACACTTAAAAGCTATAATATAGAGAACAATGACGTACCTGTGCCTCAGATGCTTCTCCAATGGACTGAGGATGACTCACCATCGATGTAGAAATGGTCGCTATTACCTATACAAAAAATGTACAAAGATTAAATACAATTAATATAATGATAAGTATTGAAGGTTGAAAACAATTAATTTTACATATCAAACAAAAGTGTACCGGATCCTGATATGCTTCTCCAATGCAAGGAGGAGGGTTCGCCATTAACAAAATAGGTATGAATATTTCCTATATGAAAAAAATATAAGATTATAATACATCACAAGTTCACATGTACGTGTGCATATAATCATGAAATCAAGAAAATAAAGTAGAGATACATACCTCTGCCCTCTCTTGATTCGTGGGTGAATCAAGTGCATTCAACACATCCACAAAGCTCAATGGCTGCTGTACATGTAAAATAGACAAAAAACACTAATCAACCTACAAACCCCAACTAATACTTGATTTCAACATTTTCAAACAATTGTACAACTAAAAATGTGTTCAATTACCTTCTTCACACGTTTTGGCATCTTCAAGATATTCTTTTTCTTCGGACGAGCCCTAGACGTGGAGGGGATGCCTTAAAAATAGAAAATTAACATGAGATATTAGTACAAATAATAAATTAAACATAATTTTAAAAATCTAAAATGAAATGACTTGCATATTCCATCAAAACAATACATAAAAAGAGTTGTACAAAATATGATACCATATAGCCTTGTAGGCCAAAATCGATCGCCGATAGCGTGATGTCATCAATCTGGGACATTTTGTCCCCTGTCAACACCTACAAAGCAGAAATTGGACCAAGCATTAAAGATAGTTAGTATATCTTGTATTTTTTTGAATTCAAAGTGTACCATTCTATTGTAACATGTTACAAAATTTGTACCTCAGGCGTCGAAGTTGCAGTTGTGGTAACTAGGGGAGGTGTATGGGATACCGCTGCTGCATCCTGAAATGCATATTAGTTGTCTCAATTTAAATCAATGTATAAATGAAAATTCATTTATGTAATTACAAAATTAAAGTGACTGATAAATAAAATGTTATGAATTCAAATCAACACACTTGTGTCTGTGGCTCATGGGCAAACACGATGTCCATCAACTCATCTGTCAGTGCGACATCCTCAACTGTGTGAGCCTGACATATACAACCACAAATCGTGCATAGATGATATGAGTATCCATCTACATCGGCTGCATCATTTATCCCCAAGAATATCCCCAAGCAACTGACACACATCTGCTCGATGGGCTCTTTGTCGCCCTCTAACGGCTCATCATCCAATACAATAGGGTGTGCTAATGATGACCCATGCTGGATGATGGCACTAGTCAATGTTGTGGCCACTTGAAGAGTCTGTAGCTCCATCGACTCTTTCACCTCTAATGGGACAGCCTGATGCACCTTGGATTTGGGTGCTAGGGGGCGGCGACTCTCCATGGCTAATCGCCTACAAGCTCTAGGTCTATCTTGGGCAGAGCCACCACCTCTACCATGAAACTCTCTCATGTCAAAATAATTTGAGCACGCATTGAGCACAAACTCACAATATATTTTTCTCAAAAAATATATTGGCACCTCATAATTATTACAAGGTGGACTGTCAAAGACCATCCACCACCTCTGCCAAAAAAGATTGTTCATCTGCACATTGGTACACCAATGTATGGGAAACCTCTTTGCATTAGGAGGTAATGACTGACCAATTTTGGGGTCAACAAAAAGGGCACATATTTGTTGTTTAGAAATATTTTTGTTTTTAACTTCATCGTATGATAGCCCATTTGCATAGAATTAACGACACCTATCCCTAAAGCTTCCCCATTTTGTAATTTCTATGGAAACAGCTATGGCACCACTAGCCAATGTTTCTAGGCTAGTGGCGAGGGATTGATGATGGTCAAGATTAGAAGTTTTCAATTTTACAATCAGTCTATTGATTTTGGATGTATTTTGCCCTAACTGATTAATTAATTTTTCCTGTGTTTCGGCTGTGTGGTCAAAAGGAGGAATTGGGGGTTGTTCTTGTGTGTTTTCAGGAGGTGCATTTGGTTGTTCTTGTGGGTTTTCAAGAGGTGCATTTGGTTGTTCTTGTTCTGGATTAGAAGAATCTAGTTTTTGAAATAAAAAATGAAAAAACCTAATCAAAATTAATGAAATTAAATTCAAAATGTAAAACAAATTGCATAAACCAGAGAGAAAGAGAAAAATAAACAAAAACTAACCTTGATCCATAGCCTGGAGGATAAATTTAGCACCTCGTTTGTGGTTTAGGTTGGAAAATGGGAAAAAAACAAACTAAAAAATGCGCTTTTCGGGTAAATGAGGACCCAGTTTGTTTTAAAAACTTGTTTTATTAGGCACCACGTACACGGTTTTACTAAGATTATTAGCACGTACGTGCTCATTTTCCTATAAGTAGAGCGTACACACTAATTTTCCTAGTTGTAGCGCATACGTGCTCAGTTTCTTAAACTCAGCGTGTATGCACTACCTTTTCTAGGCTCGGGAAGAACAAACCTAAGCGCGTACGTGGGAATTTGAAATTTTAAAACCGCGTACGCGTTGCCTGTTTTTCCAAGTTTTTTTTGGGCAGTGTCCACTTTTCTAACCACCATCTTTGTGCACACGCCCGTTACTTTTAAATTCATTCATAAATGCATGAACACTATCTTTTTCAGTCAATAGATCGCATTGTTTTCCAACCTTTCCATCCTTTAGTGGATACTAAATAGTTTTAAATCTTTTAACATCAACTAATTGTTGTCCAAAATCATTTGAAATATTTTCATGCAAACATTCATCCAATAATGAAAGACTACCACATATATCACATACACTGGAAACACATGCATTGAAAAGAAAATTTTGCTCATTTAGTGGGTTTCAAAACAAACTTGATATAAACTCCTTTATAGTTTCAGGTGGTATATTTATACCACATTCTTTGAACATTCCATTACTATGCATGGTAACACGTATATATCTAAATACATCATAATGGTAGTGAAATTGAACATGAGTTTTGCAACAACATGTGACTCTTTCCTTGTTAATTCGAACATACCAAGGTTTACACTTTTCAAAAGACCTTTGACAAATGCTAATAGTCAACACCTTATCATCCAATTTTTTTCTGTACAATTCAGTTTGAGTCATGTCCAATAGGTGTTTTGGATGTGGATCACGAATTTTTGACCCAACTCTTAATTTAAGAACATCTCTAACATTAGGTGGTACTCTCGTATTATCGTGCCAGAATTTTTTGATCAAATTTTTGACTTCACCGGTAAGTTTCATATCAGACCTTGGTAGTCTACCACTAAAAGTTGATAATTTGTTTGCCAAATCACTTTCAAAATTAACTCTTCTTTTTACAGCTCTTGAAAAAGCTTTGCAATGAATATTAAGATATCCACTTATGTTACTCATCATTCTTTTATTAGAAGTTGTTTGGCTTACTAAAGTTGTTGTTATTGCTTGTTGTGCCACACTTTTATCTTTAGAATGACTTTTCTTTTCAATTGTATCAAAGGTGCTAGCAACAATCAATACAATTTGTTTTAAAGACTTTTCCTTCTTCTTGGGTTTGACATAAAAGCCTAACTTCTTCATCACTTTTCACATTTTAGTCATTTTAATTAGTTGTACCATTAACTGACATTGAAACCCAAATTTCTTATTATAAAAAAATGTCTAAACAATCTATTTGCATGTGTCATAATCTGTCTCCATGAAACCAAGCCAAGAAGGTTGTCTAGTACATCACTTTTAATTTCAAAATTTTCATTCATTTGATTATCATTCAAACATGTTTCATTTTCAATTGGTGTTTCCATGTCTACATACACATTATTGGTTTTAGTTGCAAGTGGATTTTCAATTTCATTTGGAGTTTCAAATTTGGTTTCAATTTCAGTTTCAAGTTAAGATCTAGTTTCATTTGGGGTTTCAATTTGGATTTCAATTTTAGTTTCAAATTGAGTTCTAATTTCATTTGGGGTTTGATTTTCAATTGGCATTTCATTTAATAAGTAACCTACTTCTACTAAATCACCAATTTCTTCATGAAAAAAAATATAGGGCTGTGAAGACATACGTGTATCCAATAATGGATTAGAAGATGTACTTGAATTAAATGGTTCTATTGTGTTTCCTTCATCAGCATTTATGGTCTCATTGATGTTCTCCTCTTCTGAAACGACTGTGCAACTTGAAGCTCCTTGTCTCATTCTTGATCTTCTCTCTTGTTGATGCATTGCCTCCTTCTCCCTATTTGCTACAATCTCCTCAGTTGTCAGAACCTTCCTTTGCCTCTTCCTGCATTGATTTGATCCCATGGCTACACCAAATTTTGAATTTGAATCGATCTCCTTACCAAATCGACAATAAGACAAACAAAGAGAATGATTAATCAAAACATTCTCTTTCCAGGTCGTACTTGTCAGGAAATGATTGAAAAATCATTCAATCATTGGGATTTGTGCTTGTGGGCCAGATTTCAACCCAACGGATCTTTTCAGAAACAGGGGCCTGTTATTTAATCTAACGGGTGCCCATTTTTTTAATTTAAAAAACGTGTGCCCATTTGTTAAAATTAGGGGCAGGAAACAACCCTTAGCATTTTTTTTTGCTTCGGGATGGGCTTGGTCCCACCAAGCCTATGCTTGGACCTCCCAAAAAATAACTAAGGTAAAATGACATCAGATTTCTACCTTGGCCTAATTTTTGAGGGCCTTTCTGATTGAATTTTTTGATGAAACGAAAACCCATTAGAGTTTTCAGCATCCTGATTTCATAAATATAAATTTCATAGTGATAAGATTATTTTTAGTATTTTTGTATTATTTATTAATCAAAAGTGGAACCTAAACCTAAAATACCAAGGCTCACTAAAACTTTAATAACTTTTTTGTTTTTAAGACTTTAGAAAAATAAACTATATAAAATCAATCTACATACAATTCTTTTGAATATTAAAAAAAAAATTGAAAAATATGAAATTTTCATCAAATTATGATGGTCGTACACCCAATGTTTTGAAAATATACTTTATTGTCAGTTAAAAATTAAATTAAAAAACTGTATTCAATAAAAAAAAAAAAAAGCAAAAATATTCTCATCAATATTTGGTGTCTTAGGTATCATTTCCCAGAAGGATTTGCAAAAATTCATTTATTTGCATAAAAAAAGGGTGGTTGTACACATGTGTGGTATGGTCTGGAAACAGGCATTTTGAAAAACTGGTTCTTAAACATGCCTACTAAAAAGGGATTTCTAGCATGTGGGTATTAAAATAAATTACATATTTGAAAAGTAGACTCCGAGCACTACATTTTCTATTACTAAATTTTTTTGAGACTCAATCTCTAAGTGCATCAAATTTTGACATCAATCGATATAAAATTTCAAAAACAAAGAAAACACTTCTACTTTTTGCCCAAAAGTGGGACTCAACTTCTTGCAGCCACCCATATGTGAATCAGATTCACAAGAAATCCTTCTCCAACCAAGAGCATAACCTCTCTCAATCATGTGGAGAATAGCCAGGTCTTCCAAAAGGTTATTCAAGTGAAGCCCTTCAAATTTAGAGAAGAAAAAAACAATCCTAACTCCAATGTTTCTTCCAACACCTCCAATACCATCCAGACCCGAGTTCCCCTAAAAGAACCATTGGTATTAATTTTCAAAACTCCCTTTGGGGGAGGCAACCATCTCCCCTCTCTATGAACTTTCTACCTAGCTCCCCTCAATTTCTTTCCAATTGAAGACTTCATGCCATAGTCACCTAAATTTAACCTCCTAACAACATCCAAATCCTCTGGAGAAACAATGTCTGAGATATCACACTTAGCCAAAATAGTCTCTCAAAGCTTATAAAAATTTTGCAACAAGAAATTTCTATCCAAGGCTACCTCCTGAAAAATTATTTGATTCCTCTCAAGCCAAAGATTCCAAATAATAAAGGAGGGGCCAATCGTCCACATAATTTGGAGAAAAGGAGTTTGGGTAGGAGGCCTCCCCAAGCTCTCCCAAAAATCCACCAGAGAGGTGGCATGAACATAAGAATGATGCCAAAACTCCCAATAGAGATGCCAAATCCCCCTAGAATAGGAGCACTAAAAAAATAAATGACAATTATTCTCTTCATTATTTCTACAAAAGACACAAATTGATGGGCCTTGAAATCCACATTTACCCAAATTATTCCAATTCAAACATCTAGTTTGCGCTACCAACCAAAGAAAAAAATTACACTTAGGCCATGAGAATTTGTTCCAAACTTGTTTCCACCAACTCATGCCCCCTCTATGATACAATTGACTTTCTAACTCAAGGTACCCTAAAGCGACAGAGAACCTACCTTTTGGGTCTAGATCCCAGGCCAAAATATCATTCCCCTTAAGAGAGATACAAAGTCTCCCAAAAAGAATCCCAACAAGCTCTTGACGATCATCCTCATAGCCTCCAATAGGCCAATCTCAGGAATATTTCCAACAACAAACCTCCACCTGACCCTGTAAATTAATTCTTTTAAAATCTGATACTCTGCTCCAGCCAGCCTTAGTAAAGATATTGCATAGAGGATGAAGATGTAGAAATTGGGAAATAATCGGGGGATGACCATCCCAAGAATCCAACTAGAATAAAGTATCAACACTCCCATTACATATCCAAAAAAGACTATCCTTGATGAGCTTAGCCCCTCTCTTTGAAGTGCTCCAAATCATGGATTCCTTCCCCACTAGAGGGTATCTTGAAATTTCATTCCCACACACACCCCATAAATGCTAGTGGCAGAGAATATTAGCCCATCTATGGTTCTGACTAGTGCACCACCGCCAATAAAGCTTAGTAGCAAAAACCAGATTATTCATTGCTATAGTATGAAGCCCTAATCCTCCTTCCTCTTTCGATCTACACACTGAATCCCAATTCACCAAACTCCATTTAACCGAGAGAAAATTCCTAGACCAAAGAAACTGTTGGGACAAAGAATAAAATTCTTTAAAAAATCTGGAAGGGGCAACTTGCACAAAAAAATTGTAAAGGGGTAGAGCTTGCACCACCGTCTTCAAAAGAATCACCCTAGTAGAAGAAGAGGGCCATCTAAAGGTCCAATGGCTAACCATCTTCCTGAATTTCTCCAAGATCACCTACCAAAGATCCCTACGCTAAGATCCCAAACCCAAAGGAATCCCTAGATAAACCATAGGGAGAGTATCAATATGAAATCTAAGAATACGAGCAATCATTCTTTGTAATATCAACTTTAAAATTATTGCACATATAAATTTTAAAATTTTATTAACCTTAAAGAAATTACTTATCATTTAAAATATAGAAAATCTAAAAATACATCAATTTTTAAATAATATTTTTTTGTATATAAGATAAATTTTAAGTCAATCAATATTGTAATGAAATTTATACAATAATTATAAATATTATATTATGCATCTCATCTTTATTATCTACTAATGCATATTCTCTTCTATTTAATAATTTAATCCTCCACGTCCTTGATAAATTACTATTTTTTAATAAATATTCAAAATCTTTTAAAAAGAAATCCATTACATATTAGAGGGTCTTAAGGAATTCTAATTTCTAATATTATATTATGCATATCATATTTATTATCTATTAATGACTATTCTCTTCTAATCAATAATTTAATCTTTTAAATCTTTGATAACTATTATTTTTTATAAATATTCAAAATCTTTATAAACAACCCACAACATTTTAGAGGGTCTTAGAGAATTATAATTTCTGTAGATATCAAAATTATTCAAAACTGTAATAATTATTACATGAATGTTCCACTTGACTTTTATTGCACTAGTAATCTAATAATAATAATAAAACATAAATAACATTTCTCATTTACAAGCTTAAAATTTAAAATTCATAGCCTCTGATATTTACAACTTTTTGATAAAATAAAATTAGTAATAGTTAATATTTTTTAGAAATTGATTGGACTTGGGTGAAAATGGATAATTTATTGTATTGTTAGGCAAAGGATGTACAAATGTATGGAGAAAAATTAATAGAGACACAAACATCATATTGAATAAATGATATCATTCTGGAAAAAAATTATTGAAAGATAAAAGAAAAACTTTTCATTAATTCATTCACCCAAATTTATATGTTGTGCATTCACCAATAATCATCACTAGACCTAAATGTTAAAATAAATTACAACATATAAAATAATTTGAAACAAAAAACATAGATTCAAAAATCATGAACAAGACATAAAACACCAGATTTATAATGGTTCACCAAATGGCTACATCCATTTTCAAGCAGGGCAATATGTTATTCAAACATTGTTTCTAAGATAAATTGAATTCAATAGTAGTATGCCTTATATAAAGAATTACAATATCCAAAATGTGAAGGGCCAAAAATTTATTGGAGGGAAAATATGAGATTGTTGGGTTTCATATCCAACAATCTCACACATCCCCTGCATTTCTATTGATAACATCACTTTGTAATCAACCTCAAAGAAGACTTAAACTCTGCTAAAATTTATTCGATAAGTGTATGAATTAATCTTCTCCAAGACAAAAAAAAATAAAAATAAAAATAAAAATAAAAATTAATAAAATAGAAAAACTATTTAACATTATGAATCATCACAATGTCTTTAACACCTATATGCACACCTCTACCAAATATTGGAGGGTAAGTGCACAAAGATGGTGATCAAAAAGGGGTATAAGTGGACACTTTTTTTCTGAAATCAGGTGAACCTGAACTTGGAGGAAAATTTTGAAAGTCAACCACTCAAGATATGAAGATAATCAAAGAACAAATATTGTAGTACTCTGAATCTAGTTTCTAAACTACTAAACTTTTTCAAAATTGGATAAGATTAAAGGGGTCAAATCCTTCGCGCATGAAAAAATGACTTTGATTTTTTCTGAAAAACATAACATAGTGTCTGACATGCGCATCAAAAAAGTCATAGTTAGATTTAGTATTTGACAAATTCTTTGGCAGAAAGATAGTTAAGAGTGAGCAATAGAAGATGTGTATTTTTTTTGTAATTTTTTGTTTAGTATTTTTTTTTCTGATTTTTCCAATCAAGCACATCCTGAAAATCAGGTACCTGTTCATGCGCGAAGCATAAGTTTCACTAAACAAATCAAAAATACAATTTTTTTAAAAAATTGTAAAGAATCAAGTGCACTACAATAATATATAAAGTTTTTTAAATTTGGATACGTATATCAAAAGTTATTCAAAAAATGGTGTACCTATGTCTGTGAGAACTATGGAGACACTGGTAAAAGAAATTCAATAATAATATGTTATTGTTGTTCAAATTGAAAAAAAATTATATGGTTAGAAAGCTCAAAAGATGGGTGAAAATATGGTGGCAATTTTAGAAATACCCACTTTATGAAGTGTAAACCTAATGATGACAAAGTCGATAAACCAAGTTGATAAAATAAAACACGTCAAAAATGAGAGAAATGGAGGGAAATCAAACTTCCAAACCGCAGCTTTGTCATCTAGGCCTATTTCCAAGCCTAAAAAGTCAAAAGCACGTACGGGGTACTTATGGTTTAAAAAGCGCGTATGGGGTACTTATAGTGTAAGTAGCGGGTACGCGCTTGTTTCCCTACAAACAATGCGTACGCGCTATTGTATAATATGATATTATATATATAATATGTGTGTATACATATAATATATGTAATATATAATATGTGTATAATATGATATTGTATATATAATATGTTTATATACATATAATATATAATATATGTATATATATAATATATTAAACATATATATATTGTCTCCCCCTCTCAAACGCATATAAGGTCTCTCTCTCCCTCTCTCTCTCTCTCTGTCTCTCTGTCTCTCTATCTCTCTCTATCTCTCTCTCTCCTTCTCCTTATCCCTTCCTCCATACCCCATCCCTCTTTCTCTTCTTCTATCCCTCCCTCCTTCCATACCCCACTACAACTACATCTACACTTCTATAGAAGTAAGTGAATTTATTTCTTGTCTGCAACTTCCTCTTTGATTTTTATCATGTATGCTCTCTTAAGAAAATTGACTAATGGATTTGTGTGTGTATATTGAATAGGAGGAATAGGGTTTGAAATTGAACCACAGGTGTATTACCGTGACAAACAAGGACACTTGTAGCAGTATTCTTCTTGAATGTGTTTTTAATGAGCAGAGAAGGTGTGGAAAATAGTGTCAACAAAGCAACATGATGAGTTAGAGTACCTACAATATGTTTTTTAGAAGGAAACAATAGATAGGAAGAGAAAGATGGAGAGTAACACAGATGATGTCCTGTAGAATGATAGTGGTGGGTATGCGAGAGTTCCTATGTTGTTACACAATGCCTGTCACCTAAAGAAATTAAAGTTTGTTGTATGCATGGCAGTGGTAGTATATGATGATCATCACTTGTCAAATATCTTGGAATGGTACAATCCCATGAAAGAAATAAAGTGCGTAATTCCTATATTCACAATCGAGATCAGTCTTATAACCTTGCAAATTTAATAACATCATATGTTTTAGAACTTAGGCATTACTCTTAGGGTTAGGTCAAGATCTTACACTTGCCTTTTAGAGAAGCTTTGTTGTTTGTTCGCTTGGAGTCTCGATGACTGATGGATTTGTGTGTGTATATTGAATAGGAGGAATAGGGTTTGAAATTGAACCAGGGTGTATTACCATGACAAACAAGGAAACCTGTAGCAATATTCTTCTCGAATGTGTTTTTAATGAGTAGAGTAGATGTGGAAAATAGTGTCAACAAAGCAACATGATGAGTCAGAGTACCTGTAATATGTTTTTCAGAAGGAAACAATAGGTAGGAAGAGAAAGAGGGAGAGTAACACATATGATGTCCTATAGAATGATAGTGGTGGGTATGCGAGAGTTTCCATGTTGTTACACAATGCCTGTCACCTAAAGAAATTAAAGTTTGTTGTATGCATGACAGTGGTAGTATATGATGATCATCACTTGTCAAACAATTTGGAATGGTACATACCCATGAAAGAAATCAAGTGTGTAATTCCTATGATCACAATTGAGACCAGTCTTATAACCTTGCAAATTTAATAGCATCATATGTTTTAGAACTTAGGCAGTACTCTTAGGGTTAGGTCAAGCTCTTACACTTGCTTTTTAGCAAAACCTTGTTGTTTGTTCGCTTGGAGTCTCGTTGTATGATGTTCCATTCATAACTTTAAATTTAATATATCATTTTATTAGCCCACCATATGACCCCTTAGGTGTCATTAGAGGTCGTATTGTTTCCTAAGAGGTCATATGGTGTCCTGTGACCCCTTAAGACCCCTCCTCTTTCCCTCCCTCCCTCTCTCTCTCTCTCTCTCTCTCTCTCTCTCTCTCTCTCTCTCTCTCTCTCTTCCTTCCTCCATACCCCTTCTTCTCTCCCACCCCCCTCTTCTCTCCCTCTCTCCCTCCCTCTACCTTCTCTCTACCTTCTCTCTCTCTCTCTCTCTCTCTCTCTCTCTCTCTCTCTCTCTCTCTCTCTCTCTCTCCCTCTCCCCCTCCCTCCCCTTACTCTCCCTCTACCTTCCTTCATACCTCTTCTTCTCTCCCACCCCCCTTTTCTCTCCCTCCCTCTACCTCTCTCCCTCTCTCTACCTTCCCTCCTCTCTCTCTCTCTCTCTCTCTCTCTCTCTCTCTCTCTCTCCCTCCCTCCCCCCTACTCTCCCTCTCCCTTCCTCCATACCCCTTCTTCTCTCCCACCCTCCCCCCTCTTCTCTCCCTCTCTCTACCTTCCCTCCCCCATCTCTCTCTCTCTCTCTCTCTCTCTCTCTCTCTCTCTCTCTCTCTCTCTCTCTCTCTATCTATCTATCTATCTATCTATCTCTCTCTCCCTCTTCCTCCTTCCCTCTCTCTCTCTCTCTCTGTCTCTCTCTGTCTCTCTGTCTCTGTCTCTGTCTCTGTCTCCCTCTCCCTCTCACCTCTCCTCTCCCTCCCTCCCCTACTCTCCCTCTCCCTTCCTCCATACCCCTTCTCTCCCACCATCCCCCCTCCTCTCTCTCTCTCTCTCTCTCTCTCTCTCTCTCTCTCTCTCTCTCTCTCTCTCTCTCTCTCTCTCCCTCCCTTTTCATTCACATCTTTTCTACTACCAATAGTGCGTACGAGGTATTGAAACTATTAGTTCACTACCCTGCCATAACTTTTTTAAGGCAAAGGAGCGTGTATGTGGTACTTATTACTTATAAGCACGTACGGGGTATTATTCCCATTATTTGTTACCCTGAGATAACATTTTTTAGGCTTAGGAGCGCGCACGCGCTACTTATCAGTCCATAATGGGAAAAAAGAATATCGTTGGGCTTGTCAACATTTTATGGTCTAACAATGCATACGTGGTTATTAATGTAGCGTGCACGTGGTTTATAGACATAGTTTTAGTTTCCGAAGAGCCTCAACGACCTCAAAAGAAGTTTTTGAGGTCATTGAAGGCCCCATTGGAACTGTGTCTGCACTTTTATCACTGTTTTATACATAAAAGAATTTTTTATTTTTGCATGATCTCAAATGATTGAATTGTTGTTTTTATTAGTTTTTTGTTTGTGCATGATTTCAAATGATTGAATTGTGATTGTTTAATAATTTGATTCCAAAAAATAGTGATAAGATCCATATTTATGGTTATTTGTTTGTTTATGAAATTTTCTTTACATATATATGTAATATGATTCTATTTAGGACAACTGATATCAACCATGGGAAAGAACAAGCGGGGAATGATGGAACAACGAGAGGCTCAAAAGGAAAGACAAAGACAACATATGAAGAAATTGTGTGACATAAGAACAATGGGAGAAGAAGGTATGTCATCCTCAACATCTCAATTCGATTTACCAAATGAATGCACCTAATGCAATTGAAGAAGAAACATTTGATAGTTTACCATTTGAACCTAATGCAATTGAAGAAGATATCGCATTGAATAATTATTTAAATGATGAACATATTAGACCTTCTCTACTTAATGAATTAAATGTATATAATGCACCGATGTTAACACCTCCTAGAATCATTCGTAGGAAACCAAACTATCTAATTGACATTGATGAGAATATATTGAAGCCAATTCCCAATAAAATGAATGAATGAACTTGTAACAGAATGGTTAAAATAATATGGCAAAACTATTTTCAAAACTTAAATCAAACCGCAAGATGTCAATTAATTGTTCAAATGATTAAAAATTTGAATTTTAGAGAGACAATGAAAATTATAGGCCTAAGATCATCTGAAAGTAACAGTGAAAGAACTATTGTCAGAAATCTATTTGATTCATGTCAATCTATTGGTTCAAAATCACGTACTAAAGATTCTAATGCTACTCAACGTGTCATTACATCAGCCATAATGAGCAAGAAAATAAAAAAGATCGTTTGATAAGAAAAACAAGTAAGTCATTAAATGTTAGTAGAACAACATTAAGTAAAGCATTAAAGAGGTGGGAACAAATAGAGGAACCTAACAATAATTCTCTTTGGGCATTCTCGAGTAGACTACCATGCAAAGACAAGGTTGTTGTTGATGCACTAAAAACATTAATTGAAATTTTTTAGCATGACAACACAAGAGTATCACCCAACCAAAGAGATGTTGTTAGAAGGTGAATTGGGTTTACAAATCATGAGCCACATTCCAAACACTATTTGGATATGACTCAAACTAAATTTTATGAAATATTCCTTCAAAAGTTTCCTCAAATAAGAATTCTTCAAAGATTTTTTGAAATGGAAAAACCTTTTTATATTAAGATTAATCATGTACGCACCACGTGTTGTTGTAGGATGCATATTTAATTTTCCATGCATTATGATATTTTTTGTCATATTTGTTCTACTTTGCACACTAACAATGTTTTGCAAGAATGTAGTATACAAGCACCTCCTAAGTCTGTAAGAGATATTATTTCAAGTGTGCTATGTAATAGACATGATGGTTGCATTTATTATAAGATGCCTTGTTTGGAAGTTTCTTGTGCTATATGTGGTGGTTTGCAACGTTTACCAAGATGTGTACATTTGGAGAGCACACATGAAATTGGTGCGAAACTAGTTTCTTTCGGAAAATACAAGACAGTCACATATGGAGTTAAAGATGGAAAAGATTTGAAGAGATGTGAGCTAGTGAAAAATGATATATGTGTAGCTCAATTTATGAAAATGTTTCAAGAGAAACTAGTTTATGAGTACATAATGCATACACATAGAGCTCGATGGTTAGATGAATAATTCAAGTTATGTAAGGACACATTTCCTCTTGGCACCATTGTCTCTATAGTTGATTTCACTAAAAATTATACACTACAACCTCAAAATGAAGTGCAATCCATGTATTATCACTCTACACAAGTTTCTATTTTTGTACACATAGCATTCATGCATGCAGATGATAGAACAAAGGAGGATAGAAAGGTTGTAAGAGAGTATCACTTCTACATAAGTGATGATCATACTCATTCATTAGAGTTTGTACAAGGATGCTTTAAAGTTTTCTATTATAGTTTAAGGGAAAGGAACATACGATGCAACCGACACTTAATATGGTCAGATAATTGTACCACACAATTCAAGAATGGAAGGATATTTTATTAGTTGACAAGGATGCATATGACAAGCGGTGTACAACATTTTTGGAATTTTAGTGAGGCTGGACATGGTAAGGGAGAGCATGATGGTGCAGGAGCATGTGTGAAAAGAGCCCTAGCTAAGGAAAAATTGAAGTACGAAGGTGGTGCTGAGTTGGTAGATGTAGAAAGAATTGTGCGATGGTGTAAGTCTATGATGGGTCTAGAAAATCGAGGTACATCAATGGCTCGTAGATATTTTTGGTTGATCACTGAGTCTAACATTGAAAACTATCTAGATTGTTGTGCAGTTGCAGGATCGAGTGACATGCACTCATTTACGAGTTCAAATTCAAGTTCATTGGTAATTTATACGAGATAGATGGTATGTTCTTGCTCTTCATGCATGTATTGTTTGTGGGAAGAATGTGAATCACTTGAGTGGGTTGACAAATGGTCTTGTAGACCATTGGTTCCCATTGATTCATATCAAATTCCCAAAGCACTACAATTGAGCTAGATGGAGGCATCAGTGGATTTTGACCATTTATCCGACCTAGTGGATTCGGGTGATTTTTTGAGTTAATTTTTTTGCAAGTATTCTTTTTGGTTCATTTTTTTGTTCATCATACTTTTTTTTGGGTATTAATTAGCACTTTGTAAAATGTAGGTCATGTGTTGGCAGTTGTTTTAGAAGAGAGCAATGAAGAAGGAACATATTACTATTTGTGTCATTGTGTTGAGCCAAAAAGAAAATTGACAACCACAATCATTGATGGAGAGGGTATTGAGTACCCAATAGGGTCTTTTGTCATGATAGGAACATGGCTTTGGCGATACCCTATCAAGAATTTTGATGTTTGGTTGTTCGAGGACTTTAAAACACATAGACATATTCTTCATTTCTCTAACCTTGTTGCAATAAATATTCATTTGATTAAGTATCGTGGTAGACCTCATAATAAGATTTTATGGAAAGTTCATGAATCTGACCATGAGGCAATACTTGACACAATACAGGTTAGAGACGATCCTAAAGGCTCACTTGATTGATTCTATGGTTCAGAGTAGAATGATTTTGAGAATTTTGTGTAAATCATCGACAAATTGTTCTATATTCATTTTTTGTATAAATAAATTCCCATGAGCTAATTTTTATATGTTTAGGGGCATAATTTTATATATTTAAATAGCAATTACTGATTTGTACATATGTACATGCCAAATTTTGTATATTAAAATGGCAATGAGCTGAATCACACATATTGTAATGTCAGTTTTTGTATAAAAGCCCATGAGATGATTTTTATATTAAAATGGCGATAAGTTGAATCACACATATTGTAATGCCAAATTTTGTATAAAAGCCCATGAGATGATTTGTAAGACATTTTTTTGTATAATCAAATAGCTAAGAGCTGATTTGACCATATTAAGAGGCAAATTTTTGAATAATATGTGACAATGTTTTGTGACTATTTCATGTGTCAATGTTTTGTGACTATGTTTTGAGTATATTTGATGTGTCCCTGGTCAATCATTAGCATTCTTGATTCTGGTATAATCATGGAGAATTATTTCAGTCATTATTGGGTCATAGGGATCATAGATTGAGACTAGATACAATTTGAGCAAAAATTGTCATTATTGTCAAAAAAGTTGTCAAACAACTTCTACATTGAGTCGGTACGGTATGACTCTTGACATTCTGACACTTTGGTATGCACAAAAAGGGCATACCTAGTGTAAATGTGCCCACCCAGATGTGCTCATGACGTCGGTTTGTGCACATGATGAACCAAATCAATTCTAGCCAATCTTGCAACTTTTCATTGCATGCAACTAATGATTTTTGTAGTAGGCAAAAAAATGCTACCAATTGAAAATGTCTTCGACTCATCAAAAACCAAGATAGACCATTGTAGAGGAGCCTTACGTGACCCCATGGGTTCAAACGAATCGACCACATGTTTCCTGGATTTGAAGAAAGAGTCCATCAAATTTTGACAATATTTTGGACTCAGGGCACTTGAGAGATTGCACCGGTACGGTATGAATCTCGATGTTCTGGCACTTTGGGATGCATGATAGGGGCATGCCTAGTGTAAACCTACCTACCCGAATGCGCTTGTGACGTCGGTTTGTGCACATGACGAACCAAATCAATTCTAGCCAATCTTGCAACTTTGCATTGCATGCAATTGATGGTTTTTGCAGCAGTCGAAAAAATGCTAATAATTGAAAATGGCTTTGAGTTATCAAAAACCAAGATAAGCCATTGTAGAGAAGCCACACGTGACCCCATGGGTTCAAACGGATCAACGATATGTGTCCTGGATTTGAAGAAATAGTCCGTCAAATTTTTACATGTTTTTGGACTCAAGGAAATTGAGAGATCGCACCGGTACGGTATGCCTCTCAATGTTCTGGTGCTTTGGGATGCATGATATAGGCATGCCTAGCATAAACCTACCCACCTAAACATGCTCGTGACATTGGTTTGTGCACATGATGAACCGAATTAATTCTAGCCAATCTTGTAACTTTGCATTGCATGCAACCGATAGTTTTGCAGCAGGCAAAAAAATGCTAATAATTGAAAATGGCTCCGAGTTGTCAAAAACCAAGATAGGCCATTGTAGAGGAGCCTAACGCAACCCCAAAAGTTCAAATGGATTGACCATATGTGTCCTAGATTTGAAGAAACAGTCCATCAAAGTTTGACAATTTTTTGGACTCAGGGCACTTGAGAGATCGCACCAATACGGTATAACTCTCGATGTTCCAATGCTTTGGGATGCATAAAAAGGGCATGTTTAGCATAAAAATTCCCACCCAAATGTGCTCGCGATGGCGGTTTGTGCACACGATGAACCGAATCAATTCTAGCCAATCTTGCAACTTTGCATTGCATGCAACTAACGGTTTTGTAGCAGGCGAAAAAATACTAATAATTGAAAATGGCTTCGAGTTGTTGAAAAATGAGATAAAAAATTGTAGAGGAGCCTCACATGACCCCACGGGTTTAAATGGATCGACCATATGTGTCCTGGATTTGAAGAAATAGTCTGTCAAATTTTGACAATTTTTTGGACTCAGGGCACTTAAGAGATCGCATCGGTACGGTATGACTCTTGACGTTCTGGTGCTTTGGGATGTATGATAGGGGCATGCCTAGCGTAAACCTATCCACTTGGATGCACTCGTGACATCGGTTTGTGCACACGATGAACCGAATCAATTCTAGCCAATCTTGCAACTTTGCATTGCATGCAACTGATAGTTTTTGCAGCAGGTGAAAAAATGCTAATAATTGAAAATGGCTCTGAGTTGTCAAAAACCAAGATAGGCCATTGTAGAGGATCCTCACGCGACCCCATGAGATCAAATGGATCAACCATATGTGTCTTGGATCTAAAGAAACAATCCGTCAAATTTTGACAATTTTTTGGACTCAGGGCAATTGAGAGATCGCACCGGTACGGTATGACTCTCGACGTTCTGGCACTTTGGGATGCACAACAAGGGCATTCCTAGCATAAACCTACCCAACCGGATGTGCTCATGACATCGGTTTGTGCACACGACGAACAAAATTTGACCATTGCGAGCATGAGGGTGCTCTTGCACCAAACACATTGTTGTTTATATTCATATTGTCAATTTTTGTTGTTTATATTCATATTGTTGATTACATATGCAAATATTCATTTAAATTTATAAAAGGGCAGCCACCAAATACAGAAAATACACAATAATGAATTGAATACAAGGAGTTTTGTAGAGTTAATTCAACATTTTAGAAATTTTATCAAATCATATTCCACGATTGCAATGTTCTATACCATATATTTTGTTGTTTATATTCATATTGTTGATTACATATGCAAATATTCATTTCAATTTATAAAAGGACAACCACAAAATACAACGAATACAAAATAATTAACTCATTACACATTTATCGGATTGAATATCGATATTTATATATATTAAAAAAGGCATGTCTGCCAAGTCAATACATGACATATGCCATGTCCAAATCGATATATAATAAAAATGTAGAATATATCTACATGTATTGGTCATTTTATGACCAAAACTAACACTATATGATCCTAAACTTGTGGTGGATCATCAAAATCAAGCCTCTTCGATGTAGTACGTGGCTCTGTAGATGGCTGCAAAACCACAATTCAAAAGCCAAGTTAGAATTTTTTTGTAGAAAATAGTTCACAATTAACAACATAACTGTGCATTTAACTTTGATTCCTTTGCAATTGAAATGTAGATTACCTCATCGGCTGATCTAGGAGCTAATATCTCCACTCTCCTCTCCTTGTCACTCTTAGGATTTTTCTTGAAGACATACTTAAATGGATCCACGTTATGGCTGTACCGCAAAGGGGTCTATTGTAGATTAAATGTACAATTAATACAATGTACTAATATAAATATATCAAAAACACTTAAAATCTATAATATAGAGAACAATGACATACCTATGCCTTAGATGCTTCTCCAATGGACTGAGGATGACTCACCATCGGTGTAGAAACTATCGCTATTACCTATACAAAAAATGTACAAAGATTAAATACAATTAATATAATGATAAGTATTGAAGGTTAAAAATAATTAATTTTACATATCAAACAAAAGTGTACCGGATCTTGAGATGCTTCTCTAGTGCAAGGAAGAGGGTTCGCCATTGACGAAATAGGTATGGATATTTCCTATATGAAAAAATTATAAGATTATAATGTATCACAAGTTCACATGTACTCATGCATATAATCATGAAATCAAGAAAATAAAGTAGAGATACATACCTCCACCCTCTCTTGATCTGTGGGTGAATCAGGTGCATTCAACAAATCCACAAAGCTCATTGGTCGTTGTACATGTAAAATAGATAAAAAAACACTAATCAATCTACAAACCCCAACTAATTTACTTGATTTCAACATTTTCAAACAATTATACAACTAAAAATGTGTTGAATTACCTTCTTCCCACGTTTTGGCATCTTCAAGGAATTATTTTTCTTAGGATGAGCCCTAGATGCAGAGGGGGTACCTCGAAAAAACAAAATTAACATGAGATATTAGTACAGATAATAAATTAAACATAATTTTAAAAATATAAAATGAAATGACTTGCATATTCCATCAAAAGAATACATAAAAAGAGTTGTACAAAATATGATACTGTATAGCCTTGTCGACCAAAATTGATCGATGAGAGCATGATGTCATCAATCTGGGACATTTCGTCCCCTGTCAATACCTACAAACCAGAAATTGGACCAAGCATTAAAGATTGTTAGTATATCTTGTAGTTTTTTGAATTCAAAGTGTACTATTCTATTTTAAAATGTTACAAAATTTATACCTCGGGCATCGAAGTTGCAGCTATAGTAACTGGGGGAGGAGTATGGGATACCGCTGCTGCATCCTGAAATGCATATTATTTGTCTAATTTAAATCGATGTGTAAATGAAAATTCATTTATGTAATTACAAATTTAAAGTGACTGATGAATAAAACGCTATGAATTCAAATCAACACACCTGTGTCTGTGGCTCATGGGCAAACACCATGTCCATCAACTCATTTGTCAGCGTGAAATCGTCAATCATGTGAGGCTGACATCTACAACCGCAAATCATGCATAGGTTAGATGAGGATCCATCTGCACTGATTGCATCATCTATCCTCGAGCATATCCCCAAGCAATTGACACACATATGCTAGATGGGCTCTTTGTCACCCTCAAATGACTCATCATCCAATACAATAGGGTGTGCTAATGACATCCCATGTTGGATGATGGCACCAATCAATGTTGTGGCCGCTTGAAGAGTCTATAGCTCCATCGACTCTTTCAGCTCTATTGGGACAGCCTGATGCACCTTGGGTTTGGGTGCTAGGGGGCAGCGACTCTCTACGGGTAATCACCTATGGGCTCTAGGTCTATCTTGGGTAGAGCCACCACCTCTACCATGAAACTCTCTCAGGTCAAAATAGTTTGGGCGCACATTGAGCACAAACTCACAATATATTTTTCTCAAAAAATATAATGGCACCTCATAATTATTACAAGGTGGATCATCAAAGACCATCCACCACCTCTGCCAAAAAAGATTCTTCATCTACACATTGGTACACCAATGTATGAGAAACCTCTTTGCATTAAGAGGTAATGATTGACCAGTTTTGGGATCAACAAAAAGGGCACATATTTGTTGTTTAGTAATATTTTATTTTTTACTCCATTGTATGATAGCGCATTGGCATATAATTGACGACACCTATCCCTAAAGCTTCCACTAGCTAATGTTTCTAGGCTAGTGGCGAGGGATTGATGATGGTCAAGTTCAGAAGTTTTGAATTTCACAATCAGTCTATTGATTTTAGACGTATTTTGT
This sequence comes from Cryptomeria japonica, assembly GCF_030272615.1. Lineage (NCBI taxonomy): Eukaryota > Viridiplantae > Streptophyta > Pinopsida > Cupressales > Cupressaceae > Cryptomeria > Cryptomeria japonica. The sequence goes on from NC_081411.1 coordinate 599,012,721, forward strand.
CCTAACTGATTAATTAATTGCTCATGTGTTTCGGGTGTGCGATCAAAAGGAGGAAATGGGGGTTGTTCTTGTGTATTTTCAAGAGGTGCATTTGGTTGTTCTTGTGGGTTTTCATGAGGTGCATTTGGTTGTTCTTGTTTTGGATTAGAAGAATCTGGTTTTTGAAACAAAAAATGAAAAAACCTAATCAAAATTAATGAAATTAAATTCAAAATGTAAAACAAATTGCATAAACCGAAAACAAAGACAAAAATAAACAAAAACTAACCTTGATCCATAGCTTGGAGGACAAATCTAGCAACCTGTTCGCAGTTTAGGAGAGGAAATGAAGAAAAAATGAAGTTAAAAATGTGCTATTCACGGGTAAATGAGACCCAATTTTTTTTTTTAAACTTTTTTTACTAGGCACTGCATACACGGTTATATTTGGATTATTAGTGCGTACACGCTCATTTTTTGATAAGTAGCACGTACGTGCTCATTTTCTTAATCATAGCACGTACGCGCTCATTTTACTAAAAGTAGCACGTACGCGCTATCTTCTCTAGGCTCGGGAAGAACAAACCTAAGCGCGTACGCAAGAATTTCAAATTTTAAAACCATGTACGCGCTGCTTGTTTTTGCATGTTTTTTTTGGGTGGTGTCCACTTTTTTTACCACCATCTTTGTGCACATACCCTGTAATTTTGACTCTTATAACAAAACCTTGCAATTCCCAAGTGGAATTGAATCCCATCATCGTGCATTACTATATCAACAACCACTTATAATATTTATCCTATCAAAGGATTTTGGAGCTCAATGTGGTCTTCATTAGATCTAAATTAAATTTCTTTTCATATCTCAAAGGGGTTATTTGCAATCCACCATGAATGTCTTCAAATACCATAGTTACCTCTTGAACTCTGCCCATGCTCAAGTTTTAAAAAGAATTGGTAGTAGGTGCTACTCTTGTTTCCCTAGTGGCACTTTTGTTGATTGCAAATGCTCTCTCAAACATCAAATGTATGTTAAAACTTTGTAGAAGGGCTTCGATACACACACTCCCACATGCTTGCTAGCCTATGGGGTTCCTTATTGATAGATGCATTGAACTCATGGTTTAGAAGGACATGAGGAAGGTGGGTGATAGCTATGTGGGCACCCAATAGTGTCGCAAAAATGTCCACCATTTGAGTACTTGCACTCAATTCAAGAACCTTCAACACCTATTTATCACCCATCCACTGTAACAACAATCGTGCAACGTAACCCACTTTATTATAACCTTATGTTGATGAATTTATCTCACCCTGATTTATCAATCCAATGCCTTGTCCAATGCAACTAGCTATTCTTCTATTTTCATCATCAAGAGTTACAACGCCCTTGTGATGCCAAAATATTTCATCAAGTAACCAACATATAGTTAAGGTTGTAGACCATATTTGAAATGAGATACCCTTTGAAGGCAACTGCCCTATTGTAAATTTCTTGTGGTTTTTGCGCATTTCATATTCTATCATAGTTATTACATCCTCACCCCTATCTCATACATGATAGCGAATATTTCTCATCTCATACATGATAGCGAATATTTCTCATATCTACAGATGACCTTACTCCAAACAAGTGAGGACCTGGGAATCATTGTCCAATGTGATCTTGAAATGGAAGGAACATATTAGCCGACCCCTATCCCTGAACATGATAATTCCAATTATAGACACCTTTCTAAACATCTACTTGTTTTGATAATTCCATGACCTTATCAACACCCAAACATCTACTTGTTCTCATGACTCTTGTAGAAACTGCAACTCTTTCCTCAGTGCCCTTACTTGGTCCTCCTTGATTGTTACTTCCTCATTTTTAGTCTTCTAGATAATTTTTTAATATAATTCCTCTTTCGGCTCTACCACATATAGAGCCTTACACAATGTGTCAAAGTTATCATCAATCCAAACCTCTTCATATAACTATTCCAATGACAATTCACCCAACTATGGGACCATCAAAAAATATTATTACTATGCTCTTGAAGTCCTTCATTGTTATCTTGTGCAATTTTTTAACCAACTCAAGAACTTCGGTGGTGAGATACCCAACGAGAGGTTCATCTAATTCCATTGGTGATATTTCACATTAAATAGTAGCAACAACTATCTCCTCACTATATACTACTTGTCCTTTTAATTTCCTATATGCGGGATCATGATTTCAAATGTCTACTTACTCAATTCTCACCGTACATTTTATAGTCTCCTTTTTTACTTCAATATGACACTCTACTACATACAAGGCACCTAGTTTTCTACCCCAAGCAATTACTAAGGCCCCTTTTTTTACTTTCCACCTATTGGATTTAAAGCTGATTTCACATCCTCAAGAACCCAATTGACCAATAGAGATTAAGTTTTGTTTGAGCTACGGAACATATCTAACATCAAGTGCAACAACCAACTATTTCCATTTTTCAATTTTAATGAAATATCCCCTTTTCTAATAATATCATAAGATCTATTGTTAGCAAAAAAACTTACCGATGTCACCATTTTGCAGATTTTTGAAATACCCCTTGCAAGGAGTGACATGAAATGATGCTCCTGAATCCAACACCCACACATTAGTTATAATTTATTCTTTGATTAAGATAAGAAAACCTACATATTCTTGATACACCACATTGGCTTCCTCTTCTTTTGGATGATCTATTATTTTCTTATAGTTCCAAAAATTTCTTTTGATATGGCCTTTCCTACCATAATACTAGCAACCACCATCTATTCCTTTGGATTTTGACCTTCCTCATGATTTCTCATGATCTCTTGGACTCTTTCCTCTTTCTTTTGATCTACATCTATCATCTATAATTAAAGCATTATCTGATCTTGGAGTCGCACATGTGCTCTTCCTTTGCATTTCTTCACTTAGAATTGTACCAACACCATTATCAAATTTTGAGGTTTTTGAGCAAGAAACAAAGTTACTAACTATCATAACAAAGCTATCCAACTTTTAAGCAAAGAGGATAAAATATATAGAGCCCGAACTTCTTCATTGAAATTTATTTTAATGGAAGCTAACTGAGTAGTAATTGTACTAAAATTATTTAAATGTTTTGCAACAAAAATACCTTCAACCATTTTCATATTAAATTATCAAAAATACCTTATTTGATGTTGAATATTTTTCATACAGCTTATCCAAAAGACTCATCAATTCAACAACTATTGTTTCTTTAGATATTTAAATGCCAAAAAAGGAGATAAGCACAACTGAATCACTCATAGTGCTTTCTTATCTAGAATATCCCAATCTTCATCTAACATGGATGCTAGTTTCTTGGCTTTACCTTGTAATGGTCATCACAAATATTTTTGGTACAAGAAATCCTCCATTTACATTTTTCACAATGGATAATTTTGACCATTAAATGTATTGACCTTTCCTTCTTCAGGCTCCCACTCAAACTTGAATCTATCTTGTTGAACACAACTAGCTCTAATACCAATTATTAAAATAAGTAATAACAGATAAAAGAATTAAAAAAAAAAAAGATTAAAAAATCACGAGCAAGACATAAAACACAAGATTTATAGTGGTTCACCAAATGGCTACATCCACTTTCAATAAGGGAAATATGTTATTCAAACATTGTTTCTCAGATAAATTGGAGGCAATAACAGTATGCCTTATAAAAAAATAACAATATCTAGAATGTGCAGGGCCAAAATTTTATTGGAGGGAAAATATGAGATAGTTGGGTTTCATATCCAATAATAAAGCTCACTGTTTTACCTTGGTTGAGGAATTCTGACTTAAAAATTTATTATTGCTACATTCTTTGTACTAGTCATCAATTTTGTTGACATATGGTAGAATTTAATATGATTGAATTGAAATCAACACTTTAATTTAAAACTATTAGTCATTAATAAAGAGATAAATACATTATTTTACACAAAGAAAATTGAATTTTTTACCCACTATTTTCAATATGGACCAACAAAAATAAAGAAAAATGATATTTTTTATAATCATGTAAAAAATAAAATAAATATAGACTATAGGTTTTTTTCTCAAAAATTTTAATTCTCAATGTTGATTGGTTCAACTAATTGAAAAATAAAATTAGATGAATGCAATGTTGTGGTTAGTTTAGCGTAGAAAATAAAATAGCATTTGGATATAAGGGATAAATATCTAGAGATAGAAAGTGGATAGAAATATAGAGGGAGAGAGGAAGAGAGAGAGAATAAATAGAAAGATAGAGAGGTAGAGGGAAATATGAGGATACAGTGGAAGAGGGAGAGGGGGAGATAAAGAGAGATTATATAGATTGTGAGATAGAGTGATATAGAGACAGAGGGAGAGATATAGAGAAGTATATATAAACAAATAGAGATGTAGAGAGGAAGAGAGACAAAGGGGAAGATAGAGAAAGAGATGGATAAAAACAAAGAGGAAGAGAAAGAGAGATAGAAATGGAGGGGAAGATATATATATATATATATATATATATATATATATATATATATATATATATATATATATATATATATATACGCAAAGAAAAAGGGAGAGATAAGGTAGGTGTGGTTGTCCATCTCTAACCGGTGTTAGACTTGTGTGAATATTGTTACATCATTGATATCAAACCAGTTATCTGGTTTGGACTAGACAACATCTGCAGTTCATTATTGTTAATCTTGTTATCCAGTTTGGCTCAGATGTTTTATGTAGTCGGTATGTGCAATTTTTGTTATGAGAAGGTGTTGTGCCTTCTGGTATTATTGTGAGATGTGATGCAACAAGATGGAGTTCATATAATGGAGTGAATTTCAAAAGATCCCCATCTCTGAAATTCTGAATTGTGCTTACATTAGTCTCGATAATAGTTACGCGTCTCAATACAAGTTATTTTGGTGTCTCGTGGTTCGGGAGTCTATATTTTGGATTTTTGGTTATGTCATGTTTGAGTTTTGTGATAATACGTCAGTATCTATGGGTCAAAATGATCATGTCCCATTCCAATAATTAAGTTATATGCATCGGTAAAAGAATTATGCAAAAGGGAGTGTGTAAAGCACTTGTGGAGGCTGACTTAGTTGTCATGTTTGTGTTCAAGTCTTTATCAAGGGTAATGTGTTGTGCTAGGCCAACACATTATCCTAGTTTATAAGTCCTCCAACCTATATATATAGAGAGAAGCATGTGGTGTGTGTTGGAGTATGTAGGTGTGTATGTGTAAAATGCTTGGAGTATGTGTGTGCATGAGTAAGTAGTAGTGGTGTGAAGTATAAAGTTGCGGACAACGAAGGCAATTGTTGCATAGTCAAAGTGCAGATTGTATTGTAGTATTGCAGTAGTCCTTTACCAGAATTGTTGCAAGTACTTTAGGAAAGTAGTACAAAGATCTTTCACAGGATCTTCTGTAAGGTTTGTGTATTGTGATCTAAGATTAATCTTGGAACTGATCGCATGCATTCGAAGATGCAATCCTTTTCAGTTTATTCTTACTTCTTGTAGTGAGCATTCTGATAGTAAGCCAATTTTGTATTTTTGCAGTAAGCATTCTAGCAGTGAGCCATTCTTGTACTCTGGTTGACGCACCAGGCAGTGAACCACCCCTTTTGTAAAACATCATATAACTAGTTATATTCTCTTGAGAGTTAACACTCTTTGTGGTTTTTCCCATTTGGGTTTTCCACATATAAATTATAATGTTTCTTTTGTGGTTGTGTTTTTATGATTATTTTGCATTTGATGTCTTATGTATTTTGAGTATAAGTGATGAGTATGATATTTCAGAAAAAGGTTTAATTTTAGAGAAAGTTTTAGAATTTGTGGCAATACTAATTCACCCCCCCTCTTAGTATTATGGCTCCTTCAACCAATTCAACAATTGGTATCAGAGCTTTGGTCCATTGTCTAAAAGTGTAACTGCTTGAGAGAGACCTATGTTGGTTGAATCAAGGCACCTATGTGCATGTCCAAAGAATTTCAGTTGAATGAAGACTTGAAGATAACTCTTGAAGATTTAGAAAGTGTTGAATTAGAGAATGAGGAATTGAAAGAGAATGTGATGGTAGCAAATGAATGTGTACAAAAGTTGAGAGAGCAAATCTAAAAATTCAAAATAAGGCATAAGAAGGTTTGCAATCAACTAAAGTAGGTGAATGAGACTGTTAAAGATCTAATGTAGAAGATTGAGCAGGAGGATAAGTTAGAGTAGACCTTGAAAGAAACAATCAAGCTAAAGTCTGAGGAATGTGAGAAGCTAAAGAAAGAAGTGAAGAAGTTGAAGACATAGAATAAGGTTCTTGATAGTAGAAAACTTTTGGAAGACCTGATCGACATGCATAAAGCTCATTTGGGAAAGACCAAACTTTTTTTTCAACACGGTGAGTGTTTGGATCAGAAGGATAAGGACAAAAGAAAAGAGGTCAAAGTCGAGAAGAAATTAGAAGATGTAGGAATGACCTGGAATTAGATTACTAGTGAAAGAAGGCCACCAGTTGTTCAACCTAATGCTCAAAGGTACCCATATTTTAATGGTTATTGTTTTCAATACAATAAATTTAGACTTAAGGCTGCAAACTATAGAAGCATTCAGTGTTATAGTTGCAAGAGATTTGGTCATAAAGAAAATCATTGTATAAACCATGTTGTGATTCAGAATCATAATCTGGTTGAAGCAAACGAGATGAATTATAACTTTCATGGATATTATTATACTTGCAATGGCTATGGTCACAAAGCTAATCAATATAGATATAGATCTCATCAAGTAAACACTGTAAGGGAGGTTATCAGTTGTTTGAAGTGTAAGCAGTCTGGACATTATGCTAATCAATGTGGAAATGGAAATGTAAAGAAATATACAGAGAAGAGTGTGATGAATAATGATGAATCAAAGAAGAAGGAAAATTTGGTTTGGAGAAAGAAGTAAACAAAGGAAGTGAGCTTGACAAACTAGAATCCAGTGTAGGCACCTCTTCCTTTGCTAATTGAGTATAATGCTTTGGGTCAGGGGGAGTTCTCTTTTGAAGGAAAAATATTTTATCCTTCCTTATCTGAGTGGATCATGTCATTGATTTGGAATGCCTATGTTTAGAAGCTATTTGACAATCGAAGGTATTTTGCTGACATCATCGATGAGACAGTTCTTGGGGGCGAAACCTTGAAAGGAGATTTTTGGCAAGATAAGTATTGGCTTTTTCATTCTTTCATCATTGTCAATAATTTGTGTTTGAGAATATTTCAAAAAGTAGAAGAATAGAAGAGAAAGAAGAGCACGCAATTATGGAAGGAAAATTGATTGTTGGAGAATCTAGCAGCACAAAATTTTAGATTTTGGAAAAGGTATTCTTGAATGAATTCAACCCAAAGAAAATCAGAAATGTTGAAGCTGGTTTGAGTAATGTTGAGTTGCAAAAAGATAAGAAATTAGAGTGCAAAGGTCTAAATCTATGGATTGAATTCCCTTGGTTCAATGATGCAGAGGTTATCAAGATGATCCTTATTTGTGTATTGGATGAAAGCATTGTGTTGGACAAACCCTATCCAATGACAAAGGAGGTTATCTCAAAGATCACCAATTTATGCAACAATGGAGATGTTTCAGCTAAGAAGTTAATTAAGAACTGAGAAGTGGGAACCCTAATCGACATAAAGGGTGACCAGCAAGCATTGATCATTAAAAAGATCATTATCCTTGTGGTGAGGTATGTTGCTTATGACATTTATTATAAGATATATTTCAAGAATAGGGAAGGTGTGACATTGGTAATTATAGTGTATATGACACATATGCTTGTAATGGAAAACAAATCATTCAACTTGTGTGAACTACTAAGAGAATTATTGTTGAAAAATATCAAGATGTCAAAAGTGTACAGTTATCCTTTCCATTTTGGTTCATTTCTTACATGTTTGATCATGTATCATCTGGGATCCCTTCTGGAAAAAGACTGTTATATGGGACTTTGGCATCCTGATTGCAAGGCATATATTCAAAAATTTGAACAGTGTAGATAGTAAAGAAGAAGATTATAATGAATATTTCAAATCCTCTCTAGACATGTGGCATGTTGGCCCAGTATTCCTTGTTTCCATTTCTGGAGGTTCTTCCTCCGGAAAGAAGATAAAAAGACAGTTTGTCTCTATGAGTGTTTTGGAGCTAAAGAAAAGCAAGAAGGATTCACATGAGAGATATTTTTATAATTGAGGATCCAGAGTCTCCTGTAGCTGAAGGAGAGATGGTTGTAGAAGCTAAAGAATTAGATGATAAATCAAACTTACTAGAGTTGGTTGGTACCTTTTATGGAATCAAAAAAATTAGCAAGATGTGGCTAACCTCAGTTGAGTCAGATAGAATTGAAGATATTTTGTTGAATCACTTGATTTGGAACAACATGAACATTGAGGATATAAATAATTTTCTTCTAGAATTTCTAAATGAAATTCTTAAGGAAAAGTTATCTGAGCAATTTTTTGAGGTTGGAGTATCTGAGGAAAAAGGAATTGATGTACAAAATTTATTGAATGAATGTGTTGACGCACAAAAAGCTCTATCATTGTGTATTGATGAATTAAGCAACTATATTTGCAGTGCTAGTAGAGTCTATAGGTACTATATCTCTTGGCCAATAGTTGTAGTGAAGTACAAAGACAAAATTGATGCTATTGAAGATGAGTTGAGTTCTTTATGAGTAAAAGCACAAAACTGTGTCACATTTCAGGCTAACTTATCAGCACAAGTGAATTTAAGTAATTCTAACTAAAAATTAATTTTAGTAAAACATATGGTCTATATAGATTCATTATAGCTAAGTTATATATGAGTCACAACTTTTCCAATTGGAAGTGTCTACTAAATGTATATTTTATACTACTTTTGGTCTAATTACAAAAAAAAAAAACTTGATGTTTCAACAACTCCTACTCTTATAAATAATATTTTTTTTGAAATGTAAAAATACCCTTTTATAGATCTAGAAGTGAATTTTCCAAAAAATGTATCTTTTAATATTTTAATTAGTTTTTATGTTTTTTATTTTATTTTTATTAAAAGTATGTCATCAACACTAAAATATAAGGTTGATTATCTTGTCAAAGAAAAATACTAAAATTTATTAAAACAAATTGAAAAAAATATGACGCAGTAGAGAAAAGAATCTATGTTAAGATGATATAATTCTTTTATGATTTGGATAAATAATTAAGAAAAAAGGTGGTGGGAATTGGAAACAATTATATTTCAGCACATGCAACTTTTCAAATTTAATGAAAAATATATATTTATAAAAAATAGTAAACAATATATCCATGCACTAAAGTTTCAAGTTATCAATATACAAAAAAAATTCAAGAAAAAAAAGTAAATTTTACTAAATAAAGTGTGGTGGCTTGTATAACTTCAATTTCAGCATTTTTTCAGCAACTAAATTATAGTGTTTACTTTATAAAAAACTATATTCAAATCATTTAAATTTTTTTTTTTTTAAATTACAAACTTAAAATAGATATAAGAATATAAATTTGATTAGTTTACATTATTTCAAAATTCAAAACATATATTTAACTTTCTATTGATTTAATTTAAAAAGTTGAATCAGCATTGGCCATTTCCTTTATAAAAGTGGGATCAAATATTTTGATTTTTTGGAAGGTAAGGATGGTGAACAAAGGAAAAGAATAAACTCTCTTCAAGAAGAACTTTTATTCTTGTAGAGGCAGAGATAAGACTTTGTAAACATGTTTTGGAATGTAAAAGAGATTGTTGAGGCAAAGTTGGATTATTTTTCAGCATTTCTTGTTAGTGTTGTTGAATATGAGTAGAACCCATCTGCTTCAAATAGTTTCTCTGATGTTGTTGATCTATTGGTGAAATGCAGAATCCTTTCAATTAGCATTAAACTAGCCATAAATTCTTGGGAAGTTCTTCTTCCAGAACGAAAGGAGAAATACAAGATTATCTTTCCCAGGAAGAGCAATTGAAGGTTCTATCTAGGTTGGTATTCTATTTTTGATATTGTGTATATACTCTATTTTTCTTTCTTTTCTTTTTTTATTGAAGACATCCTTTGTCCTTGATTTCAAAAGGGGGAGAAAGGAACATGGATTTTGGATATGAGAGATGTATGAGTTAGGGGGAGTTGAGTTATATGAAGATGTGTTTTGGATATGTTTTTTCATCAATGAAAAAGTGGGAGATTGTTAGACTTGTGTGAATATTTATGTCATTGATGTCAAAACGGTTATCCATTTTGGACTAGACAACATTTGTAGTTCATTGTTGTCAATCATGTTATCCAGTTTGGCCTTAATGTTGTATGCAGTTGATATGTGTAGTTTTTGTTATGAGCGGGTGTTGTGCCTTCTGGTATTGTAGTGAGATGTGATGCAGTAAGATGGAGTTGATATAATGGACCGACTTTGGGAAGATCCCTATCTTCAAAATTATGAATTGTGCATATATTAGTCCTAGTAATAGTTACACATCCCAATATCAGCTATTTTGGTGCCTCGTGGTTTTGTATCCTTGGTACATGCGGAGTCTGTATTTTGGAGTTTTGGAGATGCCATGTTTGAGCTTTGTGATAATGGGTCAATATCCATGGGTCTAGATGACCCTGTCCCATTCCAATAATTAAGGTTATGCATTGATAAAAGAAGTATGCAAAAGGAAGCATGTAAATATCTTGCAAATGCTAACTTAGTTGTCATGTTTGTGTTCAAGGCTTTATTGAGTAACATGTTGTTCTAGGTCAACACATTATCCTGGTGTATGAGTCCTCTAACATATATATAGAGAAGCATGTGGTGTGTGTGGAGTATGTGTTTGTGTGAGTAGGTAGCAGGAGTGTGAAGTATAAAGTTGCGAACAACGAATGCAGTTGGTGCAAATTGTATTGCAGTATTGTAGTAGTACTTTATCAGAGTTTCTACAAGTACTTGAGGAAAGTAGTACATAGATATTTCACCAGATCTTTTGTAAGGTTTGTGTATTATGATTTGAGATTAATCTTGGAACCAATCTCATGCATTTATAGATACAATCCTTTTCATTTCATTCTTACTTGTTGCAATGAGCATTCCAGTAGCAAGACGATTTTATATTTTGCAATGAGCATTCTGCTAGTGAGTCATTCTTGTAATCTAATAGTGAGACATTGGGAAATGAGCCACCCCTTTTGTAAAACATCATATAACTAGTTATATTCTCTTGAGAGTTAACACTCCATGTTTTTTTCCATTTGGGGTTTCCATGTACAAATTTTGGTGTTTCTCTTGTGGGTGTGTTTTTATGATTATTCTGCATTTGTTGTCTAATGTGTGTTAAATATAATTGATGAGTTTGATATTTTAGCAAAAGGTTTAAGTTTAGAGAAGGTTTTAGAATCTGTGGGAATATAGATTCAATCCCCCTCTTAGTATTCTGGTTCCTTCAACCAATTTAACAATCGAGTCTTAATAAAATGAGGTGGCCTCTAGTTTGGTTGGATAGGGATAGCTAGATTTCAAGGTGAGTTTCATTTGTCTAGTAGAAAAGAAGTTATTAGCCAGTGAAGTCCAGAATATAGCCCACATAGGGTGAAGGATGGATGGAATGGACAACCAAATCGAGTTAGTTAGGCCACCCTAAACTCAATGATGACCTAATTATCCATTCCACTATTAAATGCTTATGGTCCACCCTACCACAAATTGAGTGTTCCTTGCTTGCATCCCTAGTTCTTGGCAATCTTGCATCAACCAAAAACATTTATTTTCAATTTGTTTTCTATTTTGTGGTGTTATCATTTCTTCTTGCATTTTCTTGATTTTTCTCATTGGATCTTGTGGAGATGGATCTTTCTTGTGAACATGATTATCTTCCTTATTATTGAATTGCGGGATGTTGGATCTTTTTCCGGTAAGTTATCGCTTCTGGTTTTCGAGAAAGTTTTATGGCTTAGAACACCAGAACTCTTTGGACCTATTTGCTATAGGTGAATCTTATGGATCCTTTCAGTAACTTGCAAAGATTTAGTTTGTTGATTACAATGTTCCTTGGCATGTGGCCAACCTTCCCTCTAATCCGCACTTCTTCCCTTGTATTTTCCTTAGGATTCTCTTTGGTAGAGGTTGACCTGGTGTTTTACATGTTTGATCTTGTTCTTCAGCATTTGATCCCACTTGGGCTAACACGAATCCCTCTAAACCATATAAATAAATGTAATTAGGCATCATAATTCGTTAGAGAGAAGATAAAAGAGGTATCATAAGATTTAGAGGTCTGGAGATGACTAATTCTATAGTTGAGCATGTATGTAGCAAGCTAGTGAGTCAAATCTTGTAATTCAGATGTTACCAGTTATTTGTAATCAGTTTTTATGATCTAATTCTTTCAATTTTGCATTGCCTCCATCATCTTGCCTTGCTTTCATTGTGTTTACTCTTGCTGCATGGTCCGAATAGATCTCATTGGGGTCCCTCCCAAGTGTAACTGCACCATGTGGTATCAGAGCAAGATTTTATTATGGAGATTGCGTTGTCTTGAATATTTTGTTGTGGGGTGGAGGATTGTGGATTCGACATGTAGTTACAAAGGATTGGCATGAAGATGGTACAATTAAGAAATAGGAATGGTGGAGCACATGGGAATGCAGACCCTACTATGATGAACATGTTGAGAGGAATTACAACTCGGTTAGAAGACATTGAAACAACCCAGAGAAGAGGTAGACATATTGAAGATGTAAGTGAAGATGAAGAAGAAGAAGAAGAAGAACCAACATAACAATTAGCAAACCCACCGATGATTGATATAGATGAAGAGAGGTTCTTGAGGGTTTTAGGATGAACACCAAACCTTATTTTACCCCACCAGAGTATGATGGTAAGTTGGATTCAAATGAATTGATGGATTGGATGTCAAAGATGGAGAAGTATTTTGATTTTGAGAACACCGTGGAAGAGAGGAAGGTGAAATATGCCTATACCTAGTTGACAAGTCATGCATCTCCTTGGTGGGAACAATTGTAGGTTGATAGATACAGAAGAGGCAAATAAAAGATCAAATCATGGGAGGAGATGGTTGCCAAGTTAAAATCAAAGTTTGTGCCAGCTGATTACCAAGTAAATCTCTTTTGGAAGTTGCAGAACCTGAAGCAGAAAGAGTTTAGTGTGAAGGAATACACCGAAGCATTCTACAAGTTGAATATTAGATCTGAACATGTCGATGATGAGATTGAATAAATTTCAAGATCTTTGAATGGATTGTGGATGTCTATAAAAGATGAACTCAGTTTGATCAAGTTGTAGAGTGTTGAAGAAGCTTACCAATTTATGCCTTGAAAGCAGAAGAGAATTTGAAAAAAAGACATGAGCAGAGATACAGAGGTAGAGGTGCAAGGTTTTCCAGAGGAAAATTTCAAGGAGGACAAGGAAATTCTGGAGGAAGAGGAACCTGTATAGATAAGAAAAAAGACAAGGAAGTAAGAAAATATGGTGGTTCATATCAGAAGAATGGCAGGAATTTCTACTAGAGAAGAGAACCTGATGGTTACTAGAATGAAGGTTTTGGAAAAGATGATAGAAGACAAGACAAGAGAGTTCTTAGAGGAACTTTCTCTAAGTGTGGAGGAGAAGGACATCACACTTTTGAATGTAAGAAGATAGAGAAAATTGGAAGAAGAAATACCCTCCGTATCAGCTAACAAACCAGAAGATAGAGAATTGTTGATGATGGGGAGATATTTGTGTCGTACCAGAGGTGAAGAAGAGCTCTTGCAGAGAAGAAATTTGTTCATGATCAAGTGTAAGGTATCCAATAAGTGTTGCAAAGTAGTTATTGATAGTGATAGTTCGAATAATCTTATTTCAAAAGAAATGGTGAATAAATTGAAGCTGTAAATATTGAAACATCCTAAGCCTTATTAGATAGCATGGATTTAGTATGATCATAAGTTGTTAGTGAGTGAGCAATGCTTGGTAAAATTGAAAACTGGAAACTACCATGATGAAGTTTTGTGTGATATTATGCCTATGGATATTTATCACCTTTTGTTGGGTAGACCTTGGTAGTTTGATAGACAAGCAATACATGATGGGAGAAAGAAAATATACACTATTGTAGCAAATGGGATAAAACAAACCTTGTTACCCTTAGAGGAGCCCTTGAAGAGTGGAGTCTATATGAATGCTAGAATATGTTTGGTGGATGGAAGGAAATTCCTAGATGGATTGAGAACTGAGAACGTGTGGTTTACCTTAGTTCCTAAGAAGACTGAGAACTCAGAGCATGAATAACAACAAGGGGAAATAAAGGAGTTTCTGATAGAGTATGAAGACATCATTTCGGATGATGTGCCTAATGCATTACCACCTATAAGGAGTATCAGTCATTGCATAAACCTGAAACCTGGAGCTCATTTACCTAAAAAGCTACACACCTGATGACACCAACAAAGAATGAGGAGTTGAATAGACAAGTGCTAGAATTATTGAAGAAAGCTTTGATCAGAGAAAGTTTATGTCCCTGTGCAATACCAGTTGTGTTAGCACCTAAGAAGAATGGACTAGAATGGAGGATGTGTAGTGATTTCAGAGCAATAAGCAAGATCACAATAAAGTACTGGTTTCCCTTGCCTAGGATGGAGGGCATAATAGATTTCTTAAGTGGAGCCAAACACTACACAAAGATAGACTTGAAGAGTCGATATCATCATATTAGAATCAAAGAAGGAGATTAGTGGAAAATAACATTCAAGAAAAATGAAGGATTGTATGAATGGTTGGTGATGGATTTTGGATTGACTAATGCACCAAGTACTTTCATGAGGTTGATGAATGAGGCATTGAAGAAATTATTGGGTAAGTTTGTTATAGTATACTTGGATGACATTCTTATTTTCAGTAAGACAAAAGAGGAACATCTGTTCCATTTAAGACAAGTTTTACTGTGGTTGAGAGAGGAGAAGTTGTTGATAAATCTTAAGAAGTGCAGTTTCATGAAAGAAGAATTAGTCTATTTGAAATTTGTGATATTTGTGGATGGATTGAAGATGGACCCTGAGAAGGTAAGAGCAATTATTGAATGGTTTACACTGGAAAGCATTGGAGAGGTAAGATCATTTCATGCATTGGCTAGTTTCTACTGGAAGTTTATCATAAATTTTAGTTCAGTTTGCAGCCCTATGATTGAGACAATGAGAGGGGATATGAAGGAATTCAAGTGGACCACCAGAGCAAATAAGAGCTTTGATTTGTTGAAGCAGAAGGTGACTAAACAACCTATGTTAGCTTTATTGGATTTCAACAAAGTATTTCAAGTGGACTGTGATGCAAGGGTATGTGCACAAAGATGGTGGTGAAAAAAGTGGACACCATCGAAAAAAAATGGAAAAACAAGTAGTGCATACGAGGTTCTAAAATTTCAAATGCCTGCGTACGCGCTTAGGTTTTTCTTCCCAAGCCTAGAGAAGGTAGCACATACGCTACTTTTAGGAAAATGAGCGCATACGCGCTATGCCTAGGAAAATGAGCATGTACGTGCTATTCATAGGAAAATGAGTGCGTACGTGCTAATAATCCAAATATAACCGTGTACATGGTGCCTGTTAAAAAAAATTATTAAAAAAAATTGGGTCTCATTTACCTGTGAATAGCATGTTTTTACTTTGTTTTTTTTCATTTCCTCTCCTAAACCGCGAACAAGGTGCTAGATTTGTCCTCGAGGCTATGGATCAAGGTTATTTTTTGTTTATTTTTGTCTTTCTTTCCCATTTGTTCAATTTGTTTTACATTTTGAATTTAATTTCATTAATTTTGATTAGGTTTTTTCATTTTTTGTTTCACAAACCAGATTCTTCTAATCCACAACAAGAACAACCAAATGCACCTCCTGAAAACCCACAAGAACAACCCCCAATTCCTCCTTTTGACTGCACACCCAAAACACAGGAGCAATTAATTAATCACTTAGGACAAAATATGTCTAAAATCAATAGACTGATTGTTAAATTGAAAACTTCTGAACTTGATCATGATCAATTCCTCGCCACTAGCCTAGAAACATTAGCTAGTGGTGCCATAGTTGTTTCCACACAAATTACCAAATGTGGAAGCTTTAGGGATAGGTGTCGTCAATTTTATGCCGATGGGCTATCATATGGAGTAAAAAACAAAAATATTACTAAACAAAAAATATGTGCCCTTTTCGTTGATCCCAAAACTGGTCAATCTTTACCTCTTAATGCAAAGAGGTTTCCCATACATTGGTGTACCAATGTGCAAATGAAGAATCTTTTTTGGCAGAGGTGGTGGATGGTCTTTGATGATCCACCTTGTAATAATTATGAGGTGCCATTATATTTTTTGAGAAAAGTATATTGTGAGTTTGTGCTCAATGTGCACCCAAACTATTTTGACATGAGAGAGTTCCATGGTCGAGGTTGTGGCTCTGCCCAAGATAGACCTGGATCCTATAGGCAATTACCCGCAAAGAGTCGCTGCTCACTAGAACCCAAACCCAAGGTGCATTAGGTTGTCCCAGTAGAGTTGAAAGAGTCAATGGAGCTACAAACTCTTCAGTCGGCCACATTGTTGACTGGTACCATCATCCAGCATGGGACATCATTAGCACACCCTATTGTATTGGATGATGAGCCATTAGGTGGCGACAAAGAGCCCATCCAACATATGTGTGCTAGTTGCTCGGGGATAGATGATGTAGCTGGTGCAGATGGATCCTCATCTCATCTATGCATGATTTGCGGGAGTAGATGTCAGGCCCGCATGACTGAGGATTTTGAGCTGATAGATGAGTTGATGGACATGGTGTTTGCCCATTAGCGATAGACACAGGTGTGTGGATTTGAATTCATAGCATTTTATTTACCGGTCACTTTAAATTTGTAATTACATAAATGAATTTCATTTATACATCAATTTAAATTGAGACAAATAATATGCATTTCAGAATGCAACAGCGGTATCCCATACTCCTCCCCTAGTTACTATAGCTGCAACTTCGATGCCTGAGGTATAAATTTTGTAACATGTTAAAATAGAATAGTACACTTTGAATTCAAAAAAATACAAGATATACTAACTATCTTTAATGCTTGGTCCAATTTTTGGTTTGTAGGTGTTGATAGGGGATGAAATGTCCTAGATTGATGACATCACACTTTCAACGATCGATTTTGGCCTACAAGGCTATACGGTGTCATATTTTGTACAACCCTTTTTATGTATTGTTTTGATGGAATATGCAAGTCATTTCATTTTAGATTTTTAAAATTATGTTTAATTTATTATCTATACTAATATCTCATGTTAATTTTGTTTTTTTAGGGTACCCCCTCTGTGTCTAGGGCTCATCCTAAGAAAAATAATTCCTCGAAGACGCCAAAATGTGGGAAGAAGGTAATTGAACACATTTTTAGTTGTGCAATTGTTTGAAAATGTTGAAATGAAGTATTTGTTGGGGTTTGTAGATTGATTAGTATTTTTTATCTAATTTACATGTACAATGACCATTGAGCTATGTGGATTTGTTGAATGCACCTGATTCTCTCGTGGATCAAGAGAGGGCAGAGGTGTGTATCTCTACTATATTTTCTTGGTTTCATTTTGAGGTTGTAGTGTATAATTTTCAGCGAAATCAATGATAGAGACAATGGTGCCAAGAGGAAATGTGTCCTTACATAACTTGAATTTCTCATCTAACCATCGAGCTCTATGTGTATGCATTATGTAGTCATAAATTAGTTTCTCTTAAAACCTTTTCATAAATTGAGCTACACATATATCATTTTTCACTAGCTCACATCTCTTCAAATCTTTTCCATCTTTAACTCCATATGTGACTGTCTTGTATTTTCTGAAAGAAACTAGTTTTGTACCAATTTCATGTGTGCTCTCCAAATGTACGCATCTTGGTAAATGTTGCAAACCACCAAATATAGCACAAGAACCTTCCAAACAAGGCATCTTATAATAAATGCAACCATCATGTGTATTACATAGCACACTTGAAATAAATTCTCTTACTGACTTAAGAGGTGCTTGTATATTACATTTTTGCAAAACATTGTTAGTGTGCAAAGTAGAATAAATATGACGAAAAATATCATAATGCATGGAAAAATCAATATGCATCCTACAACAACACATGGTGCGTACATTATTAATCTTAATATTAAAATGTTTTTCCATTTCAAAAAGTCTTTGAGAAATTCTTATTTGAGGAAACTTTTGAAGGAATCTTTCATAAAATTTAGTTTGAGTCATATCCAAATAGTGTTTGGCATGTGGCTCATGATTTGTAGACCCAATTCGCCTTCTAACAACATCTCTTTGGTTGAGCAAAACTCTTGTGTTGTCATGCCAAAAATTTTCAATTAATGTTCCTAGTGCATCAACAACAACCTTGTATTTGCATGGTAGTCTACCTGAGAATGCCCAAAGAGAATCATTATTAGGTTCCTCTATTTTTTCCCGTCTCTTTAATGCTTTATTTAATGTTGTTCTACTAATGTTTAAAATGACTTACTTGTTTTGCTTATCAAACGATCTTTTTTAATTTTCTTGCTCATTATGGTCGATGTAATGACACGTCGAGTAGCGTTAGAATCTTTAGTACGTCATTTTGAACCAATAGCTTGATATGCATCAAATAGATTTATCACAATACTTCTTTCATTATTACTTTTAGATGATCTTAGGCCTTGAATTTTCATTGTCTCTCTAAAATTCAAATTTTTAATCATTTGAACAATTAATTGACATCTTGCGGTTTGATTTAAGTTTTCAAAACAGTTTTGCTATATTATTTTAACCATTCTCCTACAAGTTCATTCATTCATTTTATTGGGCATTGGCTTCAATATATTCTCATCAATGTCAATTAGATACTTTGGTTTCCTATGAATGATTCTAGAAGGTGTTAACATCGGTGCATTATGTACATTCAATTCATCAAATAGAGAAGGTGTATGGTCATCATTTAATTGATTATTCAATTCGGTATCTTCTTCAATTGCATTAGGTTCATATGGTAAATCAAATGTCTCTTCTTCAAATGCATTAGGTGCATTATGTTCATTTGGTAAATCGAATTGAGATGTTGATGATGACATACCTTCTTCTCCCATTGTTCTTATGTCACACAATTTCTTCATACGTTGGCTTTGTCTTTCCTTTTGAGCCTCTCATTGTTCCATCGTTCTTCGCTTGTTCTTTGCCATGGTTGATATCAGTTGTCATAAATAGAATCATATTACATATATATGTAAACATAAGTTCATAAACAAACAAATAACCATAAATATGCATCTTATCACTATTTTTTGAAATCAAAATATTAAAAAATCACAATACTATTGACAAAACTAATAAGAACAACAATTCAATCATTTGAAATCATGCAAAAAAAAAAACTCAATTACTTCTATGTATAAAACAGTGGTAGAAGTGCAGACACAGTTCCAGTGGGACCTTCAACAACCTCAAAAACTTATTTTGAGGCTATTGGGGCTCTTGGGCAACTAAAACTATGTTTATGTACCATGTACGCACTGTTAGTCCATAAAATGTTGGCAAGCCCAATAGTATTCTTTTTTCCCATTCTGTACTAATAAGTAGCATGTACCCACTCCTAAGCCTAAAAAATGTTATCGCAGGGTAGCGAATAATGGGCTTAGTACCCTGTACGTGCTTACAAGTAATAAGTACCACATACGCGCTCCTATGCCTTAAAAAGTTATGGTAGGGCAATGAACTAATAGTTTTAGTACCCCGTACGCGCTATTGGTAGTAGAAAAAATGTGAATGAAAAGGGAGGGAGGGAGAGAGAGAGAGGGAGAGGGGGGAGAGTAGGGCAAGGGAGAGAGGACAGGGGGCGAAAGGGAAGGAGGGAGGGAGAGAGGGAGAGAAGAGGGGGGAGGGTGGGATAGAAGAAGGGGTATGGAGGAAGGGAGAGGGAGAGTATGGGGGAGGGATGGAGAGGAGAGGGGGGAGGGAGGGGGAGGGGGAGGAAGAGAGAGAGAGAGAGAGGGAAGGAGAGAGAGGGGGAGAGGGAGAGGGGGAGAGGGAGAGGAAGAGAGAGAGAGGGAAGGAGAGAGAGGGAGAGAGAGGGAGAGAGAGAGAGAGAGAGAGAGAGAGAGAGAGAGAGAGAGAGAGAGAGAGAGAGCGGGGAGGGAAGGTAGAGAGAGAGAGATGTAGAGGGAGGGAGAGAGGGAGAGAAGAGGGGGGAGGGTGGGAGAGAAGAAGAGGTATGGAGGAAGGGAGAGGGAGAGTAGGGTGGAGGGAGAGAGGAGGGAAGGAGGGAGAGAGAGAGAGAGGGAGAGAGGGGGGAGGAAAGGGAGAGAGAGGGAGAGGGGTAGAGGGAGGGAAAGAGGGATAGAAGAGGGGGGAGGGTGGGAGAGAAGAAGGGGTATGGAGGAAGGGAGAGGGAGAGTAGGGGGGAGGGAGGGAGAGGAGAGGGGGGAGGGAGGGGGAGAGGAAGGAAGTGAGAGAGAGAGAGGGAATGAGGGAGAGGGAGAGAGAGATAGGGGGGAGGGAGAGGAAGAGAGAGAGAGAGGGAAGGAGGGAGATGGAGAGAGAGGGAGAGAGAGGGAGAGGGAGAGAGAGGGAGAGAGAGAGAGAGGGAGGAGGGAAGGTAGAGAGAGGGAGAGAAGAGGGGGGAGGGTGGGAGAGAAGAAGGGGTATGGAGAAAGGGAGAGGGAGAGTAGGGTGGAGGGAGAGAGGAGGAAAGGAGGGAGAGGCAGAGAGGGAGAGAGGGGGGAGGGAGGGGGAGGGGGAGGAAGAGAGAGAGAGAGGGAGCGAGAGGAAGAGAGAGAGAGGGAAGGAGGGAGAGGAAGAGAGAGAGAGAGGGAAGGAGGCAGAGGGGGAGAGAGAGAGAGAGGGGGGAGGGAAGGTAGAGAGAGGGAGAGAGGTAGAGGGAGGGAGAGAGGTAGAGGGAGGGAGAGAGGGAGAGAAGAGGGGGGAGGGTGGGAGAGAAGAAGGGGTATGGGGGAAGGGAGAGGGAGAGTAGGGGGGGGAGAGAGAGAGAGAGAGAGAGAGAGAGAGAGAGAGAGAGAGAGAGAGAGAGAGAGAGAGAGAGAGAGAGAGAGAGAGAGGAGGGAGAGGAAGAAAGAGAGAGAGGTAGAGGGAGGAGAGAGAGATAAGAGGGGGGAGGGAGGCACCTATAACGACACCAAATAGTGTCCTAAGGGTCATATGTCATCCTATGACCCCTTAGGACACCATATGGTGTTGTTATGTGTCATATGGTGTCTTAAGGGGTAATATGGTGTCCTAAGGGGTCACAGGACACCATATGACCTCTTAGGAAACAATACGACCTCTAATGATACCTAAGGGGTCATATGGTGGGCTAATAAAATGATATATTAAATTTAAAGTTATGAATAGAACATCATGAAATAGAACTAAAATAGTTTAGTTTTGATACAACTAAGTGTAAGAGCTCGACCTAACCCTGAGAGTACTGCCTAAGTTCTAAAACATATGATGCTATTAAATTTACAAGGTTATACGGCTTATCTCGATTGTGACTATAGGAATAACAAAAGAAGAGAAAGAGGGAGGGAGAGAAGAAGAGAAAGAGGGATGGGGTATGGAGGAAGGGAGAAGGGGAGAGAGGGAGAGAGAGGGATGGGTTATGGAGGAAGGGAGAAGGGGGGGAGGAGAGAGAGAGAGAGAGGGGGGGGGAGGGAGAGGAAGAGATATTGAATCCAGGATACAATATGACCCCTAACAACATCGAAAGGGTCATAGGGTGTCCTAAGGGGTCATATGACACTATATTATCCCTTAGCACACCATAGGACCTATAACGACACTAAATGGTGTCTTAAGGGGTCATAGAACACCATATGACCCTTTAGAACACCATATGGTGTTGTTATGGGTCATTGGTTTCCCGATGGGTCATATGGCATCCTATGACCCCTTAGGACACCATATGGTGTTGTTATGGGTTGTATGGTGTCTTAAGGGGTCATAGGACACCATATGACTGATCTCAATTTTGAATATAGGAATTATAGAAGAAGAGAAAGAGGGAGGGAGAGAAGAAGAGAAAGAGGGATGGGGCATGGAGGAAGGGAAAAGGGGAGAGATCGAGAGAGAGAGGGATGTGGTATGAAGGGAGAAGGGGAGGGGGAGAGAGAGAGAGAGAGAGAGAGAGAGAGAGAGAGGGAGAGAGGGAGAGAAGAAGGAGGGGGGAGGGAGAGGAAGAGATATCGAATCCAGGACACAATATGACCCTTAGAGCACAATATGACCCCTAACAACATCTAAGGGGTCATAAGGTGTCCTAAGGGGTCATATGACACTATATTATCCCTTAGCACACCATAGGACCTATAACGACACCAAATAGTGTCCTAAGGGTTCATAGAACACCATATGACCCTTTAGAACACTATATGGTGTTGTTATGGGTCATTGGTGTCCTAAGGGGTCATATGACATCCTATGACCCCTTAGGACACCATATGGTATTGTTATGGGTTGTATGGTATCTTAAGGGGTCGTATGGTGTCTTAAGGGGTCACAGGACACCATATGACCTCTTAGGAAACAATACAACCTCTAATGACACCTAAGGGGACATATAGTGGGCTAATAAAATGATATATTAAATTTAAAGTTATGAATAGAACATCATACAACGAAACTCCAAGAGAACAAACAACAAGGCTTCGTTAAAAAAGCAAGTGTAAGAGCTTGACCTAACCCTAAGAGTACTGCCTAAGTTATAAGACATATGATGCTATTAAATTTGTAAGGTTATAAGACTGATCTCGATTGTGACTATAGGAATTACACACTTGATTTCTTTCATAGGTATGTACCATTCCAAGCCGTTTGACAAGTGATGATCATCATATACTACCACTGCCATGCATACAACAAACTTTAATTTCTTTAGGTGACAAGCGTTGTGTAACAACATGGGAGCTCTCGCATACCCACCACTATTATTCTCCAGGACATCATCTGTGTTACTCTCCCTCTTTCTCTTCCTATGTGTTGTTTCCTTCTAAAAGACATATTGCAGGTACTCTAACTCATCATGTTGCTTTGTTGACACTATTTTCCACATCTGCTCTGCTCATTAAAAACATATTCGAGAAGAATATTGCTGCAGGTTTCTTTGTTTGTCACGGTAATACACCTATGGTTCAATTGCAAACCCTATTCCTTCTATTCAATATACACACATAAATCCATCAATCAATTTTCTTAGGAAAGCATACATGATAAAAATCAAAGAGGAAGTTGCAGACAAGAAATAAATTCACTGACTTCTATAGAAGTGCAGACACAGTTGCAGTGGGGTTTGGAGGGAGGGAGGGAGAGAAGAAGAGAAAGAGGGATGGGGTATGGAGGAAGGGAGAAGGGGAGAGAGAGAGAGAAAGAGGGATGGGGTATGGAGGAAGGGATAAGGGGAGAGAGGGAGGGATGGGGTATGGAGGAAGGGAGAGAGGGAGATAGAGATGGGGTATGGAGGAAGGAAGAGAGAGAGAGAGAGGCACCTTGTATGTGTTTGAGAGGGGGAGACAATACACTTACATGTGTACACACACACACACACACACACACACACATATATATTATATGTATATACACATATTATATATACAATATCATATCATATTATACAATAGCGTGTACACACTATTTATAGTAAAAAGAGCACGTACATGCTGCTTACACCATAAGTACCCCGTACGCACTTTTGACTATTTAGGCTTGGAAATAGGCCTGGATGACAAAGCTATAGTTTGGAAGTTTGATTTCCCTCCATTTCTCTCATTTTTGACGTGTTTTATTTTATCAACTTGGTTTATCGACTTTGTCATCATCAGGTTTACACTTCATCAACTGGGTATTTCTAAAATTGCCACCACATTTTCACCCATCTTCTGAGCTTTCTAACCATGTAATTTTTTTTCAATTTGAACAACAATAACATATTATTATTGAATTTCTTTTACCAGTGTCTCCATAGTTCTCACAGACATAGGTGCACCATTTTTTGAATAAATTTTGATATACTTATCCAAATTTTAAAAACTTTATATATTATTGTTTTGCACTTGATTATTTACAATTAAAAAAAAAATTGTATTTTCAATTTGTTTAGTGCAACTTCTGCTGAGCGCATGAACAGGTACCTAATATTTAGGATGTGCTCGATTGGAAAAATCATAAAAAATAAAATATTCAACAAAAAAATACAAAAAATACACATCTTCTAGTGCTCACTGTTAACTATTTTTCTGCCAAAGGATTTGTCAAAATACTAAATCTAACTATGACTTTTTTGATGCGCATGTCAGCCACTATGTTATGTTTTTTAGGAAAAATCAGGGTTAGTTTTTTGTGCGCAAAGGATTTGACCCCCTTAATTTTATCCGATTTTGAATCTTTTTAGTAGTTTGGAAACTAGATTCAGAGTACTACAATATTTGTTCTTTGATTATCTTCATAGCTTGAGTGGACGACTTTCAAATTTTGCCTCCAAGTTCAGGCTCACCTGATTTCAGAAAAAAAAAAAAGTGTCCACTTATACCCACCTGAACAAGAAGTTGGGATTTGATTTTTGCACAAGCAGAGTTTGCCTACGAAAAATGAATGAATATGAGTATTGAAAGAACACCTTTTGAGATTTTTACTAGAGCACACCCTAGAGCTATATTAGAATTGAAAGATATCACTAATGAAGACAAGTAGTGTGCATAAGCAGAAGAATTTACAGATAACATGACGACCTTACATATTCAGGTTAAACAAGATTTGGAGGATATGAACAATAAGTATAAATAGAAAGTAGATAAGAAGAGAAGACATAAGGAATTTTAAGTTGGTGAAGTGATGGTGTATCTAAGAAAAGAAAGATTTCTAGTTCGAACGTATAACAAGTTGTAGATGAGGAAGCTTGGACCTTGCAAGATCTTGAGGAAGTTTAGTTCTGGAAATACATATGAAGTGGAGTTACCATATAGTTTGAGCATTTCACATATATTCACATTGTATATCTACATCAGTATCATGAATCAGAATTTAGTGAAGACACTGTTGCAGACTTGGAGAAGCAGTTGCCCTAAAAGAAACCAGTTTAGATTGAAGACATTTTGGACAGTAGGATTGGACGTAGCACTCGAAGCAGTCAGTACAAAGAGTATCTTGTGAAATGGAAGGACAGACCAATTGAAGATTCATCTTCGATTTCTCAAGCAGAGGTGGACCACCTTGGTTTTTATTTGACCCCAACAAAGTGAGGGACTCACTTTTTTTCAACAACCCAAGATGTCTGATGCAGGAGCATCCCTGGTTCTTGGAAATCTTGAATCAACCAAAACCATTTTTTTTTCAGTTTGTTTTCTATTTTTTAGTGTTAGCATTTCTTCCTATATTTTCTTGCATTTGCTCACTGGATCTTGCAAAGTTGGATCTTTCTTATGAACATGATTATCTTCCTTATTCCTAAACTACGAGACATTTGGATATTTTTCCGGCAAGTTATTGCTTCCAATTTTTGAGATAGTTTTCTGGCTTAGAACACCGGAATTGTTTGGATCTATTTGCTATTGGTAAATCTTGAAAATCCTTTATGTAGCTTATGGAGCTTCAGTTCATTGATTCCAATGTTCCTTGGTGTGTGGCTGACCTTCCCTCTTATCCGCACTTCTTCCTTTGGATTTCTTGGAGGATTATATTTGGCGGAGGCCAATTTGGTGTTTTACATATTTGATCTTGTTCTTCGGCATTTGATCCCTCTTGGTCTGACACAAATCCCTCTAGACCATATAAATCAATGTAATTAGGCATCATAATTCATTAGAGAGAAGATAGAAGAGGTATCATAAGATTTAGAGTTCCAGAGTTGAACGATCCTGTAATTGAGCATGTATGTAGCAGACCAGTGAGCCAAATCTTGTATCTGGATGTTATTGGTTATTTGTAATTATTTTTCATGATCTAATTCTTTCAGTTCTGCATTGCCTCCATCATATTTTCTTGCTTTTGTTGTGTTTACTCTTGTTGCATGGTTCGGATAGATCTCATTGAGGTCCCTCCCAACCATGATTGCACCATATATATACATACATACATATATATATATGTATATATATACATATACATATATATATATATACATACATACATACATGTATGTATGTATGTATGTATGTAGATATATACAAATACACACACATGCATACACACGCGCGCACACACACACACACATACACATACAAACATACATACATACACACACACACACACAAATGTATACATACATACATGCATGCATGCATGCATACATATATATATATATATATATATATATATATATATATATATATATATATATATATATATATATATATATATATATATATATATATATATATATATAAGTATGCATGTATATACACACACACATATATGTATATATACATATACATATACACATGTACATGTACATGTATATACATTTACATGTATATGTACATGTACATACACATGTAGATGTACATATATGTACACACACACACACATGTGTGTGTGTGTACATACATACATGTATGTGTCATGCCCAATTTTTTTAAATTGTTGAAAAAATGAAATATATATATTCTAAACATAACAACAAATTGAATTCTATACACATACTTGACACTTGTAAAAAAAATAACCAACAACAAATGACTTTAAATTGATGTATAAGAAGAAACATTAGGAAGCCAATTATACTTAAATGAATGACTAACTTATAGATTTCTTTGTACCTACAATAATACACCTATCTATTAATTCCACATGTATTGATTATTTAACAAAACATACATGTTAGTATTTTTAATATTCAACCAAAATGAATAACCTTTAACACCCATATTAAACCTACTAATATTGCTCAGAGAAGTATTGCAGTATCTATATTAACGATCACTCTGGTAAGTTAATTTTCTTTACTCAACCATCTACAATAATAAACCACCCACTTTTATTCCTAAAATGAAATAACTTTTGAAGTGTTTACACTAATAGATGCACTTATATTCTCTTCAATGGTCCACGACTGGAAGAAGAGCCTACTGCTTGAATACTTAATATTCTGCTACAAAAACTTTGTAACAATTCACTGTGACTATAGTACGAATACAACAAGATGTGTAATTTATCATATTCCACAACGAGATTGACAACAACGTAGGGAGTTAACATTCTCACTCAGAGTTGCTAAGTTCGCTGCCCCAATTTTGTTTATGTTTCTACTTTTATTGAGGCAAATTTATGATATCGTTAAGATGTATAATTATATTTAGAGTGTGAATCACTGGTTTTGCTCCTGTAATAGTTCTGTACATTAGGTAGCACACTTGCATGACACTATCTTGAACCAGTTACAAAAGTAATTTTTTTTTTTTTTCTTAACAAATTTCATTAATATACAAAGGGATAGTATATTACTCATTTTTTGTTTTAAGACTCTAATTTGTCCATGAGCACAGCGACATTGCATAAATATTCATGTATTTAGGAAAATAAAGAGTATTTTATATTCTGTTTTCTACTAATATGCAAATGAATTGCCCAAAAAAACATGCTTTACATCTAGCAATGCATATAAGGAAAATCAAATTACTTCATACTTATATTTATTTGTACATGTGTTTGGTGAAGTCAATGAACTTTATTTGGTTGATGAGATAAATGGATAACCCTTCTTTAAAGGTGTATTTCATGAGATAGGCTGCAATATGGAGCGTGGACTTTGCAAGTCACTACAATGGAATAACATGTCACACATATTCATTACAAACAGTCGTTAAGTTCATGCATATTGCACCAACCCTTATAATCATTTTCTTACTGGACTCTTATGAAAAAAATTGTTTCTATTGTCACAATAGAAATTGTGGTTCTCCTTTTATTTTGCTTAACAAACAAAAAAGGAATAGCGCTTTTCCTAATACATAGATCTATGAATTTCAGAGCAGATACAATATTAATCATAATTTTTTTATTTTTCACATAGATACATATATTGAAGCAAAATAAAAGCCAACAAGGAACGAGCTTAAAGGCTCCAACCTTGTTCTTCCCATGGAAACAAACTATTTGTTCTATTTTACAATGAATCTCTCCATAAAACAATATAAATTAATTTTTTTAAATATCATCTCAAACACAATCATATGATCCTTATTTGAATGTGAGAGAACAGCAAATGTCCAACTCTAATCTAAAACTACACATTATGAAATGTCTTTGCAACTGTTATTTCAGAATAATCATTGGATTTACAAACATGTATACTAATGGGAAAAGAATAAAAAAAGGCTTTCCCTCTACTCGACCATATTGGCGTCATGGAGCCTCATGTGCTCTAGCCAAACTCCTGAGCAAAAAAACTAGAATAGACCCAAGTTAGATTCATGGAATGTTCTCATGATACAAATGACCAACTGTACTTATCCTCAACAATTTCACATAATGACCATAAGATTCACAATAAGCTAAAAATACCACTCACACAACATCATGCTGCCAATTTTACTCTTTCCCATCCTCAACAATAAATTTTGTAACCTATCTTAATCTTCCAACACACAAATAAGAATGGAAAAGGGAGTAAAAAGGACATATATCTATTTTAGCATGTTTTATCTAACACAACATACATCATAATTAAGATGGGCTAATATATAAAATAAAAAAAGAGCGGCGAGAGAGGGAGCGCGTGTGCTAGGGTTTTTGCAGGCGACAAGGTTGTAGGGGAGGACAAAGACGATGGGGATGGCATGGCTAAGCCTTTGTGCCCTGTTTGCATCCCCATAGTGGATGACGGCATTCTATGTGCCCTTTTTCTATGTTGGGGTTTCCTTTCCCTACTGCGTTGGGTGCCTACAGGTTGTTTTATGTGGCCTAGGTCTTCTGTGACGCGAGTATCACTAGAGAATCAACTGTTGATGGTGTTGTCTGCCATTGGATGGATAGTCGTGGAGATGAATGGGAGACTTCTCACGGCCTATGCGTGAGGAGATGGCTGGAGATGGGTTTTTGGCCTGTCTGTTCTCTTCGATATGCCACTTGCGATAGAACCCTTGGTGACTGTTGGTGGTTTTGGGGCTCCCAGTTTTGGCCCCGTCTTGCTCGACCTGTTCAGCGTTCCTGTGATCTTTCTTTCCCTTGCTGGGATCTGAGGATGCTTAGCAGTGGTTGCATTCTGGAATGTGTTTATTTGGTTCTGTAGAGGGATTTTTTTACCTCTTCTCCTTCTTGGTTTTCTACACCCTCGTTGGTGGTTTGGTGGCCCCTTTCCCTTGGGGTTTTGAAGCCTTTTTTCATTTTACTGATTGTGATGCTTGGTTGTCTATATTGCCCTCTAGTTTATGGCTAATGGTCTCTGTTATATGGTCTTGGTTTTGATCCATGGGTGTGATTCAATTTAGTGGTATCTTCAGAATCCTTCTTTTTTCATTGCTCTAGAGGCTTGCTTTGTCTCTTTGCAGGTGGAGATTATTGCGAAGATTCTCTCTGTGAAGCTTGTGGGGGGATATGCTTTTTGGGTTATGTTCTGTTTCATTACCATTTGAATTTTTTATCCCTTAGGTTCACTCTCTATGTCAGGTTACATCTTTCCCCGCTTCATGGTGTTGTTGGGGGAGGTGGGACTTATCCCTGCATGGCTTCTATGGTGGTGAAGCATGTTCCTATAGAGCTGGGGTGTCTATTGCTTTCTTTCTTGTGGGAATGGTACATTTTGCTTCTGTCGTTCTGTTTCTAGCTCCTTATTGTGGTGGGGGCATCTCCTATTGAGTTGGGGATTTACTGGTGGGATGGGAATGATGGCTACTTCTTATGGTGTTCTTTCAATGGTTGCTTTTTGGAGGCAGGTATGAGGTTTTTGTGGTTCACTCTTTTATGGATTTTATTCTCTAGTGCTCCTATAGAGGTGGGTCCCTGTCTTATTGAGGTGGAGGGGAGTTATACTGGTGAGAACCTTCTTCGTAGTCGGGTGGTTCATCTATCGAGTGATCTTGTGCTGGATTGTTTGGCTACCATCTTCTTGTTGTACTTCATATGTTTGTTTCTGATTGTGAAGGTTTTGGGTCCTTTGAAAACCCAAGAAGGTTTTAGGGTCCTTGTTAAAACCCTTGTTGGTCTTGGGGACCTTGTGGTCACCCATGTTTATGTTCTTCCTGATTCGGGTTATTGTTGTGTTCTACTGAGCTGAATGCTTAATCCTTTATTTTAAAAGGATTCGGGGTCCTTTGGACCTTGTGGTCACCCATGTTTATGTTCTTCCTAATTCGGGTTATTGTTGTGTTCTACTGAGCTGAATGCTTAATCCTTTATTTTAAAAGGATTCGGGGTCCTTTCAAAACCTTGCTAATCTAGCCAAAAACAAGGACTTATCTCTCTAAATCTAGGCATATAGATCTCCATCTCCTCATACAGGGCTCTTTCCTTCTCTCAAGGATCTCATCTTCTTTCCAAATCCTGCAAAAGTTCTCCAAAAATGGAAAAGTGGGTAATAATCCATTCTCTCTTCACAAACTCAATATAAGGTAAATTAACTTGGAATAATTGGATGAGGAGGTGACACTTGTCACCTTATCATCCTTTCCTCCCTTAAGTATTTTCCTCATTTAAGAGGGGAAAAAAATCAAACACCCCATTCCCCAAGTCTCCCCTAGTAATGAGGTATGGGGTGGGACCGTGAGGTTGGTACCTTGAACTCTCATTTATCCTCTAATATCGTCACTAATATTAATGAGGACTTTTGAGGGGTGAAATTAAGTCCTAGGGCCTTTATTGCATGTCCAATAGGTCCCCACCTCAAAGGTATAGCCCTGGGGGGGTCTATTTTAAGAGAGAGCGAGAGAGAGAGAGAGAGAGAGAGAGAAGTCCTAGGGCCTTTATTGCATGTCCAATAGGTCCCCACCTCAAAGGTATAGCCCTGGGGGGGTCTATTTTAAGAGAGAGCGAGAGAGAGAGAGAGAGAGAGAGAGAGAGAGAGAGAGAGAGAGAGAGCACATTTTTTTTTTGAATTTTCTACCCATTATTTTCAATATGAGCCAATAAAAATAAAGAAAAATGATATTTTAATAGTTATGTAAAATATAAAATAAGTATGGACTATATAAGTTTAAAAAAAAATAAAAAATTTAAATGTTGATTAGTTCAACTAATTGAAAAATAGAATTAGATGAATGCAATGGCACCTTCTCAAAACTTTTTAGTGTCTTTGATGTAGGTTTCTTTCTTTTTGTCTTCTTATTGTTGCATGACTCATAATCTTCTTACATGCACCATAACTTCCCAATTCAAGCTCTAACTATTATAGTTCCTTTTGTTGGTCGTTTGTTTTCTTCTATCTTTGCCTTTGTCTTACTCTTTCTTCCAACACGATTATTCTCTTTTTCAAATCATAAAATAACTCCATATTCATCACTTTAGCCTCAAAACAAAGTTGCAACCCTCGCAAACTATTGACCATGCATTGACATGCAATTTCTATCTTTCACCTCTCAAAAGAAATTAATAAACACACTGTCTTTATAATAGAGGAAATAAGAACATTTGCAAGTTAATAATATACATGCACCTATACAAAATGATCTCAACTAATGTAACTACATTTGACAATATAGATAGCAATAATTGCTACAATTTTCCCCTCATCAACATATTACAATCAAGAAGGGAGATATTGGGAATAGAAAATCAAACTAGGCAGAGAACAAGAACCATTGAACTTTTTTTTTAATTAAATAATTTATGTTTTTCACCATTGACACTTATCCAACAACCATCATTGTCATATTAATTGATGTAGAGTCACCAATTATTTGTTTCAAAATAATTATATGGTCTTCTTCATAATTCAAGGTTTCTCAAATCCCATCAACAACTAGACTTGTCCTATCAATTGATGTCAAATCACCAATTATATGGCCTTCTTCACATTTCAATGTTGCTCAAATCCCTGTTACAATTTTTAATTTGTTTTCCTTAGTGATCCTATAGAATGACTCTCGTTCCATCCTTAGTTGGGCATGTCCTCCCATATTGACTTATACGCAGAGAATATCAACTCACAACTAACAAAAATTAATATAAAATATCTTTCTCATCTATGCCAACTCAATAGCAATAATTTTAATATTCTTCATTGGAAAATTATATTTAGTGCTAGAAATTCCATGCTACTATCAACACTTGTCTCATTGAATTCAATACAAAGATTCCACCTCATGCTAATCCCTATTACTTTCTTGCACTGAAAAATTACCTTTCATGTTGATATTGTTGGAAAGAGACATTGCATAGATGATTAGATGTTTCATTGATGGAAAATGATTTCAAATATTCTTTCTACAGTTCTTAATTTGTTCATACCAAAAGTTAGATTGATTTTTGGTAAGGTCTAGTAAGATAGAACAGGACATCCAACAATGTATAGTGTTTCGGTTGGTATTTCATTTTGGTTGAAAGTTTTGTGTTGTAGATCTCAAAGAAGAATTTTGGATGTGTAATCTACCCTATTCTTGGTTTGCGGCCTCTAGTGAGGATTCTTGAGTAAGTTGGAAGGTCTGGTGTATAGTTTTTTGGTTAGAACAGTGTTCATCAATAGTAACGTGTGGATATTTATTACACGGATCATGCAGAGTAATTTTGGTGATTATTTGTGTGTTTGAGGATTCTTAGCCGACATGTGGGAAGTGTGTGAACAATTATTTTTGGTCCACATATGTATTTGAGTTCGGATTGAGCTGACTTGATATACACTTCATTTGCATGTTATGCATTTTGGGGCCAACATGTAAAAGATCTAATTTGATGTTGTGGATATAAATGAGTCATTGATACAATCATTCTTGATATTGGTGGTTGTGTTGAAAGAATTTTGTGAGTGATTGTGTGTAGTTTCACGTGTTCAAGTAAAGGATCTGTGCTCCGAAATTTAGCAGAACAACATAACTAAGCATTGTAGCAGAGCAGAGTACTTTGTGCTTAACTGGAACTCTGATTTGGCCTTTGTAGATATTGTTTATTAGTTTAGACATTCTAATTATACTTTGTAATCATTTTGTAAGGCACTAAGCCTTTCGAGGTTGTAGCCCTTATTGTAATTTGAATAGTGAGCTCTAGGCAGTGTGCCTAAATGCATGTGCATTTCCCTTATGTAATATTTATATACTTCTAACATAGTATATTAATATTGTGGGTCTCAATCCCACCATGGTTTTTCCCTTAATCGAGTTTTCCATGTATAAATTCTAGTGTTATGGTGTGTATATTTGCTTTATGTGTTTGCATCTTTATTTTGTTCAGTTGCATTAATTGGTTGGAAAATCAGATTAAGAATGCTAAAAATTGCATAACATTGATTCACCCCCCACCTCTCAGTGTTCTTTGAAGAAAGCCTTGTATGGATTGAAGCAAGCCCCATGAGCTTGGTATGCCAGATTGGATAAGTATTTTATGAAGCTTGAATTCAATAAAGGTATTGTTGATGGTAATTTATACTTCATGATTGATAATGATAACATCTTAATTGCTGAAGTTTTTGTTGATGATATTATTTTTGGTGGAAATGATGGTTTGTGCAAGAAGTTTGCTAATGATATGCAAAATGAGCTTGAGATATCTATGATTGGCGAGATGAAATTCTTTTTGGGATTGCAAATAACTCAATTGGATAAAGGTATTTTTTATATCTCAATCTAAGTATGTGAAGGAATTGTTGAAGAAGTTTGGTTCAGAAGATTCAAAGCATGTTGGTACACCTATGGTGATCGGGTGCAAATCAAGACAAAAAGATGATGACTCTCTGAAAGCAAATCAGTATATATATAGATCTATGATTGGTGGATTGTTGTATTTGACTCAGACTAGACTAGACATTATGAATGATGTTTGTCTTGTTGCTAGATTTCAAGCTGATCTTAAGGAATCTCATGTTGTTATGAAGAGAATTTTCAGATATTGGAAAGGGAGTTGATTTTGGTTTGTGGTATCCTAGATATGATCATTTTACTTTTAGTGCTTTTACAAATGTTGATTGGAAAAGTGACATTGATAAAAAAAGAGTACTAGTGGTGGTGCATTTTTCTTGGGTAAGAGATTGGTTTCATGGATGAGTAAGAAACAAAATGCTATCTCTTTGTCTACCACAGAATCCAAATACATTGCTACTGCTAGCAATTGTACTTAGGTGATATGGATGAAGTAGATGTTGAAGGATATCCGAGTTATTTTTGATGAGCCTATTGCTATATACTGTGATAATTCAAGTGCTATTTACATTTTTTTAAATCTGATGCTGCATTCAAAGACCTTGAGAATATATTAATCAAGTTTCATTTCTTGAGAGAGAAGGTAAATGTGAAGGAATTCAAATTGGAGTATGTATCTACAAAGGAATAGATTGTAGATATATTCATGAAGCCTTTACCTAAAGATACATTTGAGTATCTCAGAGAGAAGCTAGGGGTGATTGCCCCTCCTGATGAGAACTAAGATGCATGGATTTGCATTAGTCCGGTGGACTTCATAGAGATATCTTGTGATCTGGATTGATGAGTGAGGCTGCTACTTTGGGGGAGTAGTCAGTGGTGTGTTTTAGATGCTCACAATTATTAGTTTTGGGAGAGAGTTTGTTTTAAGGGGGAGAGAATCAATATTTGTGTTGTATATGCCTTTTGCATTAATGTCAAAGGGGGAGAGAGTCATGTGAAAAACGGCTATATCTTGTGTTGATCTCAGGGGGAGATTATTGTGAATTATAGGAGATTGTTGGATATTGCTGAAAAGTTTGCTAGAATGATGTGTTGTCATTGATGTCAACATATTCTTCTGTATACTCCAGTGTTGTAGTCAGATTAAATAAGTTGGTTTGGAAAGTGTGTTGCAGTTGAATTATTGTGGTTTAATGGGTTTTGAGATAAGTATCTCTAGTTGATTCAACTAAAGTTTTAGTGGTCCACATGATACTCTGATCGAGTTATGAGGTCCGATATTGCAGTTGGTTGTTCATTTATTGTGGTGTTTAGTATTTTGGTTTCTGCTTTGCATTGCTTCAGAATTGCATTATCTTTGTTTGTGGATTTAGCAGAGTGTTTGGGAAATTCATATGTGTCCTCAATTTGCATGGTTCATGATTTGGAGTTCCGCAAGTGAATCTTTCTAGTCAGTTCAACATGTGTTCTTGAGAATTAGTATAATGATAATGGAAATTCTAGTAAGTGGTGATGTTGTAGTTATTGTTGTGGTAATTCACATTGTTCGTGGATGTTTCTAGATTGTGTTCTATCTATGTTGATGGTTTGCATTGATTTTGTGCACATTGTTGATCATTTTCTTGATTCAGTGGTGTTCTTCATGTTCTGTGACATTCATGGTGATTGCAACGTGTTGCAGATGTTCAAGGGGTAATTCTTGGAGGTGTTTCTTATGTGCGGTATTGATTTAGGTCCAAACTATGTTTTCATTGACATTGTTTTGGTCCATATGTATTGTTGTACCATGTGAGGTTAATACTTATGGAGGTGGGAAAAGCGAGACTGGATGACTAGGACTTCATCCTACTTTTGCCAACACATTGAGAATACAAAAGATCCTAGGGAGATAGATCGCTTAAGCTACTTCTTGTGAGAAAGAGAGAGCCAAGGATTATCTCTTAGGGTTTCTATTCCTCTTGTTGCAAATGATGAGAAAAACTAAGGTTTGAATGATCAACTAGACTAGGAGATAAAGAATGAAGCACAAATGAACTTGAAATTGAACAAACTTATAGATCTAAAACTGAGATACTGAAAGCATGAATGGGGGAGGATTTTGTATGTGTACTTGATGCTACAAACTGAGCCAAACTGATCAGGACCAGGGTGCCACGCTACTGTCCCTAAGAATCTGACAGAAAGTTGTAACTGGAAAGATGGAATCTAAAGGTTCTGATCTTGAAACCAACTAAAAATCACTATATAATGGAGGGACCATGGCACCATGCCACTATCCTAGGAAGGACCAGGGCACCACGCCCTTGTCCTTAATAGTTTTCTGCAAATTTGAGACTTTTGGGTGGTTCCAGTGCCTTTTCCTGATCTGAAACTACTTTTGATTACCTATTTCTACACCTGCAACTGAAAAGGGAAGGTTTGGATGACTATATAGGGTTTTTTCTTAGTCAAACCCATGTGTTGGTGATTTCCACCTCCACAAATATCCGATAATGTACTGAAAATGTGTGTGCTAGAACCTTTTGTGTATGCAAGATCCTAAATGATAAGAAACTAAAGCTACCCTACGCATGAGACTAAAACCTAAATGTAAATGATGATGCTTCAAACCAAATATGCTAAATAATCTAAAGCATGAAGGTAAATGTGCAAATTGATGTAAATAAGCTCATGCAAATACATGAAATCATACCAATCCCCAAGGGAGAGATATTGCCACTAGATATCCTATTACTCTTCAATGTCTTCAAGGCTCCTAATTGATGATGAATGCTTGATAAAATATTGTTGAATGTTGTTGAAGACTCCACATAGGCTTCTCTTTCACTACATAGAAGACTCCTTGTTCTCCAAAAACTTGTCCTTACATTCTTAAAAAGATCCCTTCAAATGAAGAAAGAGAACTCTTATGTATGAAAGCCTAGATCTTAATTTAGACTTAATTTTGTCTTTAGGACAGCCTAGGAATTGAATTTACCACCAATATTTTGGGGTTAAGCATTATAATATCAATGAAATGTGTTGAAAATTTAGGAAAAAAGACGAGGACCATGTGCACTCCCACCATGGTCCTACCAACTTTTCACCAAATTTTTAGGGCCGTTAGATGTGATGATATTAGAGCGAATCCAAAAGTTACAGATGATTTAGAGGTGTTTTTATATGCAAAATCAAGCCTTAAAGGTCGAAATAAGACATAATTAGGGTTTATGATTAAATGATTTATTGGAGGAATAAAATAAAAAGGTGCACACTTAGGGTAAAGGGCCCAATTTTATGATGTATGAAGTGATGAAATATGACTTTAAATTTAATTAAATTAATTAATTAAATGCCTAAAAGGAAATAATAATTCAAGATTCAAACACACTAAGGAAGGTGCTAAACTAAGTGTGAAATTGAACCACCCTAGAAATGGTGTACAATTTACGATACTACATTTAGCCCCCATTTAGTTGTCATATGACACTACGTGCATATGCAAGCTAAAGTAAAGAAAAGTAAACATTGATGAAAAAGGATATATCCACAAGTTGTCAGACGAAGCCCCCAACGGTATCTGCAGTTCACAGTTAGGATCCACACCCTACAAAACCACATGTTAGATAAAATCACAAAATCACCTAAATGCTTACTAGGGAAGGTGATGAAAATTCAAGGGTATCTATATGCCCTCCCTATTTTGATTTGTAACTTTAGTGAGTTGAAATAGGGTATCATGTTTACCACATTGAATTGTGAAAGAAGATTGATGATAAATGCTCACAAGAAGATTTTATACAAGATCAAAAACTAATAGAGAATCATTTGATAAGAAAGAGAACTAAGCTTCAATTCCAACACAACAAAGAGTGTGAAGATTTGAGAGCTCTCTAACACAAGATGAAATATTTAAATGGAAACAAATGCAAAGAGAAGGAAGAAGAGATAGAAAGCATGAATACACACTTCGGTGATCCATGAGAAGAGAAAAGAAACCATGGACATATCGCCCCTAAAACTAGGTGATCCATGCAAAGAAGGACATGGAAAACTAGCCCCCAGAGTCTGTCTAGGTGATCCATGTAAGGGAGGATAGTGATAACACCATTAGTTTCACTCAACCTCGTGCATGTGTGTGCAAGGGAGGTTTGAAGCGCCTCATAGGAGTCTATGTCCAAGTACGCTACAACTTGTATAAGATGTATAAGAAAGGTGTGACATCTCACTCTAAGAGTATGTGCTCTATCTCCGATAATAATCACCCTACATAAGTGATGTCACTTCACTCTAAGAGTCTATGCTCTCGTTTCGAGAATGACCCACTATTCAAGAGATACTATGAAAAAGAGAAATATAGTACAAAAGGAGAAGTGTGGGTGTCTCCCCCTTCAGATGTCAACATAGTTTAATGTTGATATCTTAAGGAAAGTAGAACAAGGATACCTACCTTCAACAGCAAGAAGATATCCATCATACAACAATATCATAAATCCAAGCAAGAGAGGGAATACTCTTCAAGCAAGGATAATATAGTTGAAAAAGAGATATCTTGCTATATAAGTGTAAAGGAGATCCTTTGAGGAGAAGAGATCTTTGTTCAAAAGACATCTACCTTCAAGAGGATTTGTCTTAGACAAATATAACATCTTCTAGACTCAATGAATGTAAGAGTTTTGAAAAGAGTAGAGGATTGAGATGACATTAAAGAGAGATTATTTATAACAACATTCTTCTAAGAGAAGGCAAGATATCCTCATTAGGGATATGCACGTGCACAAAATAAAAGGGTTTATTATAAAATATACTAAATGGATAAAATAAATTGATTAAATGATTAAAGACTTCCAACGCCAAGGAGGAGGTCTCAATTAAGGATATGTACTTAAGATCCCCATTAGGGATTCTTGTTCCAATATGAGAGATGAAATTCAAGTATGAATACACCTCTACAATCAATAAGAAATCCTTATAGAGGACATTACTTCACAAAGGGGAAATTTTAATCTTGAGAAGGAGAGATATTTGAAATCACTCTTGTCTCCATATATATAGGGAAAAGAGATGAGATAGAAATAGGCTATTATGTTGCTTCCAAAGTATGATTGCATGTGAAATTGTACCATCATGAATGACAGTGAGCCCCTTGTAAATGAGCTACCAATATCACATAATGATGAGCAACATAATAGCCATTAATTTTAGTTACAAACATGATAGATTGAATGAGGTATTTGAATATGACATGTTAAATGATCTACTATAAGTGAGATTAGAAACATGTATAAGATGATGAATGTTAAAAAGTCTTTAGAAAGAGAGAAGTTTATAGGAGAAGAATAGGTCACTAAGTCATACTTCTCTTTCATACAAGAAATCTTAGGAGAGGGATAAGTATAATTCATTAGATCCTTATTCATAGAAGAAGGGATTTAGAATGAGTAGATGATAAAATCTCATATTTGGAATTAGAAATATCTTGAGGAGATTCATAAAGAGATTTGTTCATCACCAAGATTTCCTTATGAGGGGGATGAGTGTTGAAAGAAGTAGAAGATGATTTAATTGAGGTGAGGTTATCATCACTACTAAATATACCTTTCACATTGAGATATGGTCTTTTAGATGCTTTTGTGGGCTTAGAGGGATTATATCCAAGTCCAAATGAAGCTTTATATGTATTATGTTCTAAAGAAACTTTAATTTCTTATTCATTTGCGGTACAACCATTGTCATCATAACCACTCTTAGCTAAAATGTGAAAACCAAGACCATTAAGGGATGCCAAATCAGAAAGATATGGTTGTGCCTCATAGGTCTTAGTGCTATGTGAATTAGATGAAGTATTTGAAGAATCATTTGAATTAGAAGCAACCTCAAAATGGTTACTTAGTTTTTTAGAGAAAGTGGGTTTCTCTTTAGGTTTCTCCTTAAATTTCTCCTTCTCAGCCTTAGATTTTTTCCAAGATACTCTATACTCTCCTACAAAAGTAGGGTTAAAGTCTAGAGATCATCGATCACCATATAAGAGAACTCCTTTGGGAGAAAATATATCCTTGAGAGGATATTTCGATTGAGTAGAAGAATCAAGAGTACTAGAAGGAACAAGATTATTAAAGGAAGTAGATGTATTTGAAGGAGTAGAAGGATTGGAAGAAGAATGAGAAGTAATTGAACAAAAAGATCTAGATTTTAATGGTTCTTGAAGTTTGGAAGCTAACAAGGTATATGTATTATTGTTATAAATGAATTTTACTTTCCTATGCAAAGTCTAGGGGACAACTTGCATGCTATGAATCCAAGGTCTCCCTAATAGAAGGTTATATGTCAAATTACTAGGCATAACATGAATAGCTATAGGTAACACAAAAAGATCTACCCTAATAGGCAAGGTTATGACACCTAGACATTGTTTAGCCACATTATCAAAACCTTGAATAGTAAGAGAAACATGTTCTATGAGAGAACAATCCATTTTAATCTTATTCAATAAGTATACACCATAAACATTAAGGCCAGATCCATTGTCCACAAGGGTTCATTTTATAGCACTATTATGGATAATAACCACAATCATAAGAGGATCATATTGATTTTGAATTTTATGAGAAGGTAACTCATCTTGTGTGAATACAATTTGAGATTTATGTTTATTTGTAGGATCAATCAAAGCAATCATGTTATTAGGTGTCACTGCAGGTGGGACATCTAAGTTTTTCAAAGAATCTTGTAACATCCCATGATAAGCAAGTGAAGTTTGAACCAAATCCAAAATAGAAATCTTAGCATGAGTGGCCTTAAGTTGTTCAA
This sequence comes from Cryptomeria japonica, assembly GCF_030272615.1. Lineage (NCBI taxonomy): Eukaryota > Viridiplantae > Streptophyta > Pinopsida > Cupressales > Cupressaceae > Cryptomeria > Cryptomeria japonica. The sequence goes on from NC_081411.1 coordinate 599,053,262, forward strand.
TGAGATCATACTCCTTACTAAGGGTCTATGATATATGAGGTGCTTGTGGAAGAATAGGTTGAGATGGAGGAAGTGAAGTTGGGATAATGGGAGGAGGACTAGGTTGCCTATTGTTTCTTGTGTTGTAAGTATGAGCAACCATATTATAACTCTCTCCAATAGTTTTATTAGCATACTCATAAGGGCTCTTAGTAGGATAACCTCCTTGCACAATAATAATAGGTTTCTTAGGAATGCAAAAAGAATCATTAGCATAACCACCTTGAACCACTAACATAGAATTACATTGAGAACTTTGAGAAGGACAAGCACCTTGAACTGTGAAGAGGGGTATACTAGGTTTTTCATTCACATGTATCAAATTGATTGAAGATGGTTTAGGAATATAAAAGGTGTCCTTAGAAGAAGAATGAACAAGATTGTTGGAAGAATTGTTGATAATCTCTTCTTGCACTAAAATATTATCATGGATAAGACCAATTTTAGGAGGGAGACTAGAAGTAGGAATTGATGCTTTAGGAGGAAAAGTATTAGTAGGAAAGGTCATATAATCCTCTATCACCAAAGAATATACGTGGGGAATAAAATCTCTAGGAGAAGGATCAACATTACTCTTCAAAGTATCACCTTTAAGAGGGAGCTCTTTGAAAGATATGCCAACAATCTTACCTTGAACTAGGGTATCCTTATGAGTAGAACCTAGTTGAGGAGAGGGAGATGCTTTATTTTTAGAGGGATAATGATTGAGATTCATGGAAGGTGAGATGATATCAAGGGAGTTATCAATCATTATTTTATCCCCTTTGTCTAGGATTCTCTCATGGGGTGGAGAATAATCAACACCTTCTTCTAATAGTTCATCCCAAATAGCGAGGTCATTGAAAAAAGTTTTATAAATATGTTGCACAAAGATGTCCTTATTGACAATTTTGGGAGAAGGGATAACATTGTTCATTAATTCTTCATCCTTAAGAGGGAGATAATCACTACATTTATTTAAATCATCCTCTTGCCTCAAAATGTGTTCAATAGGTTGTTTAGGGGAGAGAGAATTAAGGAAATTGAATATGATTTCATATTCTTTTCCTAAGGCATATTTATGGGTAAGACAAGCTTCAGGGCAAGGAGAAGCATTTCTCATTAATGCATCATCTATAGTGGGAATTTTGTTGGAATCAAAAGAGAAAATGCCATCACTAGGAAAAGTAGGGACAATACCATCTTCTAGCACAAAATTAACCTCATGAGGGGAGTATTAATTAGGAAGGAGATGAACATATTTCTCTAAAGATTCATGCTTAGGAAGGAGATCTTTGGAAGAAGCGTTCATAACATCTTGTTGTACTAACATGCCCCCATTAGTAAGACCAAGTTTAGGAGAAGATAAGTCAATGTCCATAATTACCTTTTCACTTAGAGAGGCATCATGTAAGCAAGGTAAAGTAACATTAAGAAAGGTGTTTATGATATCATTCTCTTCCTCTAGGATAGCTAGATGGGAAGACACTTTTTAGGAGAATTGTCAAGATCACTCTTCAAATCTTCATCCTTAGAGCATGGGAGAGTTTCAAAGGGATTGGTAATAACTCTTTTAGGCACTAAAATGTTGACATAGATAGGAGTAGGCTCTTTAAGAGATGGAAAAATTGAAACAAGGGAAGCTAACCCATTATCACATTTATGAAATGAATGCATCATGATAAAAAATTTCCTCTTTCAAATGATAACACATACATGTTGGACACAATGGATCACTGAGAGTGGGGTGAATCAATGATTTAAACACTTTTTCTTCAATAGGGATATATCAGTAATATATGAAACAAACTAAGTGCTAACCGGTAGCTCAAATAGTGCAAACTAAGTGTGTGAAAGGATTAACATAACTCATACACAAGAATGCATCATAAAACACCAGATATATGAGGAAAACCCAATGTGGGAAAAACTTTGGTGAGAATAGCTATTGGAGATTTTCTACTCCACTCTAGCCTCATAGTGTAAAAAAAATGATTACAATTTTAGGGCACCAACCCAAGGAGCATGAACCCCTGATTTATGAGCACCAACCCAAAGGAGCACCAACCCCTGCACAATTTATAGGCTACAACCCCTGCACTAAACACCAACTCAGTGAAAACAATATAAAACTCAGTTATACAAATTAGATCCCTATTGCAAAAGAAGTTTTGCAACCTTACAATATTTTGTTTTGCCAGTTTCAACCTTACCGATCTGTGTTTCCTCCACACACTCTGCAACTTTGCTTTGCTACTGATTCTAATCTTTGCTAAGTCCCCTCTCACAATCTCTTCCTAATTTAACTCACACTGATCACTCTTTATCAGATGTTTCTTCCTTCAGATTTTCATCTCTGCATCCTATGCTAACTCTGTCAGTTTGTTCCTTACACCGATTTACCCTTCTTCTCCTTACCAGTATAGTCTTCACCCATAAACACTTCAAGTTTTTATCTCTTCAGCTCTTAGACAACAATTTCACACTTACCTTCACTCTATATTAGCAACTCTATCTATCTTAAGTCGCTATATTTAAACTCAGATTTTCTTGCCAAAAAACAATTCAAATTCAGGCGGTTAGGGTTTCTTCCACCGATTGAATCTTCATTAGATTCGATCCAATCTACCTTGGATCGATCACTTGCATTAGAGGAATGCATCTATACATGTTTTCCATCATCCAATGCATATTTGCCAAAGATAGCAATCCCGACCATGATTTTCGGCCTTGAAATCTATTGACTCATTAATGACCCAACCATTTCCTTCTCGATGTCCTCTTGCAATCTGATTTCTTTTCTTTGATCCAAGCGCGAACAAATCCCTTATCTTATTATGTCATTCATTATTCCTCGATCCACATCAAACTGTTATTGACCTGTGATTTGTGGTGGTTTCAATAATGTCGACTAACTATTCCAACAACCATGTCGATGGAAACTTCACCAACCTCTACCATATTGCCACTTGGCACTTGTGCTTTGCACATGTTCGCATCCAACTCAACATTCAACTTACCAACTTGGGTTAGTTCATACTTGATCATTCAACAAACCCTCTTATTGGTACAAACCCTTACCGGTATGTTCGACACACCGTGTTACTTTAGTCATACCGACTGCCCAACACACTGACAACTCACCTTATCCCTCGGTATTCTTCTTCAACATTGATCTCCAGTATATGTAATCATTTTAACATTCTTCCTCTTCATTATAAACAAGTAGCCAACCTTCATACTAGTTTATTCTCTATCGGTTATCATTCAACATGCTGACACACACATGCATCTCACCTCATACCGATGAAGTCAGTGATAGTCTCAATGCCTACTTCTCTTCCACCATACTTCTTGACAAGCCTTCATGTTAATCTTCCTTATGCCGGTTCAATATTCTTCATACCGGTAGACACCAAGTTGACATCAACATGACCATACCAACAATCTCCTACTCACTGGTTGACATCAATGACAACTCAATGCCAATAATCTCTCCCTTTGGAATTGATGTCAACACACACTATATTGATCTTTCTCCCCCTTTGACAAAAATGGCAAAGGGAAACCTTGGTCTGACACCACCAAGTTCACCTACCTATAAAAATCACAACTTATGCGTGCAACCAGTAGGACACATTCTCCCCCTGTGTCCATGCATTATGATTCAAGGGTCATAAGATAATAACAATTGTTGACTCCCCCTGAACCTTAGATCTCTCTATATTTAAGTGTTGCATGATGGTGAGACAACTCCCAGCTTTTATCTTAAGTACTCAAATGTGCTCAAAGAAAGTGGCTTTGTGAATATGTCAGCAATCTGCTCACCAGTTGGAACATACTCTACCATTACCTCCTTATCTGCAACCTTCTCCCTTAAGAATTAATATTTGATTGCAATGTATTTTGTTCTTGAGTGCATTACCAGATTCTTGGAGATGTTCATTGCACTTATCACACCAGATTGGAATAGGATCCAACATCTCCACTTGTATGCCCTTCAATGTCTACTTCATCCATAGCACTTCTGAGAAACATGTAGCAACAACTATATATTCAACCTCAGCAATGGATAACGACACTGAGTCTTTCTTCTTGCTATGCAAGGATACTAACCGATCACCTAAGTAGAAAGCACCTCCACTTGTACTTTTCTGGTCATCAATATTGTTGGAATAGAAGGAATTCAAGAACATTGAGAAGGGGGTGTGAATCAGTGTTCTGTCGATGTTATATGATTTTACCTTATTACAACATACACATATAAACCGGTAAATGAAGAAACATATAACATGAAGTAAATAAACCAGCCACATGAATGAGCACCATAACACACTGAATTTTATACATGGAAAACCTCGAAGAGAAAAACCCATAGTGGGATTTGTGACCCACAATATCAATTCACTGGCCATATGAAAGATATTACATAGCATGGGGGCCTACACATGTAGGAAGGAACACTGCCTAGAGCACACTGCTCAACACAAAAAGTCTCACTAACTACAAGCTTCTGCTAAGATAAAACAATAATGGTGAACTCATAAAATGCATCTGCAATGCCAAAAAGAGTTCTGGTTATAGCTCAGTTCTGTACCGATTCATAAACCCTAAACCCTTTTATCGGTATCTCCTTTTCTCTAAGAATTCATTACAAATAGTCTACTAACCATTGCATGATATTACTTTCATGTACAAATGATCTACATACATATCCTTCACCTCATTTTTCTTCTCCACATTGTTATATATAAAAATGAATTAATAAACTAACTTATATACCCTTTACAAACAATATGCCTTATGTCAGCTTACAACACGTTACAAAAGATATTCAATGTTGGCTCTATACAATAATTACAAAATTATTTTATAAATAAAACCTTTCTCGGACCCCAGACTGATTTCGGCTTCACTGAAGTGTTGGATGTTGGTGCTGATATCGGTGCCGGTTATGACCCTAATTAATCCAATGCTGGTATCTGTCGATATCTATCGGTGTATGCCTTCTACAAAATATTGTTACCATTAATGACAACATATGAATCCAATGAGTGTCAATTGCCAACAATCTCCCCCTTTAGCATTGATGGCAACACTCATGTGAGAAATGGATTCCATGCTAGTTCAATTGAAACTGAAACATGCTCCCCCTGAGCTGATTGACATATTAGATTCTTTTACATATCAATAAATAATAGTAGTGTTATCACAATAAATAATAATAGGGGTAAGTGCACAATGATGGTGGTAAAAAAGGGGGTTATAAGTGGACATTTTTTTATTTTTTTTTCTAAAATCACGTGAACTTGAACTTGGAGGCAAAATTTGAAAGTCACCCACTCAAGATATGAAGATAAACAAACAACAAATATTGTAGTACTCTGAATCTAGTTTTCAAGCTACTAGACTTTTTCAAAATTGGATAAGATTAAGGGGGTCAAATACTTCAGGCACAAAAAATAGACCCTGATTTTTTCTGAAAAACATAAAATAGTGTCTAACGTGCGCATATAAAAAGTCATAGTTAGATTTAGTATTTTGACGAATCCTTTGGAAAAAAGATAGTTAAGAGTGAGCACTAGAAGTTATGTATTTTTTTTGTAATTTTTTGTTGAGTATTTTTTTTTTATGATTTTTCCAATCGAGCACATCCTAAAAATTAGGTAGCTATTTGTGTGCGAAACATAACTTGGACTAAAAAAATTAAAAATACAATTTTTTTTAAAATTGTAAAGAATCAAGTGCACTACAATAATATATAAAGTTTTTGAATTTGGATAAGTAGATCAAAAGTTATTAAAAAAATGGTACATGTATGTCTGTGAGAACTATGGAGACACTAGTTAAAGAAACTCAATAATAATATGTTATTGTTGTTCAAATATTAAAAAAATTATATGGTTACAAAGATCAGAATATGGGTGAAAATATGGTGGCAATTTTAGAAATACTCACTTGATGAAGTGTAAACCTGATGATGACAAAGCCGAGAAACCAAGTTTATAAAATAAAACACGTCAAAAAGGAGGGAAATCAAACTTCCTATTGGTAGCTTTATCATCCAAGCCTATTTCCAAGCCTAAATAGTCAAAACCGTGTACGTGCTTTCTTTACTATAAATAGCGCGTATGCGGTAATAAAGGTAAAATAATGTGTACGTGCTACTTTTGTTTAAAATCTGAGAGTGTGTATACTATGTATAATATGATATTGTATATACACATAATATATAATATATGTATATATTAATATATAATATATTTTTATATAATATATAATATAGTACATGCATATACACACATATGTGTGTATGTATGTGTATTGTCTCCCTCTCTCCCCTTCGCCCTTCCTCAATACCCCATACCTCTGTCTCTTCTTCTCTCCCTCCCCACTCTTTATCTCTCCCTACCTCCTTTATCTCCCTTACTATATATTGTTGTATTACAATTAGGTCTTCCATGTAGTGGTCACCATTTGGATGAATAGTAGACCTAATAATCCCAAGGTCTCTCTCTCTCTCTCTCTCTCTCTCTCTCTCTCTCTCTCTCTCTCTCTCCTCTTCTCCCTTCCTCCATATCCCATCCCTCTCTCCCTCTCTCCCCCCCTCTCTCTCTCTCACTATCTCCCTCTCCTTCTCCCTCTCTCCCTCTTTTTGTCCCTCTCCCCCCTCTCTCTCTCCCTCTCTCTCTCCCTCTCTCCCTCCCCCCCTCTTTCTATCCCTCCCCGCTCTCTCTCTCCCCCTCCCACCCTCCCCCACCCCCCCTCTCTCTCTCTCTCTCCCTCTCCCTCTCCCTCTCCCTTCCCCACTCCCTTTTCCTTCACATTTTATTTACTACAAATAACGCATATGGGCTATTGAGCCTATTAGTTCCCTTCCCTGCCATAACATTTTTAAGGCCTAGGAGCGCATATGCGACATTTATGAGTGCTAAGTGTGTACATGATGCAAAAAAATACCGTTGGGCTTGCAAACATTTTAGGCACTAACAACATGTACGCGGTTATTAATAGACCACGTACATGGTACTTAGACATAGTTTTAGTTTCCCAAGAGCCCCAATGACTTCAAAAGAATTTTTTGAGGTCATTGAAGGCCCCACTGCAACTGTGTGTGCACTTCTATCACTATTTTATACATAGAAGTAAGTGAATTTTTTTTTTGGCATGATTTCAAATGATTGAATTGTTGTTCTTATTAGTTTTGTCAATATTATTGTGATTGTTTAATAGTTTGATTCAAAAAAATAATGATAAGATGCATATTTATGGCTATTTGAATGTTTATGAATTTTTGTTTACATATATATGTAATATGATTCTATTTATGACAACCAATATCAACCATGGGAAAGAACAAGCGAGGAATGATGGAACAATGAGAGGCTGAAAAGGAAAGACAAAAGGCAACATATGAAGCAATTATGTGACATAAGAACAATGAGACAAGAAAGTACGTCATCCTCAAAATCTCAATTCAATTTACTAAATGAACATAATGCACCTAATGGAATTGAAGAAGAGACATTTGATTTACCGTATGAACCTAATGCAATTGAAGAAGAGACCACATTGAATAATCAATTAAATGATGAACATACACCTTCTCTATTTGATGAATTGAATGTACACAATGTATGCAATGCATCAATGTTAACACCTCCTAGAATCATTCGTAGCAAATCAAAGTATCTAATTGACATTGTTGAAAATATATTGAAGCCAATACCCGATAAAATGAACGAACGAACTTGTAGGAGAATGGTCAAAATAATATGGAAAAAATATTTTGAAAACTTAAATCAAACTGCAAGATGTCAATTAATTGTTCAAATGATTAAAAATTTGAATTTTAGAGAGACAATAAAAATTCTAGGCCTAAGATCATTCGAAAGTAACAACGAAAGAACTATTGTGAGAAATCTATTTGATGCATATCAAGCTATTGGTTTAAAATCATGTACTAAATATTCTAATGTTTCTCGACGTGTCATTACATCAACCATAATGAGCAAGAAAATAAAAAAATATCGTTTGATAAGAAAAACAGGCAAATCATTAAATGTTAGTAGAACAACATTAAGTAAAGCATTACAAAGGTGGGAAAAAATAGAGGAACCTAATAATAGTTCTCTTTGGGCATTCTTGGGTAGACGACCACACAAAGACAAGGTTGTTGTTGATGCACTAAGAACAATAATTGAAACTTTTTGGCATGACAACACAAGAGTTTTTCCCAACCAAAGAGATGTTGTTAAAAGGCAAATTAGGTCTAAAAATCATGAGCCACATGCCAAATACTAGTTAGATATGACTCAAACAAAAATTTATGAAAGATTCCTTGAAAAGTTTCCTCAAATAAGAATTTCTCAAAGATTTTTTGAAATGGAAAAACCTTTTTATATCAAGATTAATCATGTACACACCATGTGTTGTTGTAGGATGCATATTGAATTTTCCTTACACTATGATATTTTTCGTCATATTTGTTCTACTTTGCACACTAATGATGTTTTGTAGAAATGCAATATATAAATCACCTCCTAAGTTAGTAAGAGAATTTATTTCAAGTGTGCTATGTAATAGACATGATGGTTGCATTTATTATAAGATGCCTTGTTTGGAAGGTTCTTTTCCTATATGTGGTGGTTTGCAACGTTTATCAATATGTGTACATTTGGAGAGCACACATGAAATTAGTAGGAAACTAGTTTCTTTTGGAAAATACAAGACAATCACATATGGAGGTAAATATGGAAATGATTTTAAGAGATGCGAGTTAGTGAAAAATGATATATGTGTAGCTAAATTTATGAAAATGTTTCAAGAGAAACTAGTTTATGAGTACATAATGCATACACATAGAGCTTGATGGTTAGATGAGAAATTCAAGTTATGTAAGGACACATTTCCTCTTGACACCATTGTCTCTATTGTTGATTTTGCTAAAAATTATACACTACAACCTCAAAATAAAGTGCAATCTATGTATTATCATTCTACACAAGTTTCTATTTTTGTACACATAACATTCATGCATGCAAATGATAGCACAGAGGAGGATAGAAAGGTTGTAAGAGAGTATCACTTCTACATAAGTGATGATTGTACTCATTCATTGGAGTTTGTACAAGGATTCTTTAAAGTTTTCTATGATAATTTAAAGGAAAGAAATATACAATACAACCAACACTTAGTATGGTCAAATAAATTCACCGCACAATTCAAGAATGCAAGGATGTTTTATTGGTTGACAAGGATGCATATGACAAGTGGTGTACAACATTTTTGGAATTTCATTGAGGCTAGACATGGTAAGGGAGAGCACGATGATGCAGGAGCATGTTTAAAAAGAGCCCTACCTAGAGAAGAATTGAAGTACGAAGGTGGTGTTGAGTTGATAGATGTAGAAACAATTGTGCGATGGTGTAACTCTATGATGAGTCCAAGTAATCTAGGTACATCAATGGTTCATAGATATTTTTGATTGATCACTGAATCTAACATTGAAAACTATCTAGATTTTTTTACAGTTGCAAGATCGAGTGACACGCACTTATTTATGAGTTCAAATGCAAGTTTACTCGTAATTTATACGAGATGGATGATATTTTTTCTCTCTTCATGCATGTATTGTTTGTGGGAAGAATGTGAATCACAAGAGTGGGTTGACAAATGGTCTCGTAGACCGTTGGTTCCCACTGATACATATCAAATTTGCATAGCACTACAATTGAGCTAGATGGAGACATCAGTGGATTTTGACCATGTATCTGACCTAGTGGATTCGAGTTATTTTTTGAGTTAATTTTTTTACAAGTATTCTTTTTGGTTCATTTTGTTTTACATCACACTTTATTTTTGGTATTAATTATCACTTTATAAAATGCAGGTCATGTGTACATGGAGTTGTTATAGAAGAGAACAATGAAGAAGGAACAAATTACTATTTGTATCATTGTGTTGAGCCTAAAATAAAATTGACAACCACAATCATTGATGGAGAGGGTATTGAGTACCGAATAGGGTTTGTTGTCATGACAGGAACATGGCTTAGGAGATACCCTATCAAGAATTTTGATGTTTGGTTGTTCGAGGACTTTGAAACACACATACATATTCTTCATTTCTCTAACCTTGTTGTTGCAGTAAATATTCATTTGATGAATTATCGTGGTAGACCTCATAATAAGATTTTATGAAAAGTTCATGAATCTGACCATGAGGCAATACTTGACACAATACGGGTTAGAGTCGATCCTGAAGGCTCGATTGATTCTATAGTTCAGAGTAGAATGATTTTGAGAATTTTGTATATATCATCGATAAATTGTTCTATATTCATTTTTTGTATATATAAATGCCCATGAGCTGATTTGTGCATGTTTAGGGGTATACTCTTGTATATTTAAATGACAATGAGTTGATTTGTACATAGTTAGATGCCAAATTTTGTATATTAAAATTGCAAGGAGCTGAATCGCACATATTTTAATGCCAAATTTTATATGAAAGCCCATGAGATGATTTGTATGACATATTTTTGTATACTCAAATAACAAACAACTGATTTGACCATATTTAGAGGCAAATTTTGGAATAATATGTGACAATGTTTTGTGACTATTTTTTGTGTTTATATTTTGTGACTATGTTTTGAGTTTATATGATGTGATAAGGTCAATAATGACCATTATTGATAAGGTCAATCATGAGAATTCTTGATTCTTGTATAATCATAGATAATTATTTGAGTCATTATTGGGTCATAGGAGTCATAGATTGAGTCTAGATACAATTTGAGCAAAAATTGTCATTATTGTCAAAAAAAATGTCAAACAACTTCTACATCGCACCAATAGGGTATGGCTCTCGATGTTACGGTTCTTTAGGATGCACAAGAGGAGAATTCCTAGCATAAACCTACCCACCTAGATGTGCTCGTGACGTCAGTCTATGCACAAGATGAATTGAATCAATTCTAGTCTATCTTGCAACTTTGCGTTGCATGTAACTGATAGTTTTTGTAGCAGGCAAAAAAATGCTACCAATTGAAAATGGCTCTGAGTCGCCAAAAACTGAGATAGGTCATTGTAGAGGAGCCTCACATGACCCCACATGTTCAAAAGATCAATCATATGTGTCCTGGATTGGAAGAAACAATCCGTCAAAGTTTGATAATTTTTTGGACTCAAGGCACTTGAGAGATCGTGTCGATAGGGTATGACTCTTGATGTTCTAGCACTTTGGGATGTATGAGAGTATCATTCCTAGCATAAACCTTCCCACCTAGACACGTTCCTGATGTCGGTTTGTTCACACGATGAACTGAATCAATTCTAGTCTATCTTACAACTTTGACAACTTTGACAACAACTGAGCAACTTTGACAACAAGTGAGCAACTTTGACAACAAGTGAGCAACTTTGACAATAACTGAACAAATTTTACATCTTTTATCCAGATGAAGCCAAACTTTGACAAATTTGACAAGTTTGACAACTTGATGACAATTAAGAAACTTTGACAACAATTGAGCAACTTTTACATCTTTGATCCAAATGACCCCAAACACGAGAACCAAAATTTGACCATTGCGAGCATGAGGGTGCTCTCGCACCACACACATTGTTGTTTATATTCATATTGTTGATTTTTTTTTTTATATTCATATTATTGATTACATAGGAAAATATTTATTTTAATTTATAAAAGGGCAGCCACCAAATACAATGAATACACAATAATGGACTAAATACAAGGAGTTTTATATGGTTAATTCAAAATTTTAGAAATTTTATCAAATCATATTCCACGATTGCAATGTTTTATATGAATTAAATTTATAAAAGGGCAGCCACTAAATACAATGAATACACAATAATGAACTCAGTACACATTTATTGGATTGAATATCAATATTTATATATATATCAAAAAAAGGCATGTCTGCCAAGTCAATACAAGTATTACAAAAATATGGCATATGCCATCTCCAAATCGATATACAATAAAAATGTATAATATATCTACATTTATTGGTCATTATATGACCACAACTAACACTATATGATCCTAAACTTGTGGTGGATCATCAAAATCGAGCCTCTTTGATGAAGTATGTGACTCTGTAGATAACTATAAAACCACAATTCAGAAGCCAAGTTAGAATTATTTTCTAGAAAATAGTTCACAATTAACAACATAACTATGAGTTTAACTAAAATTTATTTTCAATTGAAATGTATATGACCTCATCGACTGATCTCAGATCTAATGTATTCGCTCTCCTCTCCTTGTTAGTCTTAGGGGTTTTCTTGAAGACAAACTTAAAAGGATCCACATTATGGCCGAACCGCGAAGGGGGCTATTGTAGATTAAATATATAATTAATACAATGCACTAACATAAATACATCAAAAACACTTAAAATATATAATATAGAGAACAATGACGTACTAGTGCCTGAGATGCTTCTCTAATGGATTGAGGATGGCTCACCATCAATGGAGAAACTGTCGCTATTACCTATACAAAAATGATCAAAGATTAAATACAATTAATATAATCATAAGTATTGTAGGTTAAAAAAATTAATGTAATGTATCAAACAAAAGTGTACAAGATCCTGAGATGCTTCTCCAGTGCAAGGAGGAGGGCTCGCTATTGATGAAGCAACTATGGATATTTCCTGTATGAAAAAAATATAAGATTATAATTTATCACAAGTTCACATGTACATGCATATGTAATCATGAAATTAAGAAAATAAAGTAGAGATACATACCTCCACCCTCTCCTTATCCATGGGAGAATCAAGTGCATTCAACAAATCAACATAGCTCAATGGCCACTATACATGTAAAATAAACAAAAAACACATCAATCTTCAAATCCCAACTAAGACAATTTCAATATTTTCAAAAAATTGTACAACTAAAAATGTGTTCAATTACCTTCTTTCCATGTTTTGAATTATTTTTCTTAGGATGAGGCCTAGACACGGAGGGGGTACCCTCAAAAAAATAAATTAACATGAGATATTAGAACAGATAATATATTAAACATAATTTTAAAAACCTAAAATATAATGACTTGCATATTCCATCAAAACAATACATAAAAAAGGGTGTACAAAATATGATATTGTATAGCCTTGTAGGCCAAAATCGATTGCTGAGAGCGTGATGTCATGAATTTGGGACATTTGGTCCCCTGCCAACACCTACAAACCAAAAATTGGACCAAGAATTAAAGATAGTTAGTATACCTTGTAATTTTTTTGAATTCAAAGTGTACTATTCTATTTTAATATGTTACAAAATTTATACCTCAGGCGTCGAAGTTGCAGTTGTAGTAACTACGAGAGGAGTATAGGATACTGTTGCTGCATCCTGAAATGCATATTATTTGTATCAATTTAAATCAATTTATAAATAAAAATTCATTTATGCAATTACAAATTTAAAGTGACTGGTAAATAAAATGCTATGAATTCAAATCAACACGCCTATGTCTGTAGCTAATGGCCAAACAACATGTCCATCAACTCGTCTATCAATGCTACATCCTCAATCATGCGAGTTTGGCATCGAGTCCCACAAATCATGCATGAATGAGATGTGGATCCATTTGCAATGGCCTCATTACTCCTCCTTGTGCATATCCCCAAGCAACTAACACACATATGTTGAATGGGCTCTCTGTCACCACTTGGAGCAACTGATGGCTCATTATCCAGTATAAGAGGGTGTGCTAACTATGTCCCATGCTGGATGATGGCACCAGTCAATGTTGTGGCTACCTGAAGAGTCTGTAGCTCCATCGACTCTTTTTTCTCTATTGGGACACCTTGATGGACCTTGGGTTTAGGTGCTAGGGGCTAGTGACTCTCTAGGGATAATCGCCTACGGGATCTAGGTCTATCTTGGGCAGAGCTACCACCTCTACCATGGAACTCTCTCATGTCAAAATACTTTGGCCGCACATTAAGGACAAACTCATAGTTTATTTTTCTCAAAAAATACAATGGCACCTCATAATTATTACAAGGTGGATCATCAAAGACCATCCATCGCCTCTACCAAAAAAGTTCCTTCATTTACACATTGGTACACCAATGTATGGGAAACCTCTTTGCATTAAGAGGTAATGACTAACCATTTTTAAGATCAACAAAAAGGGCACATATTTGTCATTTACTAATATTTTTGTTTTTCACTCCCTCGTATGATAACCCACTAGCATAGTATTGACGACACATATCCCTAAAGTTTCCCCATTTTGTAATTTGTGTGGAAATGAATGTGGCACCACTAGCTAATGTTTCTAGGCTAGTGGCGAGGGATTTATGATTCTCAAGCTCAAATGTTTTCCATTTATTAATTAGTCTATTTATTTTAGACGTGTTTTGCCCTAACCGATTAATCAATTGCTCATGTGTATCAAGTGAACAATCAAAAGGAGGATTTGGAGGTGTATCTTGTGGGTTTTGTTCAGGGTTTTCAAGAGGTGCATCTTGTTGTTGGTGTTATTTTTATTGTTGTGGATTATCAGAATCTAGTTTTTTAAACAAAAAATTTAAAAACCTAATCAAAACGAAATTAAATTCAAAATGTAATTTTTTTTGAAAAAATGAGAAAGAAAAAAAAAATTAAGAAAAAATAACCTTGATCCATAGCGTTCGGTGGAGAAATGTGGCAGCCCGTTCGCAGTTTCATGGGGAAAATGAAGGAAAAAATACTGTGGTCACGAGGAAAATAAGACCTAGTCATTTTTTTAAAAACTTTTTCTGACAGGTGTCGCGTACACGAGTTTTTAGGACTAAAAACCACTTACGCACTCACTTTCATAAAAACATCGCTTGCACGATATCTTTTCTTTAGGATTAGGGACAACAAACCTAAGCGCATACACGATGATTTCAAATTTTAATACTGCATATACACTGCTTGTTTTTTCATGTTTGTTTAGGTGGTGTCCACTTTTCTGACCACCATCTTTATGCACGTACCCATATGTTCATCATAAATTACCCTCATGTGCTTTAAAATTTGTTTCAACCATAAAATCTGAGTATAGTTAGTTGTAGAAACTACATATTCAGCTTCAATAGTAGATAATGAAGTGCATGATTATTTCTTGCTAACCCATGAAACCAATTTATTCCCAAGAAAGAATGCACCACCTGTAGTATTCTTTCAGTCATCCACATCTCTTTCCCAGTCAGAGTCTATATAGGCACATAATCGGAAATCATCAGCCTTTGGATACCATAACCCATAATCTATTGTACATGCCAAATATCTTAATACCCTGGTAACAACAATATCATGATTTCCTCTAGGATTTGACTGAAATGTAGAAGCAATACAAACATTCATTATATCAAGTCTAGTCTGAGTTAAGTACAACAATCTACCAATCATTGATTTGTATCTACTTGGATTTATTCTAGGAGATTCATCTTCCTTTAATAAGTTGCAACTGGTTATCATAGGAGTACTGATAGGTTTAGAATTCTCAAGTCCAAATTTCTCAAGTAATTCCTTCACATACCTAGCTTGACATATGAAAATACCTTTATCAATCTGAGTAATTTGCAAACCTAAGAAAAATTTCATCTCACCAATCATAGACATTTAAAATTCATTCTTCATATCATCAACAAATTTGATTCATAAACTTTCTTCTCCACCAAAAATGATATCATCCACCAAGAATTTAATGATCAGGATGTCATCATGCTCAATCTTATAATATAGGTTGCTATCAACATTACCTTCGCTAAAACCAAGCTTTGAAAGATATTTATCTAATTTATCATGCCATGCTCTAGGGGCTTATTTTAATCCATATAAAGCTTTCTTCAATATGTAAACCATGTCTTTGTCTTCTGATGAAGAAAATCCATCAGGCTACTTAATGTAGACTTCCTCATCAAGATCTCCATTCAAAAATGCACATTTGACATCCATATGATATAACTTGTAGTTATTGTATGTAGCATAGGCAAGAAATAGTCTTACCACTTCAATTCTTGCAACCAGAGCATAAGTTTCATCATAATCAACTCCTTCATGTGAATACCCTTTGCAAACAAATCTAACCTTATTTCTTACAACCTGACCTTCCTCATTCAATTTATTCCTGAAAACCCATTTAGTTCAAATAAATTTCTTATCTTTAGGTCTAGGAACCAATTCCCAAGTCTTATTCTTTTCTATCTGATCTAGTTCCCCTTCCATTGCTTTCATTCAATTCTCATCTTTACTCACTTTAATAAATGATTTTGGTTCAATTTGAGAAATTAAACATACCTCTTCAGCAACTAACCTTCTTCTTGTCATCACACCTTAGTTTTGATCTCCAATGATTTAATCTTCAGAATGATTTAGCTTCACATACCTGGGAGGCTTAGGATTTTCTTAACTTTATGATTCTTTCTGCTCTTCAACAGTTACTATAGAATTTTCTGATGTTATCGAAGCAACTGGATCTATGCTCTGAACTGATTCTTGCACCATCGGATCTAATCTAATGAATTCATCCTTTGGTCCATAGTCATATCATCTTATTTGATTGTTACCTTTGTCATCCATCTTGACATTTATGCTTTCCATTATCCTATTCAATCTTTTGTTATAACATCTGTATGCTTTTCTCTTAGTAGAGTAACCCCAAAATAATCTTTCATCACTTCTATGATCAAATTTTCCTAATGCATCATGTCTTCTAATGTAGCATTTACTTCCAAATTTTTTGAAATAACTGACACTAGGAGTATGACCAAATCATAATTCATAAGGAGTCTTACCAGTATCACCTTTTATGTGTATTTTGTTGAAAGTGTATACCGTAGTATTGACAACTTCTCTCTAGTAGATATCGGGCAATTTGGCTTCCATCATCATTGTCGTTGCAACATCCAAGATAGTTTTGTTCTTCCTTTCCACTATTCCATTCTATTGTGGGTTCTAGGTGCAGAAAATTGTCTTCTGATTCTATTCTTCTCACAAAAGTTGTTGAACTCATTAGATGTAAACTCATCACCTTGATCCGATCTTAAAATTTTTATCTTCAATCCTATTTCTATCTCAACCATATCTTTGAAAATTTTGAATTTCTCAAGAGCTTCTGATTTCCTCTAAAAAATGCAACCCACATCATTCTAGAATAATTATTAATAAGCAACATAAAGTATCTATCACTTGGAAAACTTTTAGTCCTTGTCGGTCCACACATATTAGTATGAATAAGATCAATAATTTTATTAGATCTATCATGTATGCTTCTGAAAGAAATTTTAACTTGCTTACCCATTTAACATTCTCTACATACCAGATCATAAGGTTTAACAATCTTGGGAAAATCTCTGACAAATTGTGTTGAATTGATCTTCACTATGCATTTAAAGTTTGCATGACACATCCTCTTATGCCATAACTAACTTTCATCAATCTGAGCAATCAAGCAAGCCTTCTTATCAAAGTTCAAATGAAAGATGTTTCCTTTGGTCTAAGTTCTAGATGCAATTTCTAATCTAGATCTATTGATAATCTTGCATTTTCCATCTTTAAATTGCAAATAAAATCCTCTATCCACCATCTAACCTACACTCAAAATGTTATACTTGAATCCTTCAACATAATAAATATTAGTCTTACCATCCAGGGATATTATTCCTTTGCCTTTGATGTTGCATGCCTTGTTGTCTCCAAATCTGACTAGTCCACCATCAAATTCTTGCAGAGTTAGGAATTTCCTCTTGTCACTGGTCATATGATGTGAGCAACAACTATCTATAACCCATTCATCCTTCTCTTCAAACTTAGCAGCTAATTCCTTCTCCTCAGTATGAGTTGTATCAATGACAGGTTTCAGTGAATCATCCTTGATAGCAATAAAGACCCAATCTTTACCAGAATTTTGATTTCCAAATCCACTTACAGGTTCATCATCATCATCATCATTGGTAATACCAAAATCATCATCACCAACATAATAACATGATTTATCCTTATTCCTTCTAAATCTAGATCTACTCTGATATTCCAAATTAGGCTTATAATTCCTCATGAATCTTTCATGATTCATAGAAGCTCTTTAAGGGCATCTAGAAGTAAAATGACCAATCTTATTGCATGAAAAAGATTTGAAAGGAACATTTCCTTCATACTTACTTCCAACCGGTCCTTTAGGGATTTTTCTAGAAATTAGGGCTTACAACTCTTCAAGTTATTTCTCTTCTCTCTCAATGCCCTCCAAATATTTAGCATATAACTCTTTCCAATCTATCTTCTTACCAGAGGAAAACGCTTTAAATGCAGTTTCTATCTTAGTAGCATTATGATCTCCAAGTTCCTCAAGCTCAAAAGCAGTCAATTTCCCAAGTAATGTATCTCTGGTAATAGGGGTACTTGACATTGTCTGGAGTTCATTAATTGCAGTAGTCTTCATCTTGAAAGTCGAAGGTAGAACTCTTAGAATATTTGACACAAACTTATCCTCATTAACTAATCCCCCACAAAATTTGATTCTCATGACAATATCATTCACTCTATCCATGAAATAACTTATCTTCCCATCTTCTTCCATCTTCGAAGTTTCATATCTCACCCAGAAACATTCAAGTTTTTCAATCTTTACTACTTGGTTGCCTTCATAAAAAGTTTCAAGGTTTATCTAGATCTATTTTGCATTCTCCAATTCTATGACATTCAATAACTTCTCATCAGATAGGGAACTTAACAATTCTTCTTTCGCTCTAACATAATTTTCAACTCACTTTTTTTCATCAGGAGGTGTCGAGGCTCCAGAATAAGGATCATGAGGTGTATACCCTTTCTCCACTATCTCCCAAACTTCATCTCCAATACATCTCAAATGAATCTTCATTCTCTCCTTCCATATTTTGTAATTTGTTTCATCAAATCTAGGACTCTCCTTCTGGTAGGGGTTAAATGTAGAACTTGATACTGATGCCATAGGATCTCCTTAAGCGGTTAAGCTTCTACAAAGAGGACCAGGCTCTGATACGAATTGTTAGACAATTTTGATACTGGGAGAAAACTGAGAGGGAGGTGAATCAGTTTTCTCACAAGTATAACAACTAATGCAGATTCTAAACTTTATACTCGAGCACAAAAAAATGAACACAATGAAAGATAAAGCATGAAAGCAGAGTACACACAACACCGATATTTTTGATGTGGAAAACCAAGTAAAGGAAAAAACCATGGTGGGAAACCCTACCCACAATCAGATAATACTTCTGCAACAGTATGTGAAATAATTACAGGGGATTTCCCTTGCAATCAGGCCAACTACCTAGAGTGCACTGCTCATCATAGAAGGAATTCTCACTGACTTAAAAAAACATCAGACTATAATCTGGAGAAAATGAACTGTGAGAATAACATCTCCATATGCTTGATATAGTTTCAATCAAGAAAAAATATCTACCTTGTTAGACACAATGTTCCACTAAGAGGGAGGGTAAATTAGTGGTTACCAAACCTTTCCCTTTATCTATCCTATGTGTGTATACTGGTTATCAGATCTAACTAAAAGTAGACTTACCTTTTAGATGGGAGATTGTGACTAATGCAATCACACATGAAAGGGACATCATATAACACTAGCATAAATGAGGAAAACCCAAGATGGGAAAAAATTCAGTGAGAAATGTTGTCGAAGTCTACTTCTCTAATCCATCCTCACAATAGAAATCTGATTACAATGTTTAGGGCACCAACCCAAGGAGTACTAACCCAAGGAACACCAACCCAAGGAGCACCAACCCTTGATTTAGGGCACCAACCCAAGGAGATATGACCTCTACATCGAGCTACAACTCAATGGTCTATTATGAGTATATTCAATTACAAAAGTAATAGTCTTGTTACAAATGAATTTTTTAATTTCTGCAAATCTCTCTATTGGTTCTCCTCTCTCCAAATCTCTATCGATTCTCTTCTCACGTCTCAGCATCAACCCTATCTCCTAATGCAACTTGCTCTTTGTTGCACCTTCATCGGTTCAATCTCTTCTTCTTCTTTTCTAGTTCACTCTCTGTCAGTTCTGCTCTCTATCGATTCTCTCTTCTTCTCTTCACCGATACTACACTCTGTCGATTCTTTGCTTTCCTTCTCTACAATCATTTGCAACTCTTCTCTGCCAGTTTTATCACTACCAATTTACTCCTCTATTAGACTCAATGGTTGACTGTCAGTTGCCTCACCGTTACCGATTGAACTCTTGAACTCTGTTCTCTCTCACATCCAGTCTCTTCTTCTTCTTCTTCTAGTTGAACACTTGACTGATTTCACTTCTTCAACAACAAAACCCTCTCATTCAATGACAACCGTCATTGATTTTGGCTTACATATTTATAAACTGGTTTTCCCACCAAAAACCTAATTCAAACTTCAGATGGTTCAGGTTTCCTCATCGACCTTGAGGAAAACCAAATCCAATCAGATCTCACAAGATCTGATCACCTTGATTGATGAACTGCAACTCATCAATCAATCCCTCCATTGTCGTGCCTTATAGAACACGCCTTCCATGTTTAACAATTTTCTTTTCATCTATCAAGCGATTTCTTGGTTGATCACCAAGAATGGTTTTGCAGTTCCCTTCACCTACCTCGATCTGTTCAAACAACCTATGTTGGCTCTCTGTTCTCCATTTGACCTCAAGCCGCAAACCCCTACAACACTTCCATGATTTTTAAGGTCAATCATAAATGAAGACTCAGTCAACAACTACCTCACTGACCCACACTTCAATGACCACCACATGCATGACACCTATGTCCTATGTGTCATCATCATCGACATTCACCGTAGCTCGGTCACCGCATCGGTCATCGACCAACACATAATACCGATGATTCATCTATCGACTTACAAACCCTACCAGTTATACCCTAACCAGTATGCCATCACTTTGTATTCTGCTTCTCTTATAGTCTCTTGCTAACCTAACTTATTGACATCCTCATCAGATGGGATTTTTTAGCATCTGCACTTTGTCAACATTACTAGTGGACGTACTTACCAGTAACCACCTTGATGACACCATGTCATCAACCTTAAACAAAATCTATTTTCAATCCGAAAATGTTCTTTGTTTATAGTTGTTCCAACTTTGCCTTCTTCTTTATCAGCCCAGACATAATCTCAACTGGTTTGTCAAGGTGACAAACCCATCCCTTCAGTACTCTTCCTTCTTTGTTTCGGTAGCACACCATGTCTTCACATGTTGATTTGGTGCACATCCCTGATCTCATGCACATAAGGCAACTTAGTGTTTCACATGTTCATTCAGTGTGAGCCTTCAATCAACTACCTTCTACTCTTCTCTCTTATCTCAAAGGACTATGATGCATTCCATGCATAATAGGAGATAATCTCCACTTACCGGTGGGAGTGGGTCCTTGTCATCTGCATCCTTCATTAAACAAATGCGGCTTTCATGTTTGAGCACCATATCTTCAAATAAGCACATGTGATCCAGTTGGGGCACATTTACTATTAGTCATCTCTTCAAATGGTGACTGCATCTTTATCTGGTGGGAGTCCTATTGTTTGATATCCACACAGCCTACCGGTGACCTTGTAAAGCAGAAAATGATCGAACGCTAGTTGCTCTCCCCTCTTCCAACTCCAAGGAGAGAGAAGGGAGGTTACTAGGGTTGACGGTTTTCACTTAGGGGAGACTTTACATTCAAAAGAGGGGTTGAAACCCACAGGATCCAATCCCACACAATGCAAGATTGGATTCTAAATGAGTTTCAAGGGTTAAGACAACAAGCTACCCTCTTTTGTAAAGAATGTAGATAGAATGATTAGGCTAGGAATGCATAGAAAGTGAGAAAGATTCGCTTATAAACTGAGATAGGGATATAGGATGAAGCTGCGGACCTGGAATTAGCAGTAAGATGTTGATACAGTGCTGTCGTGCAAATTTGAGCAAAAGTTGACAGGACGATGGCGCCCGACATGCACACGGTCCTCTAAAAAATCTGCAAAACGAAGGGGGATCTGTTCGTCTCTGCACAAGGATTCCAGATCTTCAATTTCAGCCACGTACCTGCAACCTACACATAGAAAAGCGAAGATGATTGGGGGGTTAGGGATTAGGGGTTTGCCCTTAGGTCAAACCCTGGTTTTGGAATTAACCAAGAAATGAGAAATGCTATAAATGTAAATGATTGTAATGTAAAACAAGTACTAATAGCTTGTTGTAAGGATGTTTGTATCCTTATATGTGAAGGTATAGATGTTGTTGTTTGTTGTGTGTTGTATGTTGTAGTATGTGATCTCCTCTTCAATGGTTGAATCCTTGTCTTGAATGCAACACTTAGCCTTGAATGGAGACTTAGAATGATCAATTGCTTGAAGGAATGTTTGAATGCTTGAATGCTTGAATGCTTGAGTATCGTTTCCACCTTTTTCCCATCCATCCAAATGAGAGAGGAAAATGTCATTTATATACTTGTCAATTAGGGTTGATAGACTGATTTTCCCAACCTTAGGCCGACCAGGAAATGATATTTTCCATTTTGCAAACAAAAAGACCCGAAGTCCCATAAGAGACCAGGCCCAAAATAGGGCCAGGGACCAGGGCACTGGGCACCCTGGTCCTGAAGGACCAGGGTGCTGGGCACTCTGGTCCCACCTCCTGAGACAGCAGGGTGCAAGGAGGATCAGGCCAGGGTGCTGGAAAAATGCAGTTTTTGGTGTCGTGAGCAAGTTTTGGGGTCTCCATTCAGGTTTCATGTTGCATCGCCATCGTGAAGACCGAAATGCAGTCGAAATTGCAAGTGTCGCAATTTTAGGATGCTACAGACCTGTACATCCTTCTCCTCTAGTTTTAATGTGATTTAGATAACATTATCCCTCTTCATCACAATCAACCGATCAACATCTTGCACTCTTACATATGTCATTATTTATCAGTTGTTATATCATATCGGTCTCCTGTCCATATCTTCCATGCAAGTCAGACACTAACTTGTGTACTAGTGACTCCAATGGTCATTGTATTGAATGCCATTCTCTCTCTTATTGGTTGCCTACTAAGCTAGGTGATATCAAAGACATCACATCTGGTATGCATCAATTATAGTACTGCACAAACAATCACTTATACCGGTAGCCATCCTATACTAGTTGTCATGAATGACAATAAGATGCGAACAATCATGTAGTATTGATGTCAACACTATAATCCTATCCCCTTTGGTATTGATGTCAACACATGTAGTATCCGACATACTATATATTCTCTCTCCCCCTTTGTATGATCCATGGATTCTCACACATGTAATATGTGATATACTATAGAATCTCTCTCCCCCCTTGACAACAATGGCAAAGGGAATTGTTAGGGTTTCTCTCCTCCTAGTGTCTACCAGGCATTGACATAGATTTTTCTCCCCTTTTTCTCAATCAGATGGTTTTCCTCCGTTAACCATTATTTGTTACATCTTCTCAAGTTACAACACTTGAGATGGAGGGTACAACCACCAACTGACACCAATTTCTCGGCAACTAAGTGTATATGTAGACCGAAACCCTAATATATATACAAGATTAAAACTAATTGAAGGCCCATGTGTCAGTGAATACAACATACCCTTAATAATAAAATTCTATTGGGTATTCCTATAAAAAATTCCATCTTCTGCAGTTGATGCAGCCTATACACCCATAAGTTAAAGCATGTTAGTTCTTCTTCATAAGCACTTGAACTCCCCGTGAGTCATACATCTCAGGTCCAATACTGGGGCTCCAATCATCTCCATATATCAGTTGAGCTATGCATATGCGATCAATCTAATGATCTATCGGCTCCATTATATCTACCACAAACTATGACATGATCCTACAAGTAATGTCATATAATGTCATCATCATGTCACAAATTTAACTGGTTAGCCATCAAAGGATTCATGCATACATAATCAACGACTAGGCCATCATTTGTAATTTAGGTATTTTCCAACAACACCCGAGACATAACCTCCTCATTCCATGCTATTGCGGCTAATGCATTGATCTCGAACCTCATTGTCTTACATAATTTGCAAGTACCTACTTAGCATTCATACCGGTGACATCCTACTCATACCGGTTTCTTGTATTGGTCCATCATCACTATCAAAGAATCTTCCTGTAGCTCCTAACATCTTGTGTCGCTTTGCATCTGATTCCAATTGTAAATATGTCAACCATTGACACAAGCAGTGGTGATCCATCTCTCATCTATACGTGTAGAGCCAAGGAAACCACTACACACACTTATCTTCTCATTTCCTTCCTTCATACTGACAACAACTTGTTCTTTCATGTGCCCTTCTTCACTAAGGGGATGAGTGATAAGGTCAGTGTACTACTCCCCCTGAGGTCATGCATCTCCTTTAAGCCTTAGGAGATATCACCTATGCATTGAATGCACAGTTCTAGTCCATGGTTACATCTTCTTGCTTCTTCCTAAATACCTTCATGGTCTCATTCTTCTTCCCATTTTCAGTCTTGTGAGAAGGTCTTACCTTATTTTGCTAATTGGTCCTTACTCTACTAGATTCTGCATCATATCCATAAGTAGTTCTATAATAGCACACAACATCCATGCCAATCTCATGATTGGGGAACCTTCTCACATACCAGTTAGACCATCTCACATACCAGTTAGACCATCTTCTTCTAGTCATGTTGTTGTAACTATCAATCGAACCCGGTGAACCTCTTGATCCCACAAGGAAATTTCTCCTTTGGTTCCATGTAGATCTCTGACTTCCATATGCTCTATATCCTTTTCTATGTTGAGCATAGCTTCTATACCGACTTCCATATGATTGCAAGTCCTTCTTCCTACATTCATAACTTCTATGGCCAAATTTATTGCAGTTATAACAAACACTATTTGCATAACCAGGAGAGGAAGTATGCATATTTCTACTCCTTGATACATTTTTCTCATATGCATGATATCTATGAGATCATAGATTGTTCCTTCTAGATCCCTTTCTACATTCTTCTGCCCTATGGCCATGACCATTACATACAAAGTAATAATCGGAGAAGGAAGGTTTATAACTTACAAATTTATTCTGCCATGCATGGGGATATCTTACTGGTTTGGCATCTCCATTTCTACTTCTCCAGGGATGGACCCTAGGATGTTCACTTTGTGAAGTTCCTCCATTTGATTCCTTCCTTTCCCACACTTGCTTTATCTTGTGGGCAGTAGCATTTCCTTGTCTTCTACTGGTGGGGGGTCTACTCTTCTATCTTCTCATGTTCTTCCTTCTAATGAAGTTGTCTTCTCCCATATTCCCTTTTCCTTTGGTATTTGCATTGTCCCTCCTTCTTGCAGCACCGATCTTCATCCTTGTCTACATGTCTTTACTTATTGCGGTTAGATAAACTTTCTTTCGGGGATCATTTCTAACTATGAAGGTCTGACCCTTGTTATCTCCATTTGAGGAGACAAACATAATGTCATTGTGGGAGACATTCTTGCTGGTGGAGCATTCATTGCCACCACTTCCTAATCCTCTGGTATCCTTGGCATGCTTTTTCTTTTTCAACATTTTTTCCAACACATCATTGCTACCATCAAACCAGATTCTTACCTTAAGCTCATCCTGACACTTCTCAAGGTCATTTTGGAGAATCTCCATTTCTCCTATAGTTGCTAATATTCTTTATCTTTTTCCTCTAGTTCAGATGTTAGATCTTTACATCGGTACTCCTTGGTGTCTTCTTGTTGATTCTTCAACTTGAAGATGTATTTCTTAGATTCTTCAAGGCATTTGATCAACTGGTTCTTCTCCACAATTGCAACATTCTTGAATAACTTGTATTCATTTCTCACTCTACTAAGTCCTTAAAGTGCATTTATAAGTTCTCCTTCAAGATCAACTTTTTCTTCCTCCTCTTCTTCACCTTCACTATCACTGCCAAACACATCTTATTGGTAGGAGTGATTTGTATGATCATTCTCAGATGTGTACCTCTCATCTTCTGATTCTTTAGCCATGAAAAGTTGAGTTCCTTCTTCATCATTGTTGCGACTGCTAACAGATCTTCCTTCATCATCTGCAGATACATGAGATGCATTTCTCATCCTATCTTCACAAGCTAGTTCTACAGTAGTAAGCTCATTTCCATAGAGCTTCTTCAATCTGTCCTATAAGATTTTTTGTTGATCTGCATTTGTCCACCTATGAAGAAACATCACTAGGTAGACCACTGAATATAGCCTTCATGGCTTTTGCATTTAACTAGTTTCTTCTTTTTGTATCTGAATCAGTGGGAGGACTGACTTTACTAGAGCAACCATTTACAATTGACATCCACACATCAAACCCTAGGGAGGACAAGTAGACTTCCATTCTACAACTCCAAATAGAATAGTTTGAACCATCAAATACCAAAGCTGGGATTGCCACTAAATAGACCATTGTGTCCTTAAGCCAAAATCTACCCAAGATGGAGAAATCTTATCAATCAAGAACCTAGGCTCTGATACCAATTGTTATGCATAATGGGCCATTGAGAGGGGGGGTGAATCAGTGGTTACCAAACTTTTCCCTTTATCTATCCTATGTGTGTATACCACTTATTAGATCTAACAGAAAGAAGACTTACCAATTAGATGGGAGATTGTCACTAATGGAATCACACATGAAAGGAAAATCACATAACACCAACATATATGAGGAAAACACAAGATGATAAAAACCTCGATGAGAAATGTTGCTGGAGTCTACTGCTCCAATCTATGCTCACAATGGAAATCTAATTACAATGTTTAGGGCACCAACCCATTGAGCACCAACCTCTAATTTAGAGCACTAACCCAAGGAGCACCAACCCAAGGAGATACAACCCTTGCACCGAGCTACAACTCAATGGTCTACTATGAGTATATTCAATTACAAAAGTAATAGTCTTGTTACAAATGAATTTTGTAACTCGTCTGCAAATCTCTCTACCGGTTCTCCTCTCTCCAAATCTCTGTCAATTCTCTGCTCACCTCTTAGCTTCAACCCTATCTCTTGATGCAACTTACTCTCTATTTCACCTTCACCGGTTCACTCTCTATCGGTTCTCTCTTCTCTCCGCTACACTTCTTCTCTTCACTAGTACTACACTCTATCAGTTCTTTGCTTGCCTTCTCTACAATCTTCTGCAACTCTTCTTTGCTGATTTTATCACTACTAGTTTACTCCGCTATCAGACTTAATGGTTGACTGTTAGTTGCCTCACTGTTGCCGATTGAACTCTTAAACTTTGTTCTCTCTCACATTAAGTCTCTTCTTCTTCTTCTGGTTGAGCACTTGACTGATTTCACTTCTTTAGCAACAACACCCTCTCATTTAGGGACAACCTTTATCAATTTTGGCTTGCATATTTATAAACTAGTTTTCCCGCCAAAAACTGAGTTCAAACTTCAGATGGTTAGGGTTTCCTCATTGACCTCTAGACAAACTAAGTCCAAGAAGATCTCATGAGATCTGATCACCTCGATTGATGGATTGGAACTCATCATTCAATCCCACCATTTTTCTACCTTCTAGAACATGCCTTCCATATTTAGCAATCTGGTTTTAATCTGTCATTTGATTTCTTGGTCGATCACCAAGAATGGTTTCACGGTTCCCTTAACCTACCTCGATTTGGTCAAATAACTTGTGCTGGATTTCTATTGTCCATCTGACCTTGAGCCGTAAACCCCTGCAACACTTCTATAATTTTTGGGGTTGACCATAAATGCAGACTCAATCAACAACTACCTCACCGACCCACACTTCACTAACCACCACATGTGACACATGTGTCCTACATGTTATCATCATTGACATGCACCTTAGCTCAGTCACCATGTTGATCACCGACCAACACACAATATTGGTGCTTCATCTACCAACTTACTAACCCTGTCGATTATACCCTAACCGGTCTGCCATCACTTTGCACTCTACTTCTCTTCTGGTGGATCACTCAACCAGTCAACACTCTTGCTAACCTACCTTATTCACATCCTCATTGGATGGGACTTTTCAGCATCTGCACTTTGTCAGCATTACCGGTGGACATACTTACTGGTAACCACTTTGATGACACCATGTCATCAACCTTCAACAAACTCTATCTTCAGTCCGACAATATCCTTTGTTTGTAGTTGTTCCAACTTTGCCTTCTTCTTCATTAGCTCGGACATCACCTCAACTGGTTTGTCAAGGTGACAAACCCATCACTTCAATACTCTTCCTTCTCTATCTCGGTAGCACATCATGTCTTCACATGCTGATCTGGTGCACATCCCCGATCTCATGCACATAAGGCAACTTAGTGTTTCACCTATTCATCCAGTGTAGGCCTTCAATCACCTATCTTCTACTCTTCTCTCTTATCTCGAAGGACTATGATGCATTCCAAGCATAATAGGAGATAAGCTCCACTTACCGGTGGGAGTGGGTCCTTGTCATCTGCATCCTACATTACACCAATGTTGCTTCCCTATTTGAGCAACATATCTTCAAACGTACACATTCACTATCAGTCATCTCTTCAAATGGTGACTGCATCTTTATCTGGTGGGAGTCCTACTGTTAGACATCCACACAACCTATCAGTGACCTGTACATCCTTATCCTCCGGTGTTTATGTGATTTAGATAATATTCCCCCTCTTCATCACAATCAACTGAGCAACATCTTACTCTCTTACAGATGTCATCATTTACCAGTTCTTATATCATACCAGTCTCCTATCCATTTATCTTCCACACAAGTCAAACACTAACTTGTGTACCAGTGAGTCCAATTTTCATTGTACTAAATGACATTCTCTCCCTTACCGATGGCCTGCTAAGCCAGGTGATATCAAATACATCATATCTAGTATGCATCAATGACAGTGTTTCCCATATATCACTTATACCGATAGCCATCCTATACCGGTTGACATCAATGACAACACAATGCCAACATGCCCTGCAACACCAAATCCTTCACAACCTTTTGCTGAATGATATATCATTGTTCAGATATAAACCTTTCTTTGATAATGTAGATATAACCATCGATCCCAAGATTACATGAATAAGTCACCTATAAATATAGATCATCAACCTTATTGATAAGGCCGGCTAAACCCTAAATCAATAAACCCATAATTATAAAAAATACATTACACGATATGATCGGACCAATATTATGATTTACATTACATAGCATGGACCTAATTCAAATTCCCAAACAATTACATCTGTCAAAAATCATGCTAAGATTGATCTCCAACACGTTTCACCAACTCGTAGAAACCCTTAGTGCAATAACACAAAATATATAATCGGATCCAAATAAGACCACCAAATCAGCACGTCAGCCAATGCAAGCCACCAAACAATTAGAACACAATCAAGAAGCATCTTTATCACATTAGAAACCATTTCCATAAGTCATACAAAAAATACTTAACCATATCATCAAATATTGCCAACCGATACCAAGAAATATCAACCAGGAACATAAGTGATAGTTTCCAGAGCACCAAATTATGAATCAATGGAATATAACAAGCATATAACCATCCTAACTAACCATCCAAAACCGAATCCAAGGATTTGGTCACACCAAATTAGAATCACAACTAAAACCAAGAAAAACACCAAGTCTAATCGGGATAGGTCCAATCAAGATTTTGTGCTGTCGAAGGAACAACTCTTATTTAGGTGTGTCACCTCTTTCTATTTGTATATTTCTTTCTCTCCTTTTTCCTTTGCAAGTTGTTAGGATAGGTTTAGAAATAGAGTTTGAAATTTTTGGTTGGTTCAATAGTTTCACCTGAAATCAAGAAAGGAAGTTGACCTTCTCTGGAGATTCAACCCTATTGAGCAAGGTCCCACACTTCAGGATTGTTTTCATGTTTCACAAGGTTGTTGAGTTCATAGCTCAACAAGTGTGCAAAATTTTGTGACAACAACTAGTAATAACCTTTTTAGTATGGTAATTTAATTATGAGATAATTCTAATCATAATTTATGTTCTTATCTCTAACTCTAATCTTACCAATTATATTTTTTAAAGATTATAATAATTAATAATAATTAGGATCAAAATTATAATTTATTTAACTAATTATAAAATCAAGATTAAGATTTAATTATTTTAATTATAATAATCTTATTTACTATTTATTTAATTTAAAATATAAATAATTATAAATTAGAAAAACTATTAATTAAGATTAGAATATGATATAACTGACTAAAATATTTATAATAATTTTAGATTTTAAAAGAAGTCTTGATGTTTATTTTTCTTTACATAAAAATTACTAATTAAAGTCATATCATTAGAGAGTGAAAATTGATCAATTTTATAAATTGATTACAACAAAAGATTTTTAATGTCTACATCAAAGACAGTTCACAAGACATTAAAACTAAAATAATTTATCTATAAAGTATAGCTTATGAAACAAAATGATAAATTAATTTACTCACAAGATAGATAAACTAATTTATTTTTCAAACTTTGAACTCATAAACATTGTTAAAATATAGATTTAATTTGACACATTTTTTGGATTTAACTTATTACAGCATCTATATATTTATAACTTTATTAATATATTTAACTTTGACACTTAATGACAACAAATTTTATCAAGCCATTGATACAAAGACATTTTGAATTAATGGAAAATAAGATTTTTTTTTTAAACCACAATTTCATAATTTTTTTCAAAAAATACAAAAGCTAATTAATACACTTTTTTGTGTGTAAATGTACAAATCTATTAAACATGTACTTTGGTTCTCAAGTTTATAGTTCTCAATTATTTTAAATTTTTTTTTTTGATATTAAAAATAGAGAGATCAAAAAAGAGAGTACAACCAACGAGAGCCTGAAAGGAGGCCTCACATCAAAGTAGCAGTAGTACTATTACAAAGAGGAAAGCTCAGATACATCGAAAGTGAAAAATAGGGAACAAAAGAGCTAGAGCAGAAGATCGAGGTGGATGTCCACCCAAGCGGACCAACCAAGAGGGCCCTCCATCCAAACAATAGTTTTCTGATCCTAATTCTGGGACAACATCAAAATCTGCTCCTATTTAGTGTTGTGGTTCTTTCTGATAGCCTGGCTCAGCTTCCGGCAAGTATGCTCAAACACCCGTAAGTTGTCCGGAGTCCTTCTCCATTGGAATCCATAATTGAGCTCGTAGAAGAAAAGGGTAGCTTGACCATCCTCAAGGAACCTTCAAAATTTATCCTTCTCAATAATCATGGTAGCTTGAACCTGGAGGAAGATTTTAAAATGAGTGAGTTTATGAAAAAACTCAGTAAGACCCCTTGGCTTACCTTGGTACTTTTCCTCATTCCTGCACTTCCAAATCTACCAAAGAATGTTAGAAGACAACATATTCCAGAAGAAGTTAGCATCCTTACTAAGCCCTTTAATGTGACCAGTAACAATTTCAATAATAGCCACATTAAAGGGATAGTAAATACCAAAAAAATTCCAAATTTCTTTAGCAAATAGGCAATCAAATAAGATATGTCTACCAGTATCTGGCAGCTTGCAAATATTACATAAATCAGTATGATAATTTCTTTTAATAGGAAGTCTATCAATTAACAAGAGCCATTTAAAACATTGGATCTTGGGCTCAACAGGACTTTTCCAAATATAATTCAACATTTTTTTCCACATTTTAACATCAAAAGAACAGTACCAGAATCTATTGAAATGAGCAATAATATCCTCATTATGATTAATGATTTTATAAATGTTTTTAGCTTTAAGTTGGTCTAAGACAGTACCATCAGGCCATTTACATTTAAGAAATCTATGAGAATCCACATCGCAAGCCGAAGGGAGGTCTTTACAGGCTTCCACAATTAAGTTATAAGTCTTCTTTTGAGACTGAGGTAAGTTAAAGTTACTCTTCAGCTCATCCCAAGGAATAAGCAGATCATGTTCGAAAATATCAAAAAATTGAGTGATACCAGCTCTAGCCCAAGACTTGGCTGAGCAACCCTGGTAGAGGGCTAAGGGTTTATTGTTCCTGCTCAAGTTCCACCAAATGGACCTTTCACCATAAAGTTGATAATCACTATGAAAATCCTTATTGGTGAGAAACTTTCGGACATGGTCCCAAGCACGCCAGATAGACTTAAAGACAGCAAAACCTTGAACCATAACCGGAAATTTACCACAAATAAGGTCACAAAAAGGGAGGTTCTTCCAGGACTTAGCCTCCTTTGGAAAACCTCTCTCAATGTTATGTCTAACAAGCACTTTCCAAGGAGAGTCACCTTCCAATGACTGAAAGATCCATTTAGCGGCAAGAGCAATACCTTGAAGCGTAAGATCTTTTAACCCCAGACCACCCTGGGACTTATCAGAGTGACACCACTCCCAATTCACAGCATGAAACTTTTTCTTTCCCTTGCCATCAGACCAAAGGAAATGCCTGATGGCTTTTTGAATTTCAAGAATTTGGCAATTGCTAAACAGCCAGGCAGAAGAGTAGGATATTTTTTTTTGACAAACTTGAATTCTGCCAGCAAGGGATAAGGATCTATTGTACCATTTATTAAGCTTATTATCAATCTTGGTCCTAACCCAAACCCACATGTCCTTAATAGAAGGATCAACAGAGTAAGGAATACCAAGATACTTAACAATATTCTTGGGACCTCCCCATTGAAAATTATGCTGAAGAAAT
The DNA here is from genome assembly GCF_030272615.1 of Cryptomeria japonica. Taxonomy (NCBI): domain Eukaryota; kingdom Viridiplantae; phylum Streptophyta; class Pinopsida; order Cupressales; family Cupressaceae; genus Cryptomeria; species Cryptomeria japonica. The sequence goes on from NC_081411.1 coordinate 599,086,039, forward strand.
CAATTAGGAGGCTGATCATCCCAACCTAAATAGATGGACTTAGCTTGGGAGACCCTAGCACCAGAGATAGAACAAAATAAATCCAACTTAACTGAAGATTCTTGAAGTTATTATCAGAGAGCTCAAGAAAGACAGCAGTGTCATCAGCAAAATGACTATTAATAAGCTCATCATCATTGGGAAGCAATAATCCCCTAACTTCTGGAGACAAGGTATTATCTCTCGGAATATAGAACAAAGCTTCAGCCGCAATGACAAAGAGAGAAGGGGCCAAAGGACAGCCTTGCCAGATAGACCTACTAAGAAGGAAAGGGTCTGAAATAGAACCGTTAATCTCAACCTGGGCACAGGCATCTTTGAACAAGTTTTGAACATCATTACAAAAATATGGCAAAAAGCCAAAAGACTGCAACATCATAATGATAAAATTCCACTCAACCCTATCATAAGCTTTCTCAAAATCAAGGAGGATAAGAGCAACGTTTTGATGAGAACATTTGGCCCAATCCATGGCTTCCCAAGCAGTAATGAGGTTTTCCAGAATGTACCTACCTTTGATGAAACCCATTTGAGTAATGCTAACAAATTTAGGGAGAATATGAACTAGTCTAGTGGTGAGAACTTTAGCTAAAATTTTATAAGACACATTAAGGAGTGTAATAGGTCTCTAGTTCTTGATAAGAGACTTGTCCCCATCTTTAGGGAGAAGTTTAATAATACCACGGTTGATCTCAGGGTTGAGAGAACCAGTGTTAATGGCCTCATTATACAAATCAAATAAATCCTTACTGATCCAATTAATATTAGCCTTGTAAAACTCACTAGAGAGCCCATTAGGCCCAAGGGCCTTATCATCCTTGAGGGCTTTAATAGCCCTTTCGATCTCAGTAATAGATAAGGGAGTAGATAAAGACATAATATCCTCAGCATCCAGCTTGGTAGGAATAAAAGGCCTACATTTGAGTCTAAGCTCAGCAGCATCCATGGAATCTTCAGTAGAAAAAAGCTTACTATAATAATCAGCAAAGGCCAAGGATATGCAATTAGGATTAGAGATCTCCTGTTGGTCAATAATCAGCTTATCAATTAACTCTTTAACTTGTTTGTGCTTAAGATAATTAAAAAAGAATTTGGAACCCTGATCACCGTGTTGGAGCTAGTTAATCCTAGATCTAATTTTAGCTCCTTGAACTTTAGTCTGTTGGTGTTTACTGAGGGTATCTTTAATGGCAACCAGCTAGTTTAAGAGAACCAAATTAGAGGGGTCAGCCTGCACTTTGCACTCAGCAGTTTGAAGATTAGCATGCAGCAGCTTTTCAGAGAATCTATAATCTTTGGCATGCTTTTGACCAATGGTTTGGAGCAAAGATTTCCAGGCCAAAAGATTAGCTTTCCACTTGTCAACCATGGAATACTCCTTCATATTCCAACAATTTATGTTTCTAATGATATGCAAGGCATAGAGGACATCTTCATCTTGCAGGAGCTTGGCGTTGAGGATGAATTTAACACAAGGAGGATTGTGACGAGTGGGTTCAGGGTTGATACTAACACGGGTGAAGATAGGGTGGTGATCCAAGAGAGTGGTAGCAGAGACCAAGACAATGTTACCATTGATATCAGGAATAAAGGAGAAGAAATCCTTATTGCCATAAAAGCGATCCAGTCTGGAGTAAATCCTTGACTGACCTTGCTGAAAATTACACCAAGTATGCCAGATACTAGGATGAGAATCTTTATTATTAGCAAGCGGATCAAACAAATTCTTAGTATTAATGAAGTTAGACCAATGTAGATTTTCATAGTCCTTCCACTTGAAGGGGTTACCACCAATTTTATCAGTCTAGGACTCAACCATGTTGAAGTCGCTGCCAAAAAACCAGGGGATATCAGGGAGAGCAGATAACCAATTCCATAGAGTAATTCTACCTTTAGTGTCACTAGGCGCATAAATAGAGCAAAAACCAATAGATTTATTATTAATAGTCATAGTAAACCAGACAACCCTTTGACAAGGGGAAATTCCATTACAAGATATGACAGACCCCCATTTTGGGTTAACAAGGATAGCAATTCCACCTTTACCCCTACTGTGATTAGAGTGGAATTTAAGAGCATCTTTCCAAATGAAGTTCAAACTGGAATCAAGCATAAAACTAGTAGATTTGATCTCTTGCATCATAAAAATATCAATAGAATTGAAAGAATTAAACACTTGCTTAACAATCTGCTTTCTATTAGGAGACTCGAGTCCCCTGACATTCCAAGACAGGCAATTCATTGGGGCACATTAAATGGGGTTTGAGACGCATTTTCAATAGTCATGCAGGGACTATTGGGATTGGTCCTAGGGGACTTATAAGCAGGGTTAATTTTTGGAACTTGATGGCCTCTCACGCCTTTTGGTGGGGACGACATCTAACCTGGGAGCCTCATTAATATCATTCAGCTCCATGTCCATCTTAAAACCAATCTGAGACAACCCACTAGTAGGGATAATCTCAAAAACATAATCATCCTCAATTTCCTTAAAGATTTTTGGTGAAGGCTTTGATGGATTCACAATGGGATTGACAGAGTCAAAAGAATGGCTGGGAAAGTTAATCATGTCAACAATCGGAGGGAGGTTCGAAGTGGGAGGCGAACTGGGGGTATTATTTACGTTTTTGGTTTTGGGGTTCCCTGATGAATTCCCTTTTCTTTTTTTTCGGTTTCTCACCAGGGTAAATCCATCTTCTAGCTTAGGTCCCGAATTAGCCTCTGGAGGGGGCAAGAGATTCAAATTAAGAGCGGAAGTATTCTGGGAGGAACTAGATAGATTAGGGGTTTCTTTAACATGGCGGCCTTCGGAAGTGGAAGCAACAGTAGGGTTAACTGACAGAGGGGGGTTAGGCTGAGCATTCATATTATTGGCAAATTTAGCAGAGGTTTTCGCTAGGATGGGATAATCTTTCCTTCGATGACCCTCCTTCCTACATAAAAAACAGGCATTTAAACCCCCCAGTATTTCAATAGGGCAAACATAATTATCATTAATCACATTAATGTTAATTTTAGTGGGAATTTCTTTGCTAGGGAGAAGCGAAATAAGGACCTTGGCATCCATGTGTGGGACTAATCTAACAATTTCATCCATTTTGATAATTTTGCCCAGATTTTCCAAGAGTTGGGGCAAGAAACACCAGAGAAAGGGCGGAATGTTTTTAACAAGGATCCACCTGGGGGCCGAAAGGGCAAGGACTTCCTCATGGACGACATCAGGGGTCCAAGCTAAAGCACGAAAGGATGTGGAACCGACCGACCAGTATTGCTTTTTTAAGACCTCTTGTTGGGCTTCATGATTAGCGAAAAAAACAACAAACAATCCCTTTTGAATCTGTCTGCAGAAAGAAATTTGAAATCCTAGTTTAACATTCCAAAAATTGTGAAACCAATCATCCAAAAATTTATGCGGAGGACATTTTTCCACTTCAACAGCAGCAAAGAATATTGTAGTATCTTTAAGCCTACCTTTTTCCTTAACAATTTCGGCAAGCATTTCAGAGTTAGGAATTAAGGAAAACGGAGCTGAGGGAACCCGAGGGTTCTTACCGTTCTGGGCGACCTCATCGCTATCAGCAATAAAAAACCTAGCCTCCTCATTAATACTTCCTGCAGAATTAGTGACTGCCTTCAAAAATGATTTAGCCTTGAGAGATTTGTGAGCGGATGAGCTGGGATCTCCATTAAACCTAGTTGATGTGTTCACTGAAGAGGGAGGTACTGGGGTCTGTGAAGCATTAAGAGAGGCCTCTGCACTAAATGCAACATTAACGGGAGGAATGGTAGAGGGAATACCACCTATGCAGGCCGTACGCGTGGGGACATCCAGGTGTCCACCGCCGTTGGCCTCTTTACTTACTGACGCCACCCTTCCGGCAGCAGCAAGCACCACTCAACGACAACAACGAAAAACCGAGCGAAAAACCAAGAAGTCAATTTAATCCTTTATTTTAAATTCATTTAAGTAGATCATTTATTGAGATGATAAATTAATTTTTCTTTATATTATAGGTTGTAAAAATTGACTTTAAACTAAAATATTAAGTTTTAATAATCTATCACATAATTTGATAAATTGTTTAAGTATCACTTATGTAAAAATTCATATTAAATCTTTATATCTTCAAAATTAGAGAGCCTTTTGTGACAGTTATACCACTTGAATAGGAAAATATTTTAATATCATATCATGAAATATACAACTGTTTAATAGTATAGGAATTAAATTTTAAAAATGATTAAATTTGTTTTGTGATTAATTATATAATTTTTAATTAAAACAGTTTGAAAGTTTATAAACCTAATTAAATAAAAGCTAGTTTTGAAGTAATATAATTACTACAAACTTTCTAAAACAATTACTAGAAATTTTCTGGAGATATATGTTTTAAAAATTGACTGAATAAGATTGTTGACCTCCACAAAATCTCTATAAACTTCCAAATTTAAGATTGAAAAATAGTTTGATAATAGAAACTTTTTCATTTGCTGACAAAAAGACAAATAAATTTCTAAATTAGATTAATTACATAATTAAACTATAAATACTGAAAATTTTCTAAAGATACGTGTTTTTAAAAATAGAATGAATGAGATATTTGACCTTCATAAAATCTCTGTCAACTTCTAAAATCAAATTAGAAAATAGTTTGACAATAACAACTCTCACATATGTTAAGAAAAAAATTAATTTCTTTCCTAAATTAGATTACATACTTAATCTATAAATTGTTGACTTGCAATTTTGTGACATGTCATTCATAATTTTAAAAGAGATGGCGATTAAGAGGAATGTTATGAGTTCCATAGTTTTTGCTTGCTTTCTTGTTCTCACCATTTTCCTTCTCACAACTACAATGTCTTTTGCTACTGAATCAGGTGAGATATATTTATAATTTCAATTTTTATATAAAGATGTGATTTAATTTTAGAAAATCATTTGTCTTTACAAATTTAATGCATTATTTTCATTATTCCATGAGAATGTTCAATTTAATTGTATAGTGTAAATTGAATTGCAGGTTTGTCTTCAGGTCCAAATTGTGGATTACTGAGCAGGGATAAAGATACATGTCAACTATCTTGTCCTTCTCCAGGAGTTTGCAGACCAACTAATGATAACGGCCAATTTGTGTGTTGTTGTCAATCTATAAACCCATATTGTAATATTTCCTCTATATCACGTATTAGTAAGTTTATAGAAAAAAAAATGAGAAGAATGTAATAGATAAGTCTTCTCAATAAATAATTGGATACAATGTTTACGGCTAAATATTTTCAATAAATTTGAATTACAAACTGAATATTTTCTCTATTTTTTTTTATCAAAGAAGATAAATTATAATTTATTTTAAATCTACTGTAACATTATAATTTACAATCATTTTGTTATTGTCATGTTACGATAACGTTATAAGTCATCATTGGTCGTTTAAACTATTAATGTATAAACACTGGAAGGCGGCAATTATTAATTTTTTTTGGTTTTCCAATGATTCTTTATTTGAATGTTCTATTATGGGGAATAATGGAATGTTAAACAACTATATAAAGAAATTGAAGAGATTGATTTTTTATTTATGTTTGTTATATTTGTGTAAATGATATTGTTGTCTTATTTATTGGGTTTATTGGGTCTGGGTGTGATGTAATAATAGATTTCTTAATTATATTTAATAGAATTTCAAATATTTTGCATAGAATGTTAATTTTTGTTTTTAGGTTTTTAAAAGTTTTTATTTATTTAAGATTTAATGAATATGAATTTTGATTTATGATTGTACAGTAATTTAATTAAACAATTTAATTGATAATGTTGTTATGTGGATAGGCATTCTAAGGAAAACAAAAAACAGATATATTCTATAAGTAGAATTTGATTTGATTTTATAAGTATAAATTTGGATATGATTTGTTTTCAAAAATCAGACTTATATAAAATAGAGATTGATTTTGATTTGTTTTTAAAAATAAATTGGATATGATTTGTCTTAAAAAATTGGATTTATATAAAATAGAAATTGACTTTGATTTGTTTTTAAAAAATGAGAAATTGGATTTGGGTTTTTTAATTGCTTTAATAATGATAGCTATATAAGATTTATTTTAAATGTAAGCATACTAGTTTTAATATATTTTTGGTTATTATTAAGGTTATAATTAGTGTAAAATTATGAGTTAATGAATGACTATTATATCAAGAGATGCAGGGCAGCCAAGTTCTTGCAAGAGGCTGAAAAAACAGTTTTGGTATTGGAGTTGTCTGATGTCTTTGTGTATACATGAAATTAGACATCCTTTAGAACCTGGAATATTGTATTTGAAACATAATTATTGTATATGGAACATAGTTTTTAACACTGACCTATCATTTTGTGTGCCAATAAATAATCAAGCATAACTAATGTTACTATTAGCATTAGTTGTAGACGGGGGCTAATAAAATATATAATTACAAACTTTTCTCTATAGAAGATATAAATTTATTGCATAGAATGAGAAAATATAAGAAATAACATCAAAATATGTGCTATCTCCTTACTGAAAAAATATTTTGATACTTGAACATGTTACACAAAGGGGATACCATTTCCAAAGTAGCAAACTAACATTATATAACTCTGACAACATAATTTGAATTGTAATTGTTTTTTTTATATCCAATATTTCGCAACATTAACGACAAGAAGATAGATTACAAATTACAGTCAATAAAACACATCCAAGTTAATCAAGTAATACAATATAATACATCACTATAACTTTATCTTGCAATAACAAAGATGGTGATGTCATTCATAAACAAATACATTGCTTAATATATCATGTGTAAACTTAATCTTAACAATTCAATGTCTTTTCAATTTAATATAAATGTATTATCCATGCAAATTAAGTACAAAATATTATCACTTAATTCTAGTTTATCTCTAAATTTTTCACTTTTAGTTTTTGTAGATAAGATTTAGCCAGGCTCTGGTACTGATCTGGCGACCTTCATTGGAGCACTCGTCGAAGCTTAGTCGTGCTTGATCACCAGTTCTTCATTATTTTTCCATGCTGCATTCTCCACCTTCATTTTTTTTTACATGGTTAGTCAATGGGAAGGAATAATCTTTATCTTGATTGAAAGGGTAGATTTAACCCTAATCTAGAAAAACTAAAAGAATTTATTTGTTTAAAATGATGTTGGTTGTGTTGAATAGAATCCTCCTTGGCTTAGGACACATTCTAGCTGGATCACTTCTTAGTCTTGCATGCTGCATTCGTTTATCTTACAAATGCCTGCGAGAGAACACATTTTTTTTTAACCTAATTTATTTCATAAATCAATTTGAAAATAAAAGTCATACTATTTTAAAACCTGTGCAAAATAGGAGGCAGATAATAGAAATTCAAGGATGAAATACACACTAAAACTTTATTTATTTGTTTTCGGTTTAAATGGCCTCTTCATCATTGATAAATTTTTGGCGTTTTTTCTCTAGACAAAAACAGAAAAGGAAATTTGAAAAAGAGGAGACAAATTGTCAAGTTATTAACCCTAACCATTAACAGCCAAATAAAGAATTCGAGAAAATTCAGGCAACAAAGTTTGATGAAAATAACATGGCTAAAACTCAAAACAGGTTCCGAATCCTATGCACTTCCCATCCATTTTGGCACTGAATTTGATCATGAGAAAAATTCAGATAAATGTGAAAACTTGTATGTTGTGAAACATGGGGTGCAGAAAAGTTGGAAAAAAAATAAAATTCCGGAGAACTCTCCAACTCCCATTGTTAAAGCCATATATATACTTATTATGCTGCATAATACACTCCAACTTTTCGCTTCTCAATTTGCCCCCCCCTTTTTTGCTTCACTTTGTTTTCTTCATGTTTCCTTTTCGTTTGCACTTCAGAACCTTGGGTGTTTCTTCTATTTTGTATCATTTTTGCATGTTATGAAATACGACACTGTCATGAAAGTGAGCGGTGAGCGCGCTAGTTTCGTAACAATTAAGTGGAACCCTAGAACCCCAAAGTCTTTGTTGTGTGTCTTCTCCTTGGTTGTTGTTGTCATCATGTCGTTGCGTGTTCGTGTTTCTATAGTCCTTCCTCTTTCAAGTTGGTCTTTCGTTTCTTTGTCCTTGTTTTCTCATTTTTCATGTTTTTTGTTTTCGTAGTTTAGGGTTTAGAGTTAGATTTCATGCTTTCAATTAAATCGACTTTTATCCATCCGTAGGTTATTGGCCTTGTTTCTCGGGTTCTCGAAATTCCAAAATCCTCAATAATGGACGTCGAAACTCTAGAACCCCAAAATCTCGAAATCCTCAATAATGGACCCCGGAATCCCGAAATTACGAAATCCCCGCCTCTAGGGCACTGCTACGTATGTGAGCAATGAGTGCTAGTTTCGTAACAGTTAAGTAGAACTCTAGAACCCCGAAATCCTGAAATCCTCAATAATAGACCTTAGAACCCTGAAATCCTAAAATCATCAATAATGAACCTTGGAACCCTGGAATCCCGAAATTATGAAAAACCTATCTCTAGGGCAGTGTCACGAAGTGAGCAGTGAGTGGTAGTTTTGTAACAGCTAAGTATAACTCTAGAACCTTGTAACCCTGAAATCTCGAAGTCATCAATAAATAGACCCCAAAACCCCAAAATATCAAAATTTTGGAGTCTGTTATGATTTTGCTAATATGATGAAGCTGATTGTGTGTCTTGTTTTGCATGTTATGAAATATCTGCCTCTGGAGCACCATTACAGAAGTGAACAGTGAGCACTAGTTTCATAACAGTTGAATTAGACTTATGGAACCTTCTACCTCATCGCAAAAGAAGACTAGAGAGTACAGAGGAGGTGCTCAGAGTTTTTAAATTCAGAATAGAGTATATTGCCGACCCACCAACCGCTTCCATAGAATGTTTCATTAGCAACTACTAGAACTAGAAGAGGAATAAACCTGACAAACATGTAGTTAGGAAAAGAAAAATGCATGTTGAAGCAGTGCCACCACCACAACCACTATAGATTCAACTAATACTGGATATCACACTCGGTTTTGGGGCATTATTTTTGCATGTTATGAAATACCTGCCTCTGGAGCATTGTCATAGAAGTGAACAATGAGCGCTAGTTTCATAATAGTTAGGTGGAGTTCACAGGCAATGACTTGTATGTCGATTGCAACTCCCATCATTTTGTAATCCTAGTTTGTAAACATGATCACTTGCTTCTATTTCATATAATTTTTGCATGTTACGAAATACCTGCCTCTAGAGAACTGTCACGGAAGTGAGTGGTGAGCGCTAGTTTCATAATAGTTAAGTGGAGTTCATAGGTAGTGACTTGCATGTCAATTGTGGCTCCCATAATTTTGTAATGATAGTTTTGCATGCTAGATTACCATCACCACCTCTACAACTAGGCCTTCAATTGACTTTGTAACTCACACTTCCTTTTTAAGCGAGATTTATGCATGTTACAAAATACCTGCTTCCAGAGCACCATTTTGGAAGTGAACCTTGAGTACCAGTTTAGTAGTACTTAACTGGAGTTCAAAGGCAGAGACTTGCATGTCAATTGCAACTCCTTGCTTTTTGCAATCCTTAATTTAGGTATGATGTCTTCCTAAGGTGTAGTAGAAAATTCTATAAATTGTAAAATTTAGGCCATTTAGAGGGTTCATGAATTGATGATTTGAGGTCCATTTTAGAGATTCCATTAGAGATTTTATTTATATTTTTATAAGTTTAGAATATTTTGTGATACTCTTTGAAGCTTAATACAAAAAGCAGCTTGTGGATTGCATGATCTACTTGTGTGTTCTATATGGTTGTGTTCTTCGTGATCTGGTAACTTCAATAATTTGAATCAACAACTAGCTCTTTTGGATGTTTTATTATTTTATGAGTCATATTGCACATATAAATGGTCTTTCAGGATTAAATTGATAGGGTGATTTTTGGTTGGGTGATATTCATTTCCATTGGTGTGTACAGTTGTCTGACTTTATATACTTTTGGAGCTCGTTATTTGAATGTTGATTTTGTGGTATTGATAAAATTTGGATTACAAAATTCTAACCATGTGGATCATTTAGTTGTTTTTGTATTGATTTCATTTTTATTTCCTTGTTCCCTTGATCTATCTTTTGTTTTTTATTTTGAGAAATTGAAAAATTGAAAAGATACAAAAAAATAGGCAATTCAAAGTAGTTACAACCAGCAGGCCCCTTGACAGGTACAATCACATCAGCCACTGAGCTTCCCATCACCATCGAGACCCGATTATAGAGACCTTGGAGTAATTAGTCTTTCGAGATTGATTTCCTTTTAGGAGAGGTGGTGAGTGTTCACATAAAGTACTTGATTGTTGGAGAGTATGTCAAAACACCTGTCAACAATACCAAATACCAATTTACTTTAAAATATGATTGCTTTGAAGAGACTGGCACCATCCACACTAAAGTAGGATTTCATTCACACAAATTTAATACATCATGGAAAAAATGTAAATAAAATTCAATTTCTCGTTTAAAACAACAAAAACTTGGAAGGAACTCCAAAAACTAGAAATATGGGATATTAAAAAGTAAAAGGCATTAAAGTCAAACTAGGATATGGTAGAAGTTTTAAGTGAAAAATCAGGTACCAAGAGGGCTTCTTGAGATACAACCATTTGAAGAGGACAAGGATTCACCATGCACATACTTGTCATTTATGTCGTGTCCATCACTTTTAATAGTGCATATAACCCGTAAATTATTTAAAGTTAGGGTTATTAGCGGTAAAGTTAGGGGTTATTCACTTTTAATAGTGCATGAAATGCTAAGCATACTAGGCAAGTTGTATGAGGGGAAATTATCATGTATTGTTTTGTATAGTGGTAGTAAACATAAATTTACTGTCAACTTTTCCACTCACCCCTAAAAAACCAAACTCTGCCTTATGCAGCAAAACCATGAGTTAACATAGCACTTGGCACGATGACTGCAACTAACCAAAAGGAGAGATACACCGAAAGTCCATACAACTAAGTGACAAGAGAAAGGCAAAAGAAAAGAAATGTAATCGGCTAAATATCTACATCCTCAATCAAACACTAAAACCAACTTTTCCAGTCCTCTATCTTCCCATGGTTTAAACATAAAATCATAGGAAGACAATATGAATCCAACCTATAAATGCTCCAAACAAAATTTCTATCATAACAATACATTACGGATCTGTAATATAAGAAAATAATTGTTACCATTAATCATTTAGTTAAAAGCATTGATAATTACCCAACAACCACTTAAATGTGGCCATTTCAAAGAAGAAAGAGCACATAAAGTTTATTTTTCACAATATCAAAATCATATGCTATGCTTCATTCCAAAAATTCTCCTGTTTGTAACCTAGATTTCTAAAGACAATAGGAAAAAGCACCAGTATTATTATTTAGATCTATAGTATGGCACAATAGCCAAGAGGTAAAAGAAAGAAGTTAAATCAATAATATTTCAACAAAAACAACAAATTTAGTAGTATCAGGTTGCACGAAAGAGCTAGTGTGCCACAGAACACATGGCTTCAAAATAAAAAATGTCAACCTTCACTGACAAAAAGCTGATAAATTTGAATGACGACCTCAATAAGACAAGACCAAAGATGTAAAATTACAATCATAAAGGACGTATAAAACTAATCATGTGGATTGTTAATTATATTTTAATGATGTCCATGAACAACAAATACTAATTAAAACAGATAAGAGAAAGTATCATAAAAGAAATGACTAACAATGGAAATCAACCGTCAAGAATGAACTGTACTACTCAAAAGAAATTCACATCCTTTCCTTGGTAGAATGCAAATGAAACAACAAAAGTAAAATAGAAAGGGGCTTACCTCAAGATTCTCTATAAATTGTATCTACAATGCTAATAAGGAAAATGGCCAAAGTTCACAGGAAGCAAAATGATCCTCTCAAAAGGTAGGGTTCATTTTGTCTATAATTCTTGGGTGTATTCTGCAACCAACTTTTAGTGACTTCCAAATTGGTTGCTCAAGACTAAAGAACCAAGGCAAAGGAGCAACCAAGGGGAATGACACCAAGCAACTACAAAATAATACACAATTTACTTAATTACAAGAATTTATTTAATTGTGTTTTAAGTTATATAGCAAATCTCAATAGGGAAACTTGTTGATGTTTCTTTCCCTTTACATTTTAATGTTTAACATTAAGATGATTGCATGCATTATACTTGTACTTTGCACCTCCCACTAAGTCTGATTCCATTAAGAAACACAAGGGAAGCCATTGAACAAGATCTCAACATAATCATTTGTAAATATTAAAGGAGGAAAAGCAAATTGCAGCTACCAAGATTCAATAAGGCTATCGACACAAGAAGACCAAGCCCAATATATGACATAAACTTCTTCCACTTGTTTTTCTATAGTGTATTTTAAACAATGTTAGATGACAAAGCAAAAAAACATTAGGAAAGGAAATTTTATGATTTTTAATAGAAATACGAAAATATTAAATTAAATTGTTAATCATAATTTTAAAAGTAGTGAAATGAAATTTGATTATGGAATGTTCAGTTGAAAAATATTACCTTTTAACCATTAAACTATTTGATTGAAAAAATCTTCAATCCTACTTGGGTTTCTATAACAAGGTAGAGCATTGAGATTATTGAAAGAAGGGCAGAGCACCATGTTGTGATAAAGGTTCTATGAAGAAAGGGCCATGATCTCTTGAAAAATATTCTATACTGAAGACCTACATAGAGGAAAATGGAATTGAAGGCAATTGGATATGTCTTCCCAAAAAATCTCAGGCCCCTAAGAGCAACAAAATTAAAACCAATTACAAAAAAATGGTAAATGTGATATCACAATTATTCAAATTGATGTGGATCAATATAAATTTGGAAATAAAACCATAACATAGGAGACAATAAATTATGTGTCTGACGATAGTACACAAAAGACTATCATAAACAACAAAGAAGACACATATGTGCAATTCTTAATGGTGCAATCACCGGTTAGGAGGGACCTCAAAGAGATCAATCTGGACCAGGAAACAAGAGTAAACACAATGGGAACAAGAGGATATGATGGAGCCAATGTAGAACTAAATGAATTAGATCATAAAAATTAATTACATATAACTGGTAACATTCGGGATACAAGATTTGGCTCACTGACCTACTACATACATGCTTAAATACATAATCGGTCAACTCTAGACCTCTAAATATTAGCATATATCTTTTATGTTCTCTCTAACTCAATCATGATGCTAAATTATATTGATTTGTATGGTCTAGATGGATCCAGTCGGCCCAAGAGGGATCAAATGCCAAAGAACAAGATCGAACGTGTAAAACCACCAAGTCGACCTCCACCAAAGAGTATCCTCCGAAAAAATCCAAAGGAAGAAGTGTGGATCAAAGGGAAGGTTGGAAACATGCCAAGGAACATCAAAATCAACAAATTGAAGCTTCACAAGCTACAAAAAGGATCCACAAGATTCACCAATAGAAAATAGGTCCAAGCGGTTCTAGTGCCAAAAAATTGTCTCAGACTTTGAATTCGACAACTTGTCGGAAAATGATCCAAATGCTCTGTGGTTTAGGAATAAGGAAGATGATCATGTCCACAAGAAAAATCCAGCTCTACAAGATCTGGTGAGCAAATGTAATAAAATGCAGAAAGGAATGTTAAAACTGCAAAATAGAAAATAAATAGAAAAATAAATGTTTTTGGTTGATGCAAGATTGCCAAGAACCAAGGATGCTCCTGCATCAGACATCCTAGGTTGTTGAAAAAATGAGTCCCTCACTTTGCTGGGGTCAGAGGAAAACCAAGGCAGTCCACCTCTACCTGAGAAATCCAAGATGAATCTTCAACTGGTCTCTTCTTCCACTTCACAAGATAGTCTTTGTACTGACTCCTCCGGGTGCTACACCTAATCCTACTGTCTAAAATGTCTTCAATCTGATCTGGCTACTTCCTCAGAAATTGTTTCTCTAAGTATACAATACTGTCTTTGTTGAATTCTAATTCATGATACTGATATAGATATGCAGTGTTGATTATAGGTGAAATACTCAAACTATCTGGTAGCTCCACTTCATATGCATTTTCAAAACTGAACTTCCTCAAGATATTGTAAGGTCTAAACCTCCTCATCTGCAACTTGTTATAGGTTCGAACTAGAAATCTTTCTTTTCTCTGATACACCATCACTTCATTGCCAACTTCAAATTCTTTACGTCTCCTCTTCTCATCTGCTTTCTCCTTATACTTTTTGTTCATACCCTCCAAATGTTGTTTAACCTGAATATGTAAGGCCACCATGTGATCTTCAAACTCTTCTACTTCCGCACTTCACTTCTCTTCATTGATGACATCTCTTAATTATGATATACCTCTAGGGCGTGCTCTGGTAAAAATATTAAAAGGTATTCTTTTGGTATTCCCGTTCATAGAATTATTGTAGGGAAATTATGCTCATGCAAGAATCAAATCCCAACTTTCAGTCTTCTCTCCAACTAAGCATCTCAACAAATTTCCCAAACTCTAGTTTACTACCTCTGTCTGTCCATCCATCTGTGGGCTAAAGTAGAATTGAATTTCAAATCTGTCTTCATCTTTTTCCAAAGTGTTCTCCAAAAATAACCAATAAACTTAGTGTTTTTGTCTGAAATTATGCTCTTAGGTAATCCACGTAATCTCACTACCTCCTTGAAAAATAGGTCAACTACATGCAATGCATCTGATGTCTTCTTACAAGGTATGAAATGAGCCATATTTGAGAATCTACCACTACCACAATTATAGAATCATTTCCTCTTCGTGTCTTAGGTAATCCAAGTATGAAATCCATGCATATGTCCTCCCAAGGTCTCTTTGGTACTATCAGAGGCTTATACAAGCCCACATTCATACTACTACCTTTTGCAACTTGACAAATTCTAAAGCTCTGCACAAATTTCCTGACCTCCTTATGAATCTAAGACCAAAATTAATGTTCACTTACCAATGCTACCGTTTTATCAACTCCAAAGTGTCCAGCTAATCCTTCACTATGCTTCTCCTTTATTAGATTCTCCCTCATAGAACTCTTAGGTATACACAACTGAACTCCTTTGAATTGTTAGGCCCAATATGGAAAGCTAATGTACTGAGAGGCGAGGGGTGAATTAGTACTCCAAAACCTTTCTTCAATAATAACCTTACTGTTATGCATAAACAGAATAGTGCAGTAACATAAAATAAAGTTAAAACAAACAGATAACAATCATACATGATTCACTCCATAACACATATATTTTGGATACGCAAAAACTCTTGGTTAGAGAGAAAAATTGCGGTGGGGATGGCACCCACAAGTTCACTACTGTAATAATAAAGATTGCTCGGTTAGAGCTACATTTAGCTATTTCTGATAGCTTGCCCTGTTAGGAGTAACAAGATATTTTAGATCTACCTTGCTAAAGGATTTTACAACATTAATCTGAATGCTGCACATCGGTAAGTGGATTTACAATTTATAGACTTGGTTAGAGTCTTTTACCCTGTTAAAGGTTTCTCTTTCAACTTCACAATATTACAATAAACTCATTACAAATATCTGCAACTTTACATCTGGAATGTTATAGCAGATTCTATGTGCTCAAAATAGGATTACCTTGCTTATAGCATACCTCGGTAACCCATATAGTAACTCGGTAAACCCTTATGTTTACTCTATTCTTATACTGTTCTCTAAAAACCTTCTCGGTGACCTCTATGTCTCTGTAACAGTCTTCCTTCATACATGCACACACACATGCATACATACATACATACATACATACATACATACATACATACATACATACTCTCTCTTTCTCTCTTCCCATGCTGTATATATAGATCTCTTAAAATAGTGATCTAATTCATTGCTTCAATCTTACAAACAAGATTCCTTGAATGAATAACTAAACAAAATATTTCATTGGTTAGATTGACCTTGCAATCATACACAATCTTCTAGTGCAATTTCCAATGCAATAACGGTTAGATGTGCCTCGATCTTGTAACACATTTTCATGTGCATGTCCAGGTTCAATGTATCTGGTAACACATTTCACTCGGTGAATATCAACTTAGTGTGTTAACTTTACTGCTCGGTAGCCATAAAAAGATACTTAGTAAATAGCTCAGTGAATATTGCATTCTGTGACTGCTTTCTTCTGTAACTGACTAGACTGTTCATACCGACTTCTCTGTGTGTATCGACTGCATGATTCGGTAATGCTAACCGACTAGAATATATAGTATGACTTTGAATATAAAGCAATTTGATAAGTAGTAACAATCTCCCCTTTTGACATTAGTTGAGATGTTTGACAAAAACTACTTTCAAAGTCATAACTCAAAAATCTATATACTTTGCAAAAATGACTACACTTGACAATATATACAATAGTCAATGAAATAGTATATGCAGATATACTCCCCTTATCATTATTCTGTACATAACTCATATTTTGCATGCTCGGTTCTATTTTATGCTTGTGTGCTCTGCTTGCTCTGTATGTTCTGCTCGGTATACTCCCCTTGTATACAATACTCAAAACTGTTTTACCAAAACTGTGTCACTCTCCAAATATAGTATTACTCCCCCTTTGTCTGGTATTACACCCCCTATGTAGTATTATAATATTACTCCCCCTTTTTGACAAACATCAAAAAGTTAATTTCCATCCGGGGGCGATAACTAATCAAAAATAAATTTATACTTGTTCCGGGCGTCGGTGAGGGCAACTGAGAGTGAATCCTTTACACTTTCCATTAATGAATTTTGGGCTTGAATATCAGCTAATAGTGATATTAAGCCATCAAGAGTGCTTCCCTCTTGTGTAGTTGATAGGCGTGTAGCTTTGTTGATTTGTTCCTGTACTGATGAGAGATGAGGAAGGAATAATTCTGAAGGGTCATTATATCCATCCTGATCTTATGCTCTTCATTCTTGAGTTCTAACTGTTGAGCCATGAGCTATTGAAGCTTGGTATAAAAATTCTGAACTGAATGAGGCTCAGTGGTCAACTTAGTGGAGAGATCGGTGATCTCTTTCTCAATTGCATCAGTTTTATTCTTGATATCTTTAATGAATAAGGAAAATGTAAAAAGTTTATGAAATAAATAAAGAATATGCTTGAGTTGAGGGGACAACTCAGCAATGAATTTGACAAGCTTTACTTTTCCTATAGCTAGAGCTTTTTGTACCTCTTCAATCATCTTTGTTGTAAGCTCTTTATCTTTTAGCTTGCTTAAGTACTCAGATGCATCAACTCCAAATGTTTCTATTTGAGTAAGGAGTTCATCCAGTTGAATGTGGATGGCTGCATCGGTTGACACTGTTGCTGAAGGTAGCATTTCTATTAGTAGTGTCTTCACCTTCTGAAGTACTTTATACTTCTTTTGAATAGCCAATTGTTTTTCCTATTTGGCCTTTGCTTTGCATAGCTCACTGAAATCAATAAGTGCTTGCCCTTTTAATTTTGAGATATCGACATTGGGCAACACTATCGGTTTAGTCAAATCAATTCTAAAACTATGCATTCTCACCTTCTTCTCTTTTCCTTTGGTCGGTTGCACTAAGACAAGTGCTTGTGAGGCTTGCTGACCCTCGGTAGGTTGCTCAGTAGATGCAACACTTTGGTCGGTTCCTGTAGCCATTGTAGTGTCCTTGGGTGTCTCGGTGCTAGGGGTCTTAGCTGTAACATTTGCAGTGCTTGACGGTGCTTGAGACGTTTGACCTTTAGTTGTATCTTCTGTTGCTTCAGACTTGTTACCTTCAGTGCCTTTTTATGTATCCTTAGGAGCTTCGGTTGAGACAGGTGGCTTCACCGGCGGATAAGGCTGAACTTGTTCTAAAACAGATTCACTAGATACAAGTTTTGCATAGGTAGTGCCTTCAATCATTTCCTCCTCCAGTGTTTCTTCATCCATGACATCTTCATCAATTTGAATAGTGTCAGCCAGGTCTGGACCTTGCTTGGTGACATCAGGATCTTGCTCGGTGACATCAACAATTTCAACTTGAGATTGTTCACCGACATCCTTTAGTTTGAAGATTTCCTACCACTTGGCTTTTGTCTCATTTTCTACATCAATGTATAGCCCATTCATCAATTTTAAGGCTGTCTATTTGTCAAGAAATTTAGAATTGTATGTTGTCAAGTGCTCCTTAATTTCTGCTATAGACATATTAGGGAATAGATGGACTAAACTTCTTTCTCTTATTTGTTTCTCTGAGTCCATTGCATATTTCCATCTGTTATCAATATGTAAGTATAATTCACTCGGAAGTGACTTTACTAGTTCTAATGGAGCTAGCCGAAACTTTAGAAGTGTGCAGATGACAGCTTCTTCAATTTGTCGCTTCTCATCATTATTCCTAGTCTCATACTTAACTTATCTAAATCCTGCAAATCCACCACATTCTTTAAGATTGGCACAAAAAATTTCAACACTATGAATATTTACCTTCTTTCTTTTTACAATCTGAAATTTTTTCGCATCATCAGATTCTATATCACTAGACTCTTTTGCCAAAATGAGTCTCTGAGTAGATTTCTTGTAGGTTTTAGTTACCTTGGGTATAGTAACACTCTTTTGTTTCTTACTTGATGATGCAACTGATGCTCTAGTGTTGGGTCTCTTCGTTGGTGGTGTCGGTAAGGCCTTTGAAATGTCCTGTTTCTTTCTTTTCAAAACTTTACCCTTAGGAAACTCGGTACTTAATGTTATTGCTGCCTCTTGAGCTTTTGATTCCTCTTCCGTAATGGCAAGAGTGCCTTTGACAAGTGTAGAGGAGGATTCTTCTCCAAATTTTTCAGATAAAACCTTTATCATTTTTGTATCTTTTCTTGTGGCCTTGGGTACTACAATGCTCATTTTTACTTTTTCCTTCACCTCTTCATATGTTCCATATCTTAGTTCGGTAGCATGCCTTGGCAATAATAGATAAGCATCAATTTGTTGTTGTGTTATATCATAGTCAATCTCATAACCCATTGGTAGCAAAGATTGAGTCCTCGGTTCAATAGCATTCATATAACAGTAATCGGTGTCTACCTCAAAACATATATCATCCTTATATTTTTCTACTAGCTGTGGTGGAATCCGGTACTTGTTGTGCATTTTCTCTTGAAATTTGCTGAAATAGTTATCCATGATATCATTAAAGTTATCTCCCAGTTTCTTGATAAAATCATTGATTTGATGGGTGATAGGTCGGTGTAGCTCCCAAACTACTTTACCGACTGAGGGAAATAACTTCTCAAAGTAGAAAAACATGCATACAAGAAGTGAACCAAACTTCAGTGTATTTGCTGAGTTGTTCTTCTTTGGCTTCCTTATTGTGTTCAGGTTCTCAAACAAGTTCTTCAGTAGCACTTCACATAAATCTACTTTCATTCCCTTCTTCACTATTTTGTAGGCCAAGTCAACTGCGGCACATGGTACACTGTTTTCCCTTGCAGATTGGAAGAAACAGTAACCAATTACTCTGATTGCAAACTTGAGTTCTGCATCAGTGACATTGTTCAATTTCAGTCCTCGGTAATCAGATTCTACTCCAGTTAGACTAATTAGCTCCTTCTGTGATATCATTTTTTGTGCTCGTGCATGATCATAGATAGGATACCCGGTGATCACATGAATGATTTCCTTGGTGATTTTGAATGGTTGCTCCTCTAGCCACATAAAATCATCATGTACTCTACTCAAGACAAACTTAACCCACTGGCGTTTGAACACACGGGGATAGGCTAGGGCTTCAGTTAATCCCTTGATTTTGATATGCTCGAATTTGCTATCCATTTTGCCATCAGTACAAAGTTTGTCATATGTGTCACTAATCTCAACATGACCGAGTTCCTCAACATGGAATTTGGTGAAGAATCTAACATCTTCAACTAACAAGACTCGATCCGGGATGAGCAAAAATGCAGTTTTGTCATCCAGTTCAGAGGCGACTTTGGGAGTCAAAGAATATTTTAGCAAGGGCTTCTCCACATTTTTTACAACTATGGGATCTTGGATCTTGGGAACCATTGTAGGTTTCAGGTAAAACTTTGCAAACTAACCTTAGGCTTTACAAACGATTGACACTTCACACTCAGTAGATAATAGCAATTTGACAAGATTGGAAACCAGCTTGACAGTGTGAATAGATTTGATATAAATACCTTGAAATTTGCTCTGAATGAAGTTTGATCGCCTTGATTCTCTCTGCTCTGCTCTCTTGAAAACTTGGTGAATGAAAATGACTGTGAAAATACCTTTAAGTACTCAAAAATACCTTATCGGGCTCCATGCAAGTTAGGTCAAAACATTAAATGCACTCGGTTCACCTTTTACCGATTTACTCTTTTTTTTGTTTAACTGAGTAACCAAATGTCTTTCATTAACTGACTTGATAGGCTTCCTATATACACCGACTTGACAGGTTTCCTGTAAAGTACTTTGATAGAATTTCAAACTGACTAATTGCATCTTAACTATGCAGATTTTGAATTTTGTACATAATAGAATAGGAACTATTATGATTTAACCTTTAGAGAATACAGTCCCTTCATACCTTTTCTGATTAATTTGGAATAGGTGCACCTAACTCGGTAGGTAAGGTGCTTTCTTCTTCTGACATGATTTCCTTCCTTTTCCAAATCATCTTAAAATTTTCTTTTATCTCTTCAGTGTCTCTTCTAGGTTGATCTCTACAATCTCCAGCTAAATGTCCAACTTTGTGACAATGAAAACATGCCATACCAGGATTTCTCCATGATCTTCAGTTGCTCATTCCAAACCTTATAAAATAGTTGGCACTAATATGTCCATATCTTCCACAACATTCACACCATATCCTTGTATTGTAATCCCATGGTACTACTGCATATTGTTAGTAAGGATCTGTGTGAGTTCGGTAACCTCTAGTGTTTGCTCGGTGTGGATACCGCATGTAGTTCTTTTGCCTAAACCAGCACTTCTCGATACTATGTCCATATCTATTGCAGTTTCTACACAACCCTTTGAATTTTGCCTTCTGATAGTTGTTAACAGACTTTGTCCTACATTGATTAGATGTGTGACCATATTTATTGCAGTTGTAACAATATCTATTGGACTTAGTGATATTCGGTTGCTCACCTTTTCTAATCTGGCATATGTTGGCAGTATGACCTTGATTTCCATAGTAGTAGCAAATAGGCTTCTTCCTTTTGATGTTATTCCTATTTCCAGCTTGCTTTGATGATTCTCCTCTCTCGGTAGTATGAATTCCTTTCTTAGTTGATTCTTTTCCTTTGTAACCAAGTCCTGAATCTTTGTTGGGTGTTCTTGTATTTAGTTGCTCATCCAACATCTTTGATGCTTCATAACTCTTCTTCAATGTTTCTTTGGATTTCTTCTCTGTTTCAAGTTCACCAGTCAACCTTGATACTTCAAGTTTCAATGCTTGATTCTCATCATTCTTTAGAATTGCTTCATGATGTGCATAACCTAGTTGATTTGTCATATTTTGTTGAATACCAATTAACCTTATGATTTCATCATTCTTATCAGATACTAAGACTTCAAGTTGTTGTTTCTCTCTTTGTAGATCTCTTGCTTTATCCTCTGCTATCCTTAATGCATCTAGGTTTTCAGTCATCTGTGTATTGAAATGTTCATGTTCTCTTTTCATTGCTTTTAGTTGATCAGCCAATGCTTTGTTCTTTTCTTTCAACATTCCAATCATTTCTTCAGTTTCTTTAGATATACTATTCTCAGATGATGTCTCGATTTTTTCCACTAACTCTTGAGAATCCTGCAAGTCATCAGATAATCTTCTTCTTACTTTCAGAGATTTTTGCATTTGCCTTTGCATGTCTGCAATCACTTGATTTGCATGATCCAGCTCTTCTTGTAGATACACAATCCTCTGAGATTGTTTATAGCCTTCCATTGATAAGATCTTTCTCTTCAGGTAGTTAAACCCTTTTCCAAGATTCAAGCTCTGATACCAATTGTTAGGCCCAATATGGAAAGCTAATGTATTGAGAGGGGAGGGGTGAATCAGTACTCCAAAACCTTTCTTCAATAATAACCTTACTGTTATGCATAAACAGAATAGTGCAGTAACATAAAATAAAGCTAAAACAAATAGAAAACAATCATACATGATTCACTCCATAACACATCTATTTTGGTTACGCAGAAACTCTTGGTTAGAGAGAAAAACTGCGGTGGGGATGGCACCCACAACTTCACTACTGCAATAATAAAGATTGCTTGGTTAGAGCTACACTTAGCTATTTCTGATAGCTTACCCTATTAGGAGTAACAATATCTTTTAGATCTACCTTGCTAAAGGATTTTACAACATTAATCTGAATGCTGCACCTCAGTAAGAGGATTTACATTTTATAGACTTGGTTAGAGTCTTTTACCCTGTTAAAGGTTTAACTTTCAACTTCACAATATTACAATAAAATCATTACAAATATCTACAACTTTACATCTGGAATGTTATAGCAGATTCTATGTGCTCAGAATAAGATTACCTTGCTTATAGCATACCTCGGTAACCCATATAGTAACTCGGTAAACCCTTATGTTTACTCTGTTCTTAGACTATTCTCTGAAAACCTTCTCGGTGACCTCTGTGTCTCTGTAATAGTTTTCCTTCATACATGCACACATACATACATACATACTCTCTTTTTCTCTCTTCCCATGCTGTATATATAGATCTCTTAAAACGGTGATCTAATTCATTGCTTCGATCTTACAAACAAGATTCCTCGAATGAATAACTAAACAAAATATTTCATTGGTTAGATTGACCTTGCAATCATACACAATCTTCTAGTGCAATTTCCAATGCAATAATGGTTAGATGTGCCTCGATCTTGTAACACGTTTTCATGTGCATGTCGAGGTTCAATGTATCTGGTAACACGTTTCACTCGATGAATATCAACTTGGTGTGTTAACTTTACTGCTCGGTAGCCATAAAAAGATACTTGGTAAACAGCTCGGTGAATACTGCGTTCTGTGACTGCTTTCTTCTATAACGGACTAGACTGTTCATACCGACTTCTTTGTGTGTACCGACTTCATGATTTGGTAATGCTAACCAACTAGAATATATAGTATGACTTTGAATATAAAAACTAATGGCAATTTGATAAGTCTAGCTAATCCTTCACTATGCTTCTCCTTTATCAGATTCTCCCTCATAGAACTCTTAGGTATACACAACTAAACTCCTTTGAATAACATCCCATCCTGAATGAAATAATCCAACCACTAGCTTCTGACCACCATAACCAGTTCTCTACATGCTTTCCAAGGTTCTGCAAAATCTGAGTCATCATCATACAAGGTCTTCAACTCTTCAAATCCTAATACTATCACTCTCATCTCTATTAGCAGATTGGACTCCTTCTACTTTATAAATAGACAACTTTGTTTGAGTTTCCATTTCTATGCTTCAACACAAAGGTGTAACTTTGCAAAAATTCTACCCATCTCATATGTCTCTGATTTAACATATTCAAATACTTCAAGGTGTGATGGTCAGTATACAACAAAAATTCCTTAGGCAACATGTAATGTCTCCATTTCTTCAAGGCTTGTACTATGGCATAAAATTCTCGATCATACACTGAATATCTCCTCCTGGAATCATTCTACTTTTCACTTTAATAAGCTACTACTCTCCCTTCCTGGCTCAATACTACTCCAATTTCATTCCCACTTGCATCACAATCCACTTAAAATACTTTGTTGAAATTTGGTAAGGCTAAAACAGGCTTCTCAGTGACCTTCTTCTTCAGAAATTCAAAAATTTTGTTTGCTTTGGTTGTCCACTTGAATTCTTTCCTAACTGCTCTCACTAGCTTAGTCATAGGGCTACAAACTGAGTTGAACTTTCTGATAAACTTCTGGTAGAAAATAACCAATCCATGAAATGATCTTACTTTTCCAATGCTTTCTGGTGTCAGCCATTCAACAATTTCTCTTACCTTCTTAGTGTCCATCTTCAATCCATCCATAGATATCACAAATCCCAAATAGACTAACTCTTCTTTCATGAAACTGCACTTCTTTAGATTTATCAACAACCTCTCTTTTCTCAACTTCTACAAAACTTGTCTTAAATGCAACAAATGCTCATCTTTTGTCTTATTGAAAATTAGAATGTCATCCAAATATACAATAACAAACTTACCCAATTATTTCTTCAATACCTCATTCATCAACCTAATCAAAGTACTCGTTACATTAGTCAACCCAAAAAGCATCACCAACCATTCATACAATCCTTCATTTGTCTTGAATGTTGTCTTCCATTCATCTCCTTCTTTGATTCTGATATGATGCTATCGACTATTCGAGTCTATCTTTGTGTAGTATTTGGCTCCACTCAAATAATCCATTATGTCATCCATCCTAGGTAAAGGAAACTGATACTTCACCATGATCTTGTTTATTGCTCTGGAATTAGTATGCATCCTCCATTCTCCATTCTTCTTAGGTACTAACACTACTAGTACTACACAAGGACTCAAACTTTCTCTGATCAAACCTTTTCTCAACAATTTCTGCACTTGTCTATTCAACTCTTCATTCTCTATTGGTGTCATCTAGTGTGCAACTTTGTTAGGCAAAATAGCTTCGGGAATTAGGTCCATGAAATGATTGATACTCTTCATAGGTGGTAATCCATCAGGCACATTATCTAAAATGATGTTCTCAAATTCTATCAGCAATTATTTTATCTCCCCCAGTTCTTCTTCTTCATGCTCTGAGTTCTTAGTCTTCTTAGGAACTAAGGAAAAACACACATTCTCATGTCTCATTCCATCCACCAAACAAATTATGGCATTTGTACAAGCTTCACTCTTCAAGGGATCATCCAAGGGTAATAAGGTTTCTTTCATCCCATTTGCCATAATAGTGTATGTGTTCTTTCTTCCATCATGTACTGTCTTTCTATCAAACTACCAAGGTCTATCCAACAAAAGGTAACAAATATCCAAGGCAATATATCACACAAAACTTCATCATGATAATTCCCAATTTTCAATTTCACCAAGAATTGCTCACTTACTAGCACCTTATGATCATCCTGAATCCATGCTATGTGATAAGGTTTAGGGTGTTTCAATCTTTCCAGCTTCAATTGATTCACCATTTCTTCTGAAACAAGATTATCCAAACTACCACTATCAATAATTACTTTAGAGAACTTACCAGATACCTTACATCTAATCTTGAACAAATTTCTCCTCTTCAAGGGCTCTTCATCCTCTCTAGTATGACACAAAGCTCTACTCATCATCAAAATTTCTCCATCTTCTAGTTTGTTAGCTAATCTGGTGGGGCTTTCTTCTACCAATGTTGTTCTCCCAATGTTATCTGTCATCTTACAGTAGAAAGAATGACGTCCTTCTCCTCCACACTTAAAGAAAGTTCCTCTAAACACTCTCTTATATTGTCTTCTATCATCTTTTCTCAAACTTTCATTTCGGTAACTATCAGGTTCTCTCCGAGCCGATAGAAATGTATGTCATCCTTCCAGTATGAATTACCTTCTTTGATTTCTTCCTTGTCCTTGTTTTGATCTGTACAAGTTCCTCTTCCTCTGGAATATCCTCTGCCTCCTTGAAATCTTCCTCTGGAATACCTTCCACCTCTACCTCGTTGTCTTTACTCATGCCTTTTGTTCAACTTCTCTTTCGTGTTTAGGGCATATTGATAAGCTTCATCAACACTCTTCAACTTTATCAAACTGAGTTCATCTTGTATACACATCCACAATCCAATATCTCATAGCTCGTTCAACCTCATCATCGACATGTCTGGATTTGATATTCAACTTGTATAATGCTTTGGTATACTCCTTTACACTAGATTCCTTTTGCTTCAAGTTTTGTAACTTCCAGAATAGATTTACTTGGTAATCAGTTGGCATAAACTTTGATTTTAACTTGGTAACCATCCACTCCTATTATTTGATCTTTTCTTTGCCTCTTCTCTATCTATCAACCTACAAATGCTCCCACCAAATGCATGACTTTTCAATCGGGTACAAGCATATTTCACCTTTCTTTCCTCTGTGGTTTTCTCAAAATCAAAATACTTCTCCATCTTTGAGATCCAATCCATTATTTCATTTGAATCCAAATTACCATCATACTCTGGTGAGGTAAAATGTGGTTTAGTATTTTCCCTACTCGAAACCTTCAAGAACCTCTCTTCATCCAGATCGAATACTGGTGGGTTTGCTACTTGTTCCCTTGGTGCTTCTTCTTCTTCATCTTCACTTACATCTTCAATATGTCTACCTCTTCTCTAGGTTGTTTCAACAGCTTCCAACTCGGTTGCAATTCCTCTCAACATTTCCATCATAGTAGGGTCTGCACTCCCATCGCTCCACCATTCTTATTTCCTCTTCGTTCCATCTTCATGCCAGTCCTTTGCAGCTGCAAGTTGGATCCACAATCCTCCACCCCACAATAAAATTTTTCAGAACAACGCAATCTCTAAAATGAAATCTCGCTCTAATACCACTTGGTGCAGTCACCAGTTAGGAGGGACCTCAAAGAGATCAATCTGGACTGTGCAGCAAGAGTAAACACAAGGGAAATAAGAGGATATGATGGAGGCAATGTAGAACTGAATGAATTAGATCATAAAAACTAATTACAAATAGTCGGTAACATCTGGGATACAAGATTCGGCTCACTATCCTGCTACATACATACTCAAACACAAAATTGGTCAACTCCAGACCTCTAAATCTTAGGATATATCTTCTATGTTCTCTCTAACTGAATTATGATGCTAAATTACATTGATTTATATGGTCTAGAGGGATCCAATCAGCTCAAGAAGGATCAAATATCGAAGAACAAGATCAAACATGTAAAACCACCAGGTCGGCCTCCGCTAAAGAGAATCCTTGAGAAAATCCAAAGGATGAAATATGGATCAAAGGGATGGTCAGCCACACACCAAGGAACATCGGAATCAATAAGCTAAATCTCCACAAGCTACGGAAAGGATCCACAAGATTCACCAAAAGAAAATAGGTCCAAGCAATTTTAGTGCCAGAAAACTGTCTCGAAATCCGGAATTGAAATGCTTTGCAGTTTAGGAATAAGGAGGATGATCATGTCCACAAGAAAAATCCAGGTCCACAAGATTCGGTGAGCAAATGCAATAAAATGCAAGAAAATGCAGAAAGGAATGTTGAAACTTCAAAATAGAAAACAAACAGGAAAATAAATGTTTTTGGTTGACACAAGATTGCCAAGAACCAGGGATTCTCCTGCATCACTTAACTTGGGCTAAGTAAATTTGTTGAAGATATTTTCATATTTTTAATAATATCATTTAAGACCATCTAAATTTTTGTGTTTTAACTTGGACTGAATACATTTGTTTGTTTTTATTGGTGTGCATTGGTTTAATATCTCATATTTTTGTATGTTATCATTTAATACCACCTGAATTTTATGTTTCTTGATTGATAATAGAGAAAAATTAACTATTAGTATAACCGAAGAAAATATCAGCTTACATGGAGAAGGAGTAGGCAATACACATATTCAATGGAATGAAACTATTGCAACTTTTGGGGACACTCCAAATAGTGCATCACTTTCTATTGATGCCCTAGACTTCATTACTAAAGACATCAACTTTCACGTGAGTCAATTTTCAATTTTTGGTCCCAGAAATTTATTTCACAAGCAAGTGTTATCACAAACATACAATGCATGCACCGAATAAAATATTTTCTCAGAAAACTGTAGACATTTTTCAAGGTTCCTCAAAAGTTTTAACAAATATGGTTTAGTTTGGTTTAATGAATCTTAGTTCAAATGAAATAACATAAGTAAAATAGAAAAGGGCTTACCGAGCAAGATTCTCTACAAATATGGTTTAGTTTGGTTAAGGTTGAGGGACCCTTGTTACCTATGCTTATGTCTATCTGAGCTTTATGAAGGTTGGCTTCGGCCTTTTCTTTCACAACTACTTATATAATGTTTAATCTTCTTTGATAGGTTGTGATTGGGCTACTAAATGGCTATGTTGTACCTTATTGTAGCTTTCTTCTGGGGGTTCCAGATCCATGAAAAAAATCTGAGGGTTTCAGGTCCCCTCGAAACCTGTTTGTTCCTTAATCGAAAACTTCAAAGGTGATCCACACTGGATTTTTCTTTGCAGGAACTTTGTTGACCAAACTGATCATCAAGATGAAACAGAAAATTTCTCCATTTTTGTACCTCACCTTGTATGTTGAAGTGGGCTACACTAGCTATTGAATGGAAGTTGTCAATCTAGAATATTAGTCTCTCTGTAAATAGTGGTGCCAAAATGCTCTGTAGTTTTTCAATACAAATTTCTTTTGTATTTTCTATGATATTTTGTGTATACTTGGGAAACAAAGCACCATTATCATGTATACATTAACAAAGTTGCACAACTTTTTTATAATTTTTTTTGTATGAGATGGTGTATTAGTCATACACAATGCGCTCACAAATTTTTGGATTGAAACTGCACTTCAACTATAAATTTAAACTACTTTCATTTGCAATATGACTAAAACATTCAAATCCAAAACTACTTTTAATCAACATAAAATAGATACAAATACAAATTTAGCTTGTTTGGTTTCTGATTACAGCTATTTGAAGCATTTTGAACTTCTTGTGCAATAGTTTTAATTCATTCATTAAACACATTTGAAGTTGCATACATGTTTCAAGCCTCTTGGACTTGGTCTACAATAGGGAAGAGGACCCATTAGTTGTGCACCCTAACTTCGCGCTTCTCAAAATCCTATGTGGAAATTTCAAATCACTCCCCATTTTTTTATAGCAACTTACTTGGCAAGTCCCCTGCTTATAACTAAGGTTTCAAGGCCACGTCATCAAGTATGGTGCCACATCAACATGCTTTTTGCCAAGGTGTCCAAAACAACCCATAAAAAAAGTGAGACCAATAAGCATGCAAAAGAGGCCCCTATACTTGTGCAACCGATGTGGCATCACATGATTGGATGCTTTTTATAACTAATGGTACATTTCATAGCAATAACAACTTTAAAGTCACAACTATTGGTGCAATGTATTGTAATTATTAATATATAAAATCACAAAAAATGATATTTTATATTTCAAACAATAGTTTTTATTTGTACTATTTTTGGAACAAAAAGTATCAACAACCCTCACAACAATTCATACATGCTTAACTACCAGTGCTCTTCCCCTAGTTAGTTTTTCATAAACATTCAAATTGAACAGAACCTTGATCCATACTCACCTTCGCGATACTCCATAGGAACTAAGCGTAACCCTTTTTTCTATTCTCTTTACCGATAAGTGTTTCTAATCCTTGCATAATGATAATTTTACGTTTTTTATTTCTAGTGATTTCTATTTTAAATATGTATGCAATTATATTTGTGGTGGTATTGGCGTCGATGAATTTAATGATGAAGGCCATCAAAAGAATACCCTACTTATAAATAAGATTAATATTAAAATTCTACAATTCAATATGTACAAAGTAGAATATATCTTTAATATTAAGTTGTGGAAGCTAAATTTTAAAATATGAAAATTATAAAAGTAATATAATTATTACAAACTTTCTAAAAAAATTATTGGAAATTTTCTAAAGATATATGTTTTAAAAATAGAATGTATAAGATTATTGAGCTACACAAAATCTCTATCAACTTCCAAAATTAAGATTGAAAAATAGTTTGACAAATAGCAACTTTTTCATATGTTAGGAAAAGAGAAATGACTTTCTAAATTAGATTACACGCTTAATGTATAAATTCAGAAATTTTCTAAAAGATATATATGTTTTAAAAATAGAATGAATAAGATCCTTGAGCTTCACAAAATCTCTATCAACTTCTAAAACTAAGATTGGAAAATAGTTGGACAATAGTAACTTTTCCATATGTTGAAGAAAAAACACATGATTTTCTAAATTAGATTACATACTTAATCTATAAATTCTGGGAATTTTCTAAAAGATATATGTTTTAAAAATAGAATGATTAAGATCTTGAGCTTCACAAAATCTCTATCAACTTCTAAAATCAAGATTAGACAATATTTTGACAATAGTAACTTTCCCATATGTTGAGTAAACAACAAATGATTTTCTAAATTAGATTCCATAATTTAATCTATAAATACTTGACTTGCAATTATTTGATATGTCATTAATAGTTCAAAAGAGATGGTGATTATGAGGAATATTATGAATTCAATAGTTTTTGTTCTCATGATGGTCATTGAAACTATTAATGTATAAGCACTGAAAGGCGGCAATTATTAATTTGGTTTTGCCCTGCAACTTTGAATGATTCTCAATTTGAATGTGCTATTATGGGGAATAATGGAATGTTAAACAATTATATAAAGAAATTGAAAAGATTGATTTTTTTAATTTATGTTTGTTATATTTTTGTAAATGGTATTGTTGTCTTTCTTATTGGGTTTAGGTGTGATGCTTTAATAATAGATTTTTTAATTGTATTTAATAGCATTTCAAATATGTTGTGTAGAAAGTTAATTTTTGTTTTTATTTGTTTTAAAAGTTTTTTATTTGGTCAAGATGTATTGAATGAGTTTTGACTTATTCTTGTATAATAATTTAAATAAACTAATTTGATTTACAATGTTGTTATACGAATAAACATTCTAAGATTAATAAAAGTATATATATTATATAAAGTATTTGATTTGTTTTTGATAAGTATAAATTGCATTTGATTTGTCTTTGCTTTGATGCCAACATTCATTATACCATTTACAATGTCTATAATATAGTCTAATTTTTTGCTCACATGAAGAGTTATTTTTGCTATGGTCTATAGTTTAAAATTTGCTCATATAAATATACAGCTTATAAAAAAAAATATGGTCATGATGTGAATCCAAGATAAGGATGTTATATGATTAATCACATATCATTGTATAGAGTAGAGTGAGTAGTATAGCAGGCCAAACTTGATAGGTAATGTAAATATGCAAAGGATTCATTCAATGCTATAATTCTACAACATAAATATTTATTCATCAGTAATGTTACAAATGATAATAACTTTATTAACAAGTCACACAGTTATTAAAAGAGGTTCATGTTGATTTTGAACCTCTAAGGGATGAATTTCATATTGTTGAAAATAAAATTAGTTATACTAGAGAAAATGCAATAAAAAAAACATCTACATTGGTTGGTCTAATAGAATATAGGGATATTCTTACTAATCTTAGCAAGATCATCACATACATGCTCAATAAGATCATATCCTCTTAGAGTCTTTAAAACAAGTTAAGAAGTAGATGGTAAATTAAGAGAAAAAAGAGAAATTATAATAGAGGAAGGTTGTGCATTTCATCTAGTATTATATTTATGAGATATAATCTTAAAACAACAAACATAAAGACATTACAAATGATAGGTTTATCTATTTGAACTTACTTTATTAGAAACATCAAGAATGGTTTTCATGGTTTTGTAATAGTTTTTACTTTATGATGATGGATAATAATTTTTAGTTTTTTTGAACATTTGTGTAGATCTAAACATAAAAATTGCATTAATTAAATCTTTAAAAAAGAGAGAGCTAAGAATACACGAAGAAGAAGGAGAAGTATAATGTTTAATAGAGGAATCTTCAATAATTTCATATAACATAATAAAATATTGTTCTCAAAAGATATTATTAAATGCATTAAATATTTAGGGAAAGCAATCCAATATAGTTGATGGCATTCATTCAATAATTTTATATAGCATAATAAAATATTGTTGACCAAACGTGAAGGAAAATAGGAGGTGTAAAGGAAAATAAAATTGTAATAGAAAAATTAATTTGATTGAAAATATCTATTCTTAATCAAATAACTTATTACATCAAAATAAATGCTCTCTAATCTAATGTTAAAATAAAAGAAACATATATCTTGTATATTCAAAGAATACTTCTAAAATAATAAATTAAAAATAAATAAATCTCTTGATTTATTTAATCATTTAGCAAGTATATAAATATTATATAGCAAATATTATAAATATTTTTTTTAGTTATATATGATATAAATAAAAATAGATATTAAATGAACCTTATTATTAGTTGTTGAAATGTCTTTTACCAAGAAACTAACATGTTGTAGGGACATTTACGTGTCATGTTTTTTTTACACGAATTGCATACCCAAAAAAATTGAGATGTACAATTTTGAATATATATTTCTTTTAACTTGTGAAAATACAATAATGGGAAATCGTTTTTGGGATATTTAAGAATTTTTTATAGTAAAATATCGTCGGTGTGAAAGGGATGTCTTGCCTAGCTAGTTCATCACCTAGGTCCTAATCATACTTATTACCTAAGTTTACTTAGGGTACACATAAGATAGTTAACACATGTCATAATCTTATGCAATTTTATGCAATCTTATGATCACCTTTGCCTATATAACTAGGGGTTGCCTTTCTAATATCATTTAATTTGTTTCAATATATCATTTGCATCTTAAATTATAGAATAACATTATTCTCACATATCTTATCTCTCTTGTGATTTCATTAATT
Organism: Cryptomeria japonica; assembly: GCF_030272615.1. Taxonomy (NCBI): domain Eukaryota; kingdom Viridiplantae; phylum Streptophyta; class Pinopsida; order Cupressales; family Cupressaceae; genus Cryptomeria; species Cryptomeria japonica. The sequence continues at coordinate 599,118,759 of NC_081411.1, forward strand.
TCTTAGATCTTGGGTGTCTACAACCTTCAAGAAAATATTGCATGGTATATGAAAAATTATATACAAAATCTTACATCATATCATATGTTGTGGATCTACTTCTTTTTATCCTTGATTGAGATATCTAGGCTTCAAATATTGGTAGATACTGAAAATTTGAGTATAATATTCTCATGCATCGAATGATGATTTGAAGAATACAAAATGATATATATTAGATTTAGGGGTTTCCTCCATGTCAATTTGTAATGTAGGTTACAAGAAGAGATTTTTAAAGTAGATTTTGTTGGTTGTTCCAATTGATTGCCAAAGAAACTCTATATAGATTAGTCAAGCTCAATTGTAAGGTCCTTAGATCAATGGCCAACAATAGAAATAAACACTAAAGTTGAATTTCTCTAGAATTTTGTTTCTACAAGACCAAGGTGTTGTTTCATTTAGCATTGAGGGTATTGCTCAATAGAGAAGTTCTCAAACGTTGATCATGAATGCATGAATTCAAGATAATTTGGCAAGATTTCTTGACATTTTGCAAATATTGGTCCAAAGAACATATATACCTACTTCTATAAACTAATGAAAGTAAAATATATTCAATATATTTATATGATTCTACTTGATGGAGTTAGAATTTTTTGATCGGTTTTATGAGGCCCCACCTATAGATAGTCATGGTTATTTCATTTTTATGCTAATTTGAGATACTTTTATTGATTCTTATGTTATGAAAATTTAATTTATAATTATGTCAAGTGATTGCAGTCTCATTACATGCATGATGTAGTTCAATTACACTTGTAGAATTTTATATATTTAAGTTAAAATTAATAATGTGGTTTAACTTAATTGATATGTATTATTAAACTAGGATGAGAAAATATTATTAAAAGGATAGAATGTGGTGATTTTATCAATGGTGAATGAAGATAATGGAAATACTTTATGTCATGTGATGATCAAAAACTTTGAAGGGTTTGTGACCACTTTTATGTTGGATAATGATTTCACCACCTTGGGATATTTAGGAATTTCCTATAGTAAAATACCTTAAAATATTTGTACTAATAAATAAATGAATGATTCCATGTATAAATTAGATGATGTGTTGTGATATATTTGTGTTACACACCCCATGATGTTAAAATGATAAATGTTTTCCACCACAATTAATAGAATGAAGTACCTTGTCTTGTAATGTACACATTGATTGAGGAGTGATTGAAATATGTAATGTACCCCCCTCCCCACAAGGAACCCCAAGGTACAAGATAATCATACATACAACAATAGATAAACAAAATAATTTTTTTTTACTCATTTTATGACAAATATTAACTAATAGACAAAATATATCTCCAAGAGGTTCCTCAACATGTCATAAAAATTCCAATTGCATAAAACATAAAATATTAATCATAAGTGTTTATACTAATTACAATTTAACCATATTAATCTATGAAATTCATTTATCATATCTAACCATGAAATGCAGAATATCAACTATAATGAATTCATAAGAAAAGACAACTCATAAGAACATAATGAATTTATCGGCACCAACACCGCACATTCTAAATCCTACTATTACATAGATTAACATTGCATCATCCAATTACATCAAGATTCCTTCTTAGTGGAGTGATACAATTACAACCATATAAAAGTACATGAAATATCATCATAGGTACATCAACATCATTAGCAACTAGAAACATGAACAAGATGCACTAACTGGAGAAGACCGCAATCATGCTCTACAAGGAAACTGAATCCCAAAGGTAGGCCACGACCACTCGATCATGTGAAACCTAAAAGTCCACCCCACCATGCTAGGGAGATAGGCACCAAGTCCTAACAGACATACTAAGGTCAGCAAGATCCAGCCACCCAAAGGAAGGTCAAGTACTAACATCAAGACCAATCATAAGAAGGTTGTTGCCACAATACTCTAGGTAAGGTATTAGGATGCATTAGGGAAGGAGTGTCATCACATAGCCTTGGTATGGGTTATCTTGGTAGTCTCCATAGACACCAACCCCTATCCTAAGTTATCTTGGTAATCTCTCCTGGCCCAAACCCCTCATACAAGAATCATGTGAAACCAACATACCTTTCATGAGGACAAGGCAATTGATCTTGCCATTCCAGGCCTTCCCAATCTCATCTTGAGCCTAAACAAGCACTCAAAGCCATGAGTGGGGCATTGAATCATTATTTTGATTAATGTGAAATACTACCCAAATCCCTATGTTCATTAATTAAGGTTATCACTTGTTAAAAAAACTCTCCCAATGGGATTTCCTAGAAATCACTTAGAATCCCAACCCCCATGGAGATCCACTACTCCCTAAGGCTCCCATACAACCTTCCCATTGATTAACCCACTCCTTGGGTAAAATCCAACATAACAAGACTAATTCAAGCAAGGGGTTCATCAACCTAACAGTAAAGCCTTAGTTCCATAACCACATGGTTTGATCAAACACAAAGAAGTAATAATGCCACATCTCCAATATCCAAGCATGCTCAATAAATAGCATCCAAATCGGGATAAAAAATAGGGTATACAAACCACTCTTAAGAGCCTTTGAGATACTGTAACTTAGACCAAAAACCCTAAGGCAATCTATAGATCAAACTCAATTTAATAATGCACAAGACTATAAGGTTCGACATATCTAAAAGTACATCAACATCAATAACCACATAACTTAAATTAATCATTATATTAACCTTATTAATCAAGGGTTTGATTTCGATTAACCACAATTGAGACACAATTTCAACAACATTTATATTAACATTATTGACTTAAGGATATGGTTTATATAACAATAATAAGGAACAATTAAAATAATATTAATCATATTCAAACTATATACATCTAAAAAGTTTCAGTTAAAAGATTATAATTATTTCGTAGAATTCAAGTCCCAAGAGAATAAATATACTATTATTTCTAAAATCTAATTCTCCATCACTAAAAAAACATTTATAAATAAAAGCTAATAATAATACACACAAATCCACTAAATATTTAGTCATAACTTAACTAATATTTAATTACAAAATACTGGATCACACAGATAAACAATAAATAGATTGTACTCCTTAAATTATCACTCAGACATAAAAGTCAAACACTTTATTTATCATCATATATAAATAAATAAATGGTTTTTCACTAAGATTTAACTCAAATATAAGGCAATAACATTTATGGGTAACCCAAAATACAAATGAATATACTGCGCATAGCTCCATGATCGGATCAACTCTAAATGACAATTCAAGATACATGAGATTACAAACCTAAAAGTTAACCCCTTAATGCACAAGAGAATGAATATATTTACTTTTCTAAAATAAGACTAGATGCACATCACCAACACATTAGAACTTAATGAAAAGGATTGTACAAAACCCTAAAATTAAAGCAAGCATACATCACATTTAAAATTAAATGAAATATATTACATAGGGAAAACTCTAGAATCTAATTCAAAAATTTACAAAACTATAAAATAAAATTATACATTCTACAACCTAAACCAATACAAAATATATCTATAGAAATTGGGCAAATCTTATTATTGAAAGCATTCATCAAACAACCTTACAATGTATTAATATCATTGTCCACTAAAACCCTAAGATCTCTTCTTAACATTTGATATTATAACATGACCAAAACTAAGTCAGAGCATAAAATTTGATTGGTTGGGTGTATGTTTCAATTCTTGGATGTACTAGCCCGATGCTTAGGTGGAATATCCACCCCATGGGTGTGGAGGCTCTCCCCATCCCCACATAGGTGGGAGGATTTTGCCACACTGTGTGGGAGGATTTCCACTCCATGTGGTCTCCCCCACACAGATGGGAGAGCTCCAGTCTACATGGATGAGAGTTGATTCTTGGGTAGTTTCACCCCCACATAGTGGGATACTCATGGTGGGGAAGGGATTACCCTCCCCCTCCCCCTGAAAAAAAAACACACAAACAAAAGTCCACGGTAAAAAATTGCAGGGAGCAAATCAACAATTTGGTCAAGAGGCTAGAAGAAAATATATGTAGATGGAATTGTGTTGTATAGAAATGACAAAAATTTAAGTTTTAGATACCCTCATTCCAGCATACAAAATAGTGATTAAGCTGGTAGAAATATGGTTTTGGTCTGTATTATTCTAGTTATGTCTGGCTTCAGAGTTGCAATGTCTAATACCCATCTACTTCTCAAAATGTTTTCTTCAATAAAAGGGCTATAGTGTTCTATTTATAAAAATATCTTCATATAATAACTACAAAATGCATGGCCAAATTTAAATCAATAACATTACAGTAAATACACTCCTAGCTAGCCCAACCAAAGAAATATAGATTACATATCATTCCAGAACTTTAAGCAACCACAAAGAATCAATAGTTTAGACAAGAATTTTATAGAATAACATTCAATCCTACCTCAAATCATGATAACCAAAAAGAAACTAAAGAGATATCTGCAATCTTGCAACCAACGACAACCTTCCTCTAGTCCTCCACCTAAAAATCATGGGCATCTTTACGGTGAAACCCTAGGTGTCGGTAGGGTTTGTGACCAGTCTAGATAGTTTTTGATGGATCTCTACAAACCGATTGTTACAAGACCTCAAACTTGATTCAAATGAAAGGTAAGATACTTCTCTAACTCATCTAATTGGTTTTAGGAATCCACCAATCCGTACTGGTCAGAAATGAACAATAAAAATGCAAAATTTCAGAAAACTCCAAATATATTGTATTGTTCCAAACTCCAAAACATCATCAATTTCAAAAACATCCACAACTACTCCAGAAAAAACCTGGAATCGATCCAAGTGGGCATAATATAGCCTCCCTAATGGTTTTCAACCACTTTTCAAACTTTGGAACCATTGGAGGATTAGTTATCCCTTTTACAACACTTTACAATGACAACAAAAGTTGTTAACTTGCACTTTTCAAAATTGGTTCCTTCAAGGTGTATTTGACCTATTCCAAGGATTGGTCTAATGTTTCTAGACCAATATTTATTTGCCTGACTCATGCCTAGATTCTTACTAAACCACATGGTCATTTATCCATGGTGGCTTATAAAATGCAACCATGACAATGCCTTACATCAATTTGGGTCTTATTGACTCACAAACCTATCAACCTACTACATGTGATCATTTTCACCTCATGGGTGATATTAGACTCCTTTAGGCTTCATTTATGTCTTCATTTGTGTCTTTGGTTGCTCCTACACCAAAAACATTTCTCCATTACTGTACCTTGCCGTGTACGTTGAAGTGGTTTACACTAGCCATTGAATGGATGTTCTCAATATAGAATATTAGTCTCTCTGTAAACATTGGTGTCAGAATGCTCTGTAGTAAAGGGCCACCCAAACTTGAATGCTCTTGGTGGTAGCTTCTTCCGGTACTCCTATTAACAAAATCATTATAGGCATATTTTTCTTGGGAGATGATGGAATCCTACTTTTCACCTTGCTTCTTGGTGAGGAACCTTAACAAATTTCCGAGTGACCTATTGACCACTTTTGTTTGGCCATCCATTTGGGGATGATAAGATGAACTAAAAGACAAGTTTGTGCCTAACTTCCTTCATAAAGTCCTCCAAAAAATGTCCTACAAATTTCACATCTCTGTTTGACACAATGTTCAAGGGTAAACCATGTATTCTCACAACTTCATTAAAGAAAAGGTTTACAACATATGTAGAATCCCCTGTGCTCTTGCATGGCAAGAAATGTGTCATCTTGCTAAACCTATCAACAACCACAAAAACATTGTCAAAACCTTTTTGAGTTCTTGGCAAACCCATCATAAAGTCCATGCTCAGACTTTCCCAAGGTCTTGAAGGAATGGCCAATGGCTAGTATAGTCCTGCGTTTTTTGTTGTCCCTTTGGCCTTTTGACACACCACACATGAATCCACAATTTTTTTGACATTTGTCTACAATTTAGGTCATTTATAAAATCTTCTCACCAACTCAAGAGTTTTGTCTAATCCAAAGTGTCCCCCCATACAACCACTATACTTCTCCTTAATTATGTTATCCTTCATTGAACATTTAGGAATGCATAATTGGCATCCTTTGAAAAGAAGACCATCTTGAATCAAATAATTAGAATACTCTAAATGATATCGACTACCAAACTCAGTGCATACCTTGTAGATGTCTTTGAAATATTCATCTGCAACATGCATACCCTTGAGGGAATCAACTCCTACACTCTCCAACTGGATTTCTGAAATTGTTAGTGCCCTCCTGCTAAGAGCATCTACAACTTTGTTTGAGACACCTTTCTTGTGTTTGATTGTAAAGGTGTAGGCCTAAATGGACTCAACCAACTGCATATGCTTATGACTCAATTTCTCCTGACTATTTAGGAATCTTAGTGCCTGATTATTTGTATACAAAACAAACTCTTTGGGAAGAAAATAATGCCTCCACTTCTTTAGTTCCTAAACTAATCCATACATCTCCAAATCAAAGGAAGAATATTTATTTTTAGCATCATTCAAATTTTCACTAAAAAATGCAATTGGTCTACCTTCCTGACTAAGTACTGCAACTATTGCCAAATGACTTGCATCACATTCAATCTGAAAGATTTTGTCAAAATCAAGGTAAGATCCGGTTGTTGTGATACCTTTTTTTTCAACATTTCAAATACTTCATTCACCTCCTTGGTCCATGAAAAATTGCACTTCTGTCCACCCCTAATGGTCTCTAACATGGGAGCACAAATCTAGCTAAATTTCCTGATATACTTCCTATAAAAGGTAGCTAGGCCATGAAAACTCCTTACATACATTTCCTTCACCTCCTCATGGACTATCACCCTTTTCTTTTCTACCTTGCCATCTGCAATGGGCTCTTCTTTCTGCCTTGGTACTGACATCAGTGCAAAACAAGGTGTTCCCTCTTCCTTGATTGCCTTGAGTAACTCTTTTGCTTCCATAATCATGATCTTGGCCTCCTTCTCCTTCTAATCCTCATTGTTATCAGGCAGGGGTATCAATTCAATCACCTTTTCATCTTTGGTGATGGAGTAGGTGTTCTTGTGTCCATCATGATAGGCCTTGAGGTCATATTGCCATGGTCTCCCAAAAAGAAGATGACATGTATCCATCTCAAGAATATCAAACAAGATTTTGTCTTTGTATGCTCCTATCTAAAATTCAACCCACGATTTCTCTTCTACCAAGGTTTGTTTTCCTTTAGTAAACCAAGAAAAATTATATGGAAATGGATGGGGAATTCTTCTCAATTTTAGTTTCTCTACCATTCTAAGGATAATAAATTTTCAGTTGATTCTAAATCTATAATAACCTTACATACCTTGCCTCCTTCTTTGCATGTGGTCCAGAAGAGTGTCTTCCTTTCTGGAGGTTCAGTATTGCTTGTTACCTTCAACAATGTTCTCATTATCAAGGCTTCTCCTCTCTCTGGAAGTCCGTAGGAATCAGGTGAATTGACACTTTGACAATCAGTGTCTTCAACCAAATATGTTCTCCTCTCTCCTTGGGAGCTTGATCTATTCTTCTTAGGGAAATTAGCTAAGGTATGACCTACTTGATTGCAGTTGTAGCATTTGAAAGGCTCTGAGATTATTCCACCAAATCTACCTCTATGGTTGGGTCTTCTTCCTTTGAAACCCCCTCTTGTGTTACCATCTCCATGCCAACTTTCTTGATTAGCCTCTCCTTGTGGCCTGGGACTCTATCCTCTACCATTCATAGGGCCTCTACCTCTAAAGTTTCTTCCCCCTCTACCTTTTTTATTCTAATAACTCTTTCTCTTTATCTTCTCCTATGCTCTTAGTGCTAGTTGAAAGAAATTGTTCACTGTCTCCGGTGCTAGTATGTTGATCTCATCTTGGATACTATATTTCAATCCACTAAGATATCTTGTCACTTTCTCTAGTTCCTCCTCATAGTGTTTGGTCCTTAGACTCAACCTATGGAACTCCTTAGTATTTGTACTCACATCAAGGTCTTTTTGCCTCAAACCTTGCAACTTCTTGTAGACTTGGAATTCATAATCTATCAAGATGAATTGCCCCTTCAGTTTTGCCAACATTCTATCCCATGAGGTTATCATACCTCTACCTTCCTTCACCCTCTTGCCTTGGAGGTAATTCCACCAAGTGAGTGTTTCTCCTTTCATCTTGGACTTAGCAAACATAACCTTCTTATTCTTAGGGGTCTCTTTGCATTCAAAATGGTTGCTCAATGCCTCAATCCAATCCATCACTTCTTCTGCATTCATTTTCTCACTAAACATAGGGATGTCGTCTTTACTTGATGAGGATTATTTTCCAATGGACTTTAGGCCCTCAAAAAATTCTCTAATATGTAGGTAACCCAGCTTCCTTCCTTGGGGTCTCTTCTTCTCCCCCTTGTTCTTCTTCTTCATCAGAGTCACATTCACCGTCCTTTCCTTTGCCTTTGGCCTTCTCTAACTCCCTCACTCTATTTTCAAACATCTCTTCAAAAAATTTCTTCATAGAATCTTGAGACAAACTCTTAGGAGGCATGTTCCTAGCCTCTCCCTCACTTCCTTCTACAGACATACACCAAAAATCACTTTCCCCAAGCAATCCAACTCGTGCTCTGATACCAATATGATGCAGAACTAGGCAACAAACTAGGTGAAAAACTTCTCTCACCCACAACTAATATGTTCAAAATAAGTTCTTTTATTTTTTCAAGGTGTAAACAACACACCTACCAAATACTCAACTCACACAACAATTTGTGTGACCGGATCCATAACGGTTTAGTATCTTCTGGCACCGGTAGGATGAAAACTCTCTACCCTTGTGTGAATGGCAGACAATCTTCCAGTACCGATGGGATGAAAACCTATTGGATTTAATCTATTGGTGGTCCAACCAATAAAAAACACCCATAAGATCTGACTATCAAATGTGTTAGGGGATACTTGTCTCACAACTTTCCTATTTGTCTAATAGCCCTACCGGTAGCCTAGTAGCCCTACCGGTTGAGTTCTCCAAACACAAATTAACAAAATTTCAGAGGAAAAGACAAAATAAGGGAAGATTCAGATACCCTTTATCAGGTTACACAATTCCCCAAAGGCTTAGACTCTAACCACAAGTTGAAAGGTCTATACCCTTACTGTCCTTCCAGACCCAATTAAGCTAATTAGGCCTAATTTACAGAATAAGTACCCCTTGTATTAGTCCCTCGACTAAACCAAAAGATTTTCAAGGTGGATTAAGTTGTCAAACCATCAAATTCAAGGCTTTAGGACTTGATCCCATCTTCTTTGTCTTCTACAAGTGATTTCCACTTCTTCAGTTTAGGTGGTCACATAGAGATGCCCACCTAGGGTTAATTCAATCTCTTCAGGCTTGGAGCCTCCTTCCAAAAAAACACCAAAATATAATGGTACAATGGACCCTCTAACATTTTCCCACAGGTTGTTTGGTCCTTTGGTGAAAATGTCGGATTAAGGGCATCTTTACAGTGAAACCCTGGGTGTCAGCAGGGTTTGTGACCAGTCCGGTTAGTTTTTGATGGATCTCTACAACCTGATTGTTACATCTCAAATTTGATTCAAATAAAAGATAAGAGACTTACCTAACTCATCCAATTGGTTTTAGGAATCCACCAATCTGTACTGGTCAGAAATGAACAACACAAACACATAATTTCAGAAAACTCCAAATATATTGTATTGCTCCAAACTCCAAAACATCATCAATTTCAAAAACTTCAACAACTACTCCAACAACAACCTGGAATTGATCCATGGGCATAATATAGCCTCCCTAATTGTTTCCCACCACTTTTCAAACTTTGGAACCATTGGAGGATTAGTATCCCTTTTTACAACATTTTGCAATGACAACAAAAGTTGCCAACTTGCACTTTTCAAAATTGGCGACTCGAAGGTGTATTCAACCTATTCCAAGGATTGGTCTCATGTTTCTAAGACCAATATTTATTTTTATAACTCATACCTAGACTCCTACTGATCCACATGGTCATTTGTCCATGGTGGCTTATAAAATGCAACCATGACAATGCCTTACATCAATTGGGTCTTATTGACTCACAAACCTATCAACCTATTACATATGAACATTTTCACCTCATGGGTGATATTACTCTCTTTTAGGCTTCATTTGTGTCTTCATTTATGTTTTTGGGTGCTCCTGCACCAAGTAGATGCAAATGAATCATCATACCAATTGCGTGAAACAAAATGCATCAGACAAGAAGGATTGCCTCAGATTGCATCAGACTATTATGTCCTCGATGATCTTAAATGATCATGTCCTAAGACGAGTCATCATATTACCAAGGAACAATCCATAAGTAGCAAACAGGTGAACATGCCCCATTCTCGCCTTTCTAGTAAAAAACATCCTATAGATAAAATCTCTAGTCAAAGACATCCCGAAAAAACTAAAAGATATGTCACCAAAAAAGAAAATCGGAAACAATCAAAAGAAAATAAGCAAACAAAGAAACAATATGTTTCATGCCGGATGTTTTTTGTTCACAGTTAATGTGTTTGATTTTAATAAGTCGATCAGATGTTGTTATGTTTTCTCAATCGTAATCTTGTCATGTCATGAGTTCGTTGAAGTGCAAAGTTGCATGCTTGTATGAAGTGTTTGTGTCATTGCGATGTTTATTACATGTTTTTGTATTTTTTATGATTTTTAGGGTTCTATAAATGTTTTAATTTTTTTAAGGGATTTTTTTAGGACATTTTATGATTTTTTCAAGACATTTTATGATTTTAATGATTTTTTCAATACATTTTATGATTTTTTATGATTTTTTCAAGACATTTTAAAAGATAGTTCCTCCAACTGTGAGATGCCAACTATCCCAACCCACTGCTAAATTTGAGGAGATGCCCCAGTGAGGGATAAGACTAGCTTAGTATGCAAGAGCAGCGTGCACGCAAGTTATGCAAAACAATCCACAAGCTATGATGGGGGTGAGAAGGCTACTTTGGAATGGGATGATATATATGGATAGGGCATGATCAAGTAGAGTACTAAAGGAAAGAGGAGCCAAATCTCTACCCATGGCATCGGTTGCCTAGTTTTCACCATGGTACTTGCCCAAGGCACCTGTTTACTAGGCTTTCACTAGTGGACGAATTTATTTCTCTTCACTTTTTTGTGTCACAAGGCGCTTGTTTTGCCAAGTTTTCACCAGAGTGACAATCTATTTTTTTAGGATACTTTTTCTCATTTTTTGTATTTTTTTAAAGATCTTTTTCTCATTTTTTTGTATTTTTCATGACCTTTTTCTCATTTTTTTGTATTTTTTCAGGATCTTTTAAAGAAATTTTCTGAAGTACTCAAGCATAGAATCTGCGAAGGTGAATGCTATTGATTGGATCTTCCACCAGTGCACCCTCGGGAGTAGCTAGCTAGCTGATATGCTCCTGATCCATAGGAAATAATGATAATATATGGACCAAGGTAGTTAGGTTCAAACTTGCCCAATTTCTCTTTGTGTTGTTGATTCTTTTTATTTTCTCTAAGGACAAGATCACCAACCTCAAATATGCGAGATCTGACTTTGTGGTTGTAACTTCTCCACATGCACTATTGATATGCTCGAGGTGATCAAAAGTAGTTTGTCTTATTTCATCCAACAATTCTAAGGCATGCAAGCGGGAGACTATGTAGTCTTCATTACTGATCCAGTTGGGCAAAGAGACCCATAAGGAAGGTATCTCAACCTCAATGGGCGATATAGCTTCAACACCATAAACAAGGGAATATGGAGTGGCACATGTGGGAGTGCGAACACTAGTGTGGTAAGCCCACAAGGTTGGGTTCAACTAGATATGCCAATCATGACCAACTTCATTAACCATCTTTTTGAGGATTCTACGGATATTTTTGTTAGAGGCCTCAGCCTAGCCGTTACCTTGAGGATAATATGGTGTGGAGAAATGGTATTGGATATGGAACTTTTCAAAAATCTCACAGACATCCTTATTCTTGAAGGGATGACCGTTATTAATTATGATGGAAAGGGGGACACCATATCGACATATGATGTAGTTCAAGATAAATGTAGCAATTTGTTTTCCCGTGATATGAGTAAGAAGTGCAACTTCAATCCATTTTGTGAAAATATTCAGTAGCAGTGATGATGAATTTGTGGCCATTGGATGAGAGGGGATGGATCTTGCCCATGAGTTTGAGTCGCCATTGACAGAAGGGCCAAGAGGTGATAATTAGTTGCAATGTGTGCATTCGAGCATGTATCAAGTCTCCATGTATCTGGAATTGCTTGCATTTTTTAACAAAACGATAAGTGTCCTTCTCCCTAGTAGGCCAGTAGTAACCAATACACAAAAGTTTCTTAGCTAAAGAAGGACCACTCGAATATGTGCACCTCTTGCAAGGGAATGTTGGCTTCATCACACTCAAGGAATCTAAGTAAGGTACCATCAAGACCCCAATGATATAGGGTATCAACTAAAATGGTATAACGGGAAGCTCGAAGAATAAAAGTTTTTTGGGATTTGTTGGATAGATCAAGAGGTAAGGTATTATCATGTAAGTAGGCATAAATATCTTTGTACCACTAAGGATTAGAACAAACGGCGAGACATATCATTTTAGATTGTGGTACATTGTAGGTAGGCTCCAAGAGCGTTTCAACCAAGAACTCATAGTATTCAATGTTACTTGGCATTAGTACAAGGAATGCGATTATAGACATTATGTCAGCTGCCATGTTGTTGTCCTGAGGAATTTTCTCAAATGTGATTGTGATAAAGTAATCCTTGAAATCATCTACCATTCCCTTGTATGCCATAAGATTTTCATCTTTTTTCTTATAATCATCATTAACCTATCTGATCACTAACTAAGAGTCACCAAGAACATGCAACTCTAAGATTTTCCATTGTACAACCATACAGAGTCCAAAAAGTAATGTTTCATATTCTGCAATATTGTTGGTACATGGAAACTATATCTTATAAGCCTTAGGTATGAAATCCCCCTATGGTGTGATAAAGAGAATGCCAATGCTAGAACCACCATGTGTGAAGGAGACATCAAAATATAAAGTCCAGATATTTGAGGATTCCATGTTGAAGATTGACTCACTGGGTAATTGTGTGATAAGTGGTGATCATCTGTGATAGGAGTATCAACAAGTTGATCTGATATATCTTTTCCATTGATTTATTTCGACATATTCAATGCCAAACTCACTGAGAATCATGACCCATTTAGCCAGTCGTCCTATAAGAGCTGCTTTACTCAGAAGATATTTAAGTGGATAAATTTTTGCAATAAGCTTTGTTTGGTGTGTAAGCATGTAATGTCGCAATTTCTATGAGGAAAAAATAACTGCAAGACACACTTTATCAATAGGACTATAATTAAGCTCATATCCCACTAGGGTACAACTGATGTAATATATTGCACGTTCTTTTCCTTTAGAGTCATGTTGCGCCAAAAGTGCTGCCAATGTTGTGGCAATTGTATATATATATATAGTAGTAAAGGCTTGTCATCTGTAGGGGGTACTAACACTAGTGGTGACATTAGGTATTTTTTGATCTGTTGAAAAGCTTGTTCACATTTGTCATGTCATCTGAATGAAACATTTTTATGTAGCAGGTGCTGAAATGGTTGACATTTATCTACTAATTGTGCTATAAAGTAGTAGATAGACTGGAGTTTCCCTTGTAAAGGTCTCAGCTGACATCTGTATTCCTTGGTGGCGGCATCTCAAGAATGGCTTTCACCTTTTTCAAGATCATCTTCAATTCCCTTACATGAGACTATGTATCCAAGAAGTTTCTCGGAGGTTACCCCAAAGACGCACTTCTTTGGATTTAATCAGACTTTATATTTTTCCAACCTTGTAAAGATTTTATCCATGATTTCTAAATGTCCCTTCCTAGTGTAAGATTTTCCAAGAAATTCATCTACATAATCTTCCAAATATGTGTGCATCATGTCATGAAAGATAGTGGTCATGGCATGCTGATAAGTAGCTCCAAAATTCTTCAATTTGAAGGGCATGACATTCCAACAAAAATTTCCCCAAGGACAAGTGAATGTACTTTTGATCTAGTCTTCACAAGCAATTTTGATCTGGTCTTCAAGAGCAATTTTGATCTGATTATAGCCTGAGAATCCATCCATGAGGGATAACATCTCATTTCCAGCTGTAGAATCCACTATCATGTCAATATTTGAAAGTGGGAAGTCATCTTTAGGTCAATCTTTATTTAAATCTCTAAAATATATGCAAACATAGAAATTCCCATTAGGTTTTGAAAGTGGTACCAAATTTGAAATCCAATCGGCATAATCAACAAGCCTTATAAATTCAACATCTAGCAGCTTTTATAGTTATGCCTTTACCAATAGTGGCACATGAGGGTGCATTTTTCTTAATTTTTGTTTGACAGGTTTTGCCTTCGGTGGCAAAGACAAGTGATGCATAACCAAATCAAGATCAAGGCTCGGCATGTCTACATAAGACCATGCAAAATTAACCCATCTTTCCTTGTAAAACTAGATATGCTCTATTCTTTCTTTAGGTGTCAATGATTCTGCTAGATGTATAATCTTTAGTTGCTCTTCTGTGCCCAGGTTTGTTGGTATTGTTTTCTCCATTAACATAGATGACTTCTCATGATATGATGCTAGGTTAAGTGTGTCAAGCCTTCTATCCTCAGACGCCTCAGAGAGGTTTTCACCTTTGGATATGTCCTTTACTTTTAATTTTTTCAAGTCTAATAGTACTGTAGAACGATTTTCATAAGAACTATTGATATTTTTTATAATTTTGTGACTCAAAGGTTTGGAACCTTCTCCAAAGTAAGCCACACTATTGAGCTCTATGGTGAGTCCAACCTTATGATCTCCAAGTGGTAAATCACTTCATGCTCCAAGAAATTTTATGATTGCCTCATCATTTTGAAAAACATCTAATTGGGGTGGTCCTAGTTGGTCCTGATCAATAAGTTGTGGGTGAACAAGGGGTAAAGAATCATGATTAGGCTCAAGGTTATGAATGAGCTCAAGGGTATGGATAGAATCATAGTCATATATATAAATGAAATCATCCGTTATCAATGATACCTTCCTCATCAGTTTATGTTGCATTAGAAGAATCCCCTACCTCAATCAAGTTACCCTTAGTACTCAAGGTCTTATCTTCCTGTGTATCATACCCTAAACCAGGAACCTTATGTCCACCATCAGGTTTGATTGGTTCAAGTATACCTTGTTTGTGTAAACCAAGAGGACTATGACCATCATAGCTATATCTTTTCATTATCTTTAGTCCCTTTCCATATTTCTCAACTAGTATTTTGACTTCAGGTTCTACAATTTGTTCTTTCTCTATATCTTCATCATTATACAACCATCTCAGGAGATCCTCTTCTTCCATTTCATCATACAAAGCTCCCTATTTTTAAAAAATAGTAGGTTTGCAAACTATAGTAGTGTCTTCCAATGTGGTTTCAGTCATTTGTGGTTTTCCATTATTGTGAGGGGACAAAGGTAGCTTTCCAATGCAGAGAGCACAACTCATAGAATATTCCCCTACTCCATGGTCTTTTATTTTTATTCTGATATCAGATTCATTGGATTTGGAAGTGGATTCTTTTAAGGATTCAAGATCAATGTATGCTTGGGAAGGAGGTGCTTCTTGATTGCTAGGAATAATGGATTTTGTCTTAGAGCTTAGGTTATTGCAATACATAAAAGGATTTGGATCTCCTGGTATAGTTATTTAGACACCATTGTGTGGAAATTTGATACATTGATGGTAAGTAGAAGGTACACCTTGAATTGAATGGATCTGAGGCCTTCCAAGGAGAATATTATAGGTCAAGGGGAGATCAAGGACTTGGAAAACCATATCTCTTACCACAGGTCCCACTTTGATTGGCAATGTCACTGATCCCTTAGATGAGTGTTCCTCTTCATCATATTCCTTTATAGTAATCTTTTTCTTCGGATCAACTGCGGTTTCAGCAAAACCTAATTATGTGATCAACTTCAAGGTACAAATGTTTAGACCTTCTCCTCCATCTATTAGAACTCACTTGATTTTGAGTCTATGAACAAGGACTTCATTGTGTAGGGGCGCATTATGTGGTTGTTGCATGGATGAGTCATCATTCTTAGTAAAAGTGAGTGTATGAGGGGAGGCGATGTGTTCCACCATAGCTTGAAATTGATCTACATGTAGGTCTATAGGGATGGTAGTGGTAGCAAGCGTTTTATCAAGGACAACTTTATGTTCAAGGGATAAGCGTAGCAGCTCAAGTATAGAAATCTGCGTGAGCGTCTTCCCTAAATGCTCTATAAGGTTTTATTACGAAGATGGTACAACGGGTTTAGAGTTAGGACCCTTAAGGATAAATGTGCCCCTATGGGTGGTAACATTACAATCAGCCTCTTTATCCTTTATGATAAAAGTGTTCACAAGATTATTGGCCTCAGTGATGTTGTTTATTGTATAGTCATATTTAGCATTGGTATAGTTCATGCCATTGCCAAATTTGGGGGCCTTCCCTTTATCCTTATCATGCTTAGGGAAATGATTCTTGAATATCTCATGATCAAAGTTACATGAAGGAGTATGATCATCCATTGAAATCTTTCCCTTGTCAAGAGGGTCTTGTATAACATGTCGAAGTTTATTGCAACTATTAGTCTTATGATCCTTATGTCTATGGTAGTCGCAAAACTGATCGTCATTCCACCATGGGGGTTTAACTTGAGGATTGTATTCCCTTATCTTTGGAAATGTTATAAGATTGTTTTCAAGGATTTATTTCAATGTTGACTTGAGTGGTTGTCCCAATGGCATAAAATTTTGTTTATGGAATCTTCTTTATTTCTCTTTTCCTTTGTCTGAGGATGAACCCTTAAGGTTATAAACAAATGATGATGTTTTAGTATTTTTCATATCAACAACTTTGTCATTAACCACATTCTTGTTTCGAGCCCAAAAGGGTGTCTTATTGTTTGAAATTTTTTATGATCTTTATCATCATTTATCTTTATAGTACCATCATTGATAAGGGTTTGTTCAATTCGACATCCCAAGTCTATTACTTCCTCAAAAGATTCTAAACACTTGAGACAAATCTCTCTTCCAATTTCTTTGTTTAGGTTGTGACAAAAGAGGTCAACAAGTTTCTTATCAAGAATGTCATAAGGTGTTATTTTTATTGAATGTCTCCATCTTTGTAGAAACAATACAAAAGGTTCTCCTTGTTTTTGTTTTCTGTTGAAGAGGTCCATCATGGATGCCTCATGTCCGCAGTTGTAAGAATAATGTGAAATGAACTTATTAGCCAATTCTTGGAAATATTTGATCGTTGGACGTAAAATGGAGAACCATTCCATATAACTTCCTCCAAGACTGCCAGAAAAGAGTCTCATAAGGTAGTATTTGTCTACTACAAATTCCAAGGTAGCAGTGCAAAATTCTCTCAAGTGATCTCTAGGGTCCCATTTTCTTCTATACTTATCTAGTTTTGGGATCTCCCAATGATTAGGAAAAGGTGACATTGAAATACTCAGATAAAAAGGATAGGGACATATGTCCTCAATGAAAAATTTGTGTGATGATGTCTTCTTATTCTTGAGAGTGTCTAGCTCTTATCTCAATGCTCTTATTTCATTCAAAATGAGATCATTGGTAGGTATAGGTTTCAATGTTTTCATAGATCTCTTGTATCTTGGTTGTAAATAGAAAGGTATATGACCATTCATCCTCTCATCATTGTTTGTCCTTGTAGGTTTAACTTCACTAGCTCTTGATTTATCCTTAATTATGAGCAATGATATGTCAAAATCAGGTGGCAATTTAATTCCCTCATCAAGAAGGGCTTTGAAGTATGTTTTTGGATCACGTTTAAGAAGTTTAGTAAAATATGATCATGAAATGCTTTGTCAATGGTAGAGAGTTATTTCTTCATCACTCATTTTGCTTGTTTCACTAGTCACAACACTGATGTGTTCTTCTTCATCAAAATCAATAAGGTTGTCTGCATCTTGAAATATATGATTTTGAAACATTTTGATTCTTGAGTTAGGAGACATAAGCGATTGTTCTGATCTTTGACCTAAGGTTTATGAATATGACAATGAATGAGACTTAAGGCATGATAGAAACCCTAAAGTGCAAAGGGGAAATTATATGATATGAGTGAGATTAGGATGCAACGAAGGATCAATGCAAAGATTAAGGTGCAAACTATGTGATAGGAAGGTGAGATTGGCATATGATAAGGATCAATGCAAAAAAAATGTAATCTATATGATATGATTGAGATGGGAATGTGCTAAAGGATTGATACAAAATGCGATCTATATGATAGGAAAGTGATGTGCAACAAAAAACCATAAATGAGATATGAGGATGAATGATGTTTGATGCAAGGACTAAGGATTCTCTAGGTCTAAAAATATTTACAATGTGAGGTTTGACTTGTGTTATGATGGATAGACACAAGGATAAGTGGTCAAAAAAAGGGCATGCTATGATAGGAGATGATTAACTCCAAGTGGAATACCAACTCAAAGACACTGATAGTTCCCTAACTTAAGGAAGATGCACCTCAAGTGATAAGGGTGATTGATGATCAAAATTTGATGTCAGACTTAAGACAAGAAATCCTAAGTGCAAGCAATGTTTTTTTGTTTTTTGGAATTTTGATTGAAATATGCAAGAGGTGGGATTATGTCCTAAGGGGTGGTGGAAGTATATGCAAGTGTATGAGATATGTCCTAAAGGGAGATGATGTGACTATGCAATAACCTAAAAGATCAGAACTCCAAAATTGATGTCCCAAGAGATTTCAAATGATTATTTTGAGAACACAGGTTCAATGTTGTTTTGCAATGTTTCCATTTTTACAATGTGGATAGATACTTGAAAGTTTCGACCAAGGTTTTTGTAAAATGTTTCAATTTCAAGTGTGATGTTGATTGTGAAATGTTCTTGTTTGTTTTTACACACACTCTAAAAAAATGACAGACAAAATGTTTGTTTGATTTTGCAATGAAGTAAAAGAACATTCAAGAATGATCCGAAGGTTGGCGAAGACAATACTTGTTGAATCCCCTAGTAATAAAATACCACATTCAACTAGATAGTTAGAAGCTTGGTAGCACTAGCTCCCATCCATGACACTCACTTCTACAAGAATGCCAAGCTTCGAATTTATGGGTCATCAATTCCCAAGAAATTTACTATCTCAAATTGAGGGGTACATGAGGGGTATATTTGGCATGTGTGTATCACAATGCTTGAGTCAAAAAATGGAATATTATTTGGTAAACTACAATAATGGCTTTTTAGTTCGGGACTCTCTTTCGGGTATCCATGTACGCTCTCTCCCTTGGGAGGCCTCCTTCCTGTAGAACATAGGTACTAGGGAGGTTAGTGCAATTAGGCAATTAGCACGCATCATGAAGACTTTCATCCCACGTATTTTATATAGTGGCTAAGAGGTGACTTGGCCTTAGCCCATTACTGCTCTAGGTTGTTCTCCCCTCACCGGCCTTATGGGTTCTTGAGGGGACATGCCCTCTACCTATGAAATGAAAAATTGAGCTTCATTTTGACAATTTTCTTGTGCACCCAAAAAAGGGGAGAGGATAGTGTGTGTCAAAACTGTGGGACCACTCACATGCACAAGTATGCCCAAGAAAAGAAAACACAAGAAATAAAAGCTACTTTTAGTGCCCAAATCCAAATGTTTGCTAACTACTAAAAATAAAGACACTTTGTTTCAAATGTTATGTCTTTGACAATGTCTTGTATCGGATTGTATTAATAGTTTCAAGGTATTGCCTTTGACACACGAGAATAGATGCCCTGCACAAGACAAAAAAGTCAAAAGATTAGTTTACCAAAAGAAATCAAAATATAATGACACAAAACTAAACATTAGTCTAATTAACAAAAAATTAAGTCTATGCGCCTAATACCAAAACTAGGAGAGTTAAATATTGGAGAAGCCTTGCTGAAGATAGACTTAAGTTTGCTAATCAAAGTTAGATAATAATGGGAGATTTCAATACTCCGCTAAAAGAGGAAGAGAAGATGGGAGATCTTCCCTTGCAGCTTGATGGGAAACAAGACCTTATGGAGTTCATTAATGATCAAGCTCTTATGGATGTGGATCTTCAAGGGATTAACTATACTTGGACTAATAGAAGAACCGGAGCTGACCTGATTCAAGTGAAGTTAGATATAACCTTAATTACTCCCGAGTGGTTAGCCAAGTATAGTTGTTCTCTTGCTTCTGCTATCAAAATTGGGTCAGATCATTATCCTATCTCTTTTACTACCAACTCTTTTTCAGTTAAGAGAAACTTCCCTTTTAGATTTGAAAAAGTGTGGTTATCCCATCCTTCTTTGGAAGCTTGTGTTGCTGACTGGTGGAATTCTGAGGTTGAGGGTACGACTCTCTTTAGAATAGCTAAAAAGCTCAATATTATAAAGGCTAAAATTAAAATCTGGAACAATGAGATTTTTGGGGACATCTTCAAGAGTAAAATTCAAATTAAAACTTAAATAAAAGAAGTTAAAGATAGAATCCAAGAGAATGGGCTGTCTAATGAACTGAGGGTGGTGGAAAATGTTCTTTTGTCTAAATACCACACCATTATTTCTAATGAAGAGACATTCTAGAGACAAAGATCTAGAGCCTTGTTTTTGAAGGAAGGTGATAAAAATACCCAGTTTTTTCACTTAACAGGATATCCAGATTATCCTGTAATAAAGGGATTTTAATGGAGGATAATGATATTAGAAAGGAAGCTCTAGAGTATTTTGGCACCATGTTGGGAGAAGTGGATAACCTGGATACCAGTAATCAAAACATCCTATTGCAAGCTATTCCATCTACCCTGACTGTGGAAGACAATAACTATTTATCCCGTATTCCCTCTAATCAGGAAATCAAAAAGGTGGTATTTTCCTTTCAGAGAGATAAATCTCCTGGACCAGACGGTTTTCCAATGTTCTTCTTCCAATGTTTTTGGCATATTGTGGAGACTGACATCCGCAAAGGTGTTAAAGAATTTTTTGGCTCTAGAAGGCTTCTAAAAGAACTGAATGCTACCTTCATTGTCCTAAATCCGAAGATCCCAGGTGTTGATTCTCTCAATAAGTTTAGACACATTAGTCTCTGTAACTCTGTCTACAAGATTTTATCCAAGGTTCTGACTTCCAGGCTGCTGGAAATTCTTCCAAGAATTATGTCTGTCCAACAGAATGGTTTTGTCCCTGGTAGATAGATTCTGGACTCCATTATATCTGTTCATGAAAATATCCATTCTCTGAAAGTGGCTAATAATCAAGGTTTCTTTCTGAAGTTAGATATGGCTAAAAATTATGATAGAGTGAACTGGCAGTTTCTCTCAAGGATTATGAAAGCGTTTGGTTTTGGTGAAAAAGTTATTCAGCTTTGCTCTCAACTTATGGAAACTTCCTTTTCTGCTGTTATTGTCAATGGATCCCCTTCAAGTTTCTTCAAAAGTTCTAGAGGTCTTAGATAGGGGGACCCCATCTCCCCTATCTTGTTTACTATTTTAGCTGAAAGTCTGGGTAGATTTATTTTTAAAAAAGTGGAAGAAGGCAATCTTAGAGGACTGAAACCATCTTCATCCAATTTCACTTGTACTCATGAATAGTTTGTTGATGATTCTATCACTATGGGGGAAGCTACCCTTACGGAAGCTAAAAATATGAAGAATGTGCTGAATATTTATGAATCTGCCTCTGGTCAAAAAATTAATTGGGATAAGAGTTCTTTGTTCTTCATCAATACCCCTATTCAAAGGCAATTAAGGATTGAAAGAATTCTTGGCTGTAAAATAACTAAGCTTCCCTCTTCTTATTTGGGGCTTCCTTTGTGTATTAAGCCTGAGGATAATTTCTGGAATAAGTTGGTGGACAGATTTAATTCAAAACTGGCTAGTTGGAAAGGGGCAGTCCTAAGTCAAGTGAGAAAAGTTACTCTGCTCAAAGCCACTCTCCAAAACTTGCTTGTTTATGCTCTCAGTTTGTTCAAAATCCCCAGAAAGTTTACGGAAGTAGTTGAAAGAATCCAAAAAAAGTTTCTTTGGTTGGGGGTGGAAGTTAAAAATAGAATTCCCCTTATTGCCTAGAATAAAATCTATTCTCCTAAGGCCTCAGGGGGGTTGGGTTTAAGGAATATTAGTTCTATGAATAAGGTTTTATTAGCTAAACAAATTTGGAGAATGAAAGGGGAGGAAAGAGAATGAAATTTAATCTGGAAAAACAAATATCTTTATATGCAACCTTCTGAGGAAGAATTTTTAGATGAATCTTTTATTGTTGAAGGTTTTGCTATATGGAAAATAGTCCAATCGGCTAAAAGTTGGGCTGCTGCTGGTCGAATTTGGAATCTAGGGGATGGTAGGAGTATAAGATTTTGGGAAGATGGGTGGATATTGGATAAACTCTGGAGGAAGTTCCAATCCTTAATGACTGGAAAGACTGGTTCAAAAGAAGGTTTGGGGAGCTAGTCAGAGACTACTGGAGAAATGGGAAATGGATTGATTTTAGTTTGCAGTGTCCGGGGCTAAAGTTCCTTCAGATTGCTCTCTCTGCTAAAGTTCCTAGAGACAACAAATATGATAGATTGATATGGAGGGAAACCCCGGATGGGAAATATTCTGTGTCCTCAGTTGTGGCTATCCAAAATGAATTTGTGGAAGAAATTCCTATTTGGGTTAAAGTTTGGAACAAGAAGTTAGTTCCTAAGGTTAATATCTTTTTTTGGGATATTCATCCAAAACAAGGTTTTAACTCTGGACAACCTTTAAAAGAGAGGTTTTGTTTTTCCTAATAGGTGTTCTCTTTGTTGTAGGGAAGAAGAGACTACTTGCCATATTCTTAATTAATGTACTTTTAGTCAGGAAATCTAGAAAATCATCTTAAGCAGGTGGAATTTGAGCTGGGTTTTTCTGAACTCCCTAGAGGAATCTTGGCAGCAATGGCACTGCCCTAATTCTAATCCAAAGATTGTGGAGACTTGGAAACTTACTCTCACAAATGTTATCTAAAATATATGGAAAGAGCACAACAATAGGACTTTTAGGGATAAAAGTCCCATTCCTGAAGTGGTGGTGGATAAAATTTACAGGAGCATATTTGAATGTATCTATGGTACTAATAATGGACCAGTTGCTAAAGAAGACTTCAATGATAGGTGGAACCTCTCTACTACTACAACTAGTAAGGAGAAGGGAAGAGAAGGTCTAGTTTGGTGTTTTCCTCCTTAGGGGTGGATTAAGGCTAACTTTGATGGGGCCTCTAAGGGGAATCCAGGTAAAGCTGGATATGGGGCATTGTCAAGAATTTTGCTGGAAGTTGCTTAGTGGCGGTTGTTGGTCCTTTGGGGAGTCAAACTAGTCATTTTGTCGAAGCCTCAGCTGCCCTAAATACCCTAATTATAGCTAAGAATCTTAATCATGATAAATTATGGCTTGAGGGAGATTCACTTAATATTATTAAGTGTTTGAAGGGGGAGTCGGAGCCATCATGGTCAATTGAAAACATTATCCTAAAAGCCAGGGAAATCATCACTAGTTTTAAAGAAATAATTATTCAACATGCCTTTAGAGAGAAAAATATGGTGGCACACTGTCTGGCGAACCTAGGAGTTAATTCTGATTCTCAAATGATTTGGCATGGGGAAGATATCAATATGAATATTAAAGAGATCCTTAGAAAGGATAGATTTACGGGGAGGGAAGGACCGCATAATCATGATAGGGTATATGAATAATTTATCCTTTGATGGAAAGGTAATGATTACCTAGCAAAGCAAAAGAACCCCAACCATTTTTAATATTACTTTGCACACTTTGTGGGTCATCCTTTTCAAAATCCCGAGTAACTACAGGAAAGAAGTGTTGAGTTTGCAGAGGAATAGAGCTGAAAATCTGAATTTGAATATTGGAGGAGATTTAAGGAGGGAGGAACCAGACAATACGTCAAGATGGAAGGTGATGCCGAAAGTGTGGGCAAAGCTAGAAAAAGGGTCCCTCACAAGCTTTATGGAGAAGCTGGTGGATTAGGAACAAAGGTAGGGTAAATCTCGCCGTTTCCAAAATTTCTGAAAATTGGTGTAATGGGTCCTTTAAAATCTATGGGTTAAAGTTCAAATTGGATGCGAGACTCATAGCTACTGTGATTGGTATGCCCCACTCAGGGCTTAATTTTTTTAGAGACCTTAAAGTCTCCAATAACGAGGTAAATTTGTTCCCATGTAAGGAAAAAGAGAGGGCTAAAATTGGCAAAGCCACAGGGGGTTACTATGAAGCCTCCAATATCAAGAAAATATGGGGCTAGGTTTTGAATGCCATAATGGAATATATCACTGTTGAGGGCTACTTTTCTAGGGCCCACACTTACCACTTTGTTCTATTAAACCATTTCAAACATGATAAAAGGGTTTCCCTGCCCTACTATCTTTTTCAGGTCCCTTTCAAGGTCCCTCAATAAACACAATAAGAACCCCTCAAATCTGGTTCTCCATTGCGGGCTTTTGTTGCTCATTTATGAGCACTGTAAAACCCTTGCCATGCTAGAAAACAAGAGGTTATCCTTTTTCCAAGGAAAGGCAAGAGAAAGCTGGAGGGAGGCAAATCTAGCAAGGAGAAGGTGACCTCTAGCAAAAAAAGTAAAAGTGCCTTTGGGATGGAAACCCATGAAGAAAAGATCAAAACAAAGGAAACTAGAAAAGAAGGTAGTGAAATGGATACAGATGATTCTAATGGTGAAGACAACTGGAAAGATGAGGAGGTGGGTGTTGAGGAAGAAGGTGGTGATAATGAGTCCGATAATGAAAGCCCAATCCACAGTGATTGCCCTGGCAATGACAACAACCACCCTATGGAGGATGTGGAATACAAGGATAATGAGGAAAAAGATGAGAATTCTAAGAGAGAGGAGAACAAGGAACCTAAGAAGGATATGACTAAGGATAGTTTAAGTAAGGATAAGGAAAGTGCGGGTAAAGGGTTATTCCTGGATAACCTCAAAAAACTCACTGAGGCTAGACTAGATTATGATAGATGGACCTATGAACTTTTGAAGAACCTGGAAAAAAATGGTAAATAGATGGACGAGAAGAGGAAGGATGATGACAAGGATCAGATAAAATGGAAGCAGGATATGGAGGAGAAGGTTAAATCACTAGAATAAGGGAATGCAACGATGAAAAATTTGCTGGGCATTATCCTAAATATCCTGCCAGCTATCACTAAAACATTGGAGGATATTGCTAAGGTCTTTGATAATTCCAGTTCTCCTACACTAGTGGTGGACCTTGACATGGATGAAGATACTATCGAGATTGGTAGTGGTGAAGCTACTCCAGGTGGTGCTGCAAAGAGGACCAGGGCAAGTGTCAAGAAAGTTGTGGCTGCTTCTGCTAAGGATATCCCTAATCTTAGGGAAAATATCAAAGACCTGTATGGGATTAGCAAAACCCTGGCTAATGCCCTGAAAAAATCAATTAGTTTCTTCTCTCGGGTTTGGCTGGTTTTGCTGGCTTTGTGGGGCTTTAGCTGGTTCTCTATGGTTTTTTGTTGGCTTTTCGTTGGTTTTTTCCTTTTTGTCTCTTATTGCTATATCTGTTAAGTTTCATTTGTAAAGGGTTTTGGGGCCACTTCAAAACCCGCTTTTACCTTAATCAAAAACAAAAATTTAAAATTTAATCTTAACAAAATTTAATGTCTAATCTAATTAACAAATTAAAATCTAACAATAAGATAGAAGCATGGCTCTCCCACCTCCCTCTTTTTGAATGCCCCAAGTTCTGTTACAGATATCTAGGGCTTTGCTTTCCCCCCCCTTCCTTGTGTAGGGTCCTAGACTCCTATGACCAATGCTATTGCTTCTTGGCCAGTGATCCCTTTGGTGGTTGTTGTAGCGTCCTAAAATTGTGACACTTGCAATTTCGACTGCATTTCGGTCTTCACGATGGCAACGCAACATGCAACCTGAATGGAGACCCCGAAACCTGATTATGACACTGAAAACTGCATTTTCTTGCACCCTGGTCTGAACCTCCTTTGCACCCTGCTGTCCCGGGAGGTGGGACCAGAGCGCCCAGCGCCCTGGTCCCCAGGACCATGGTGCCCAGCACCCTGGTCCCTGGGTCCTATTTTGGGCCCGGTCTCCTATGGGACTTCGGGTCTTTTTGTTTGCAAATTGGAAATTACATTCCTTGGTCTGCCTAAGGTCAGGAAAATCAGTCTATCAGCCCTAAATGACAAGTATATAAACTACATTTTCCTCTCTCATTTGGGTAGATGGAAAAAGGTGAAAGCAAGATTCAAGCATTCAAGCATTCAAGCATTCAATCATTCAAGCATTCCTTCTAAGTCTCCATTCAAGGCTAAGTGTTGCATTCAAGACAAGGATTCAACCATTGAAGAGGAGATCACATATTACTACTACAACATACTACAACAACATACAACATCTATACCTTCGCACATAAGGATACAAACATCCTTAGAACAAGGTATTAGTACTTGTTTTACATACATTTACATTTACAGCACTTGCTCATTTCTTGGTTAATTCCAAAACCGGGGTTTGACCTAAAGGCAAACCCCTAATCCCTAACCCCCCAATCGTCTTCGCTTTTCTGTGTGTAGGTTGCAGGTACGCGGCTGAAATTGAAGATCTGGAATCCTGGTGCAGAGACGAACAGATCCCCCTTCGTTTCACGGATTTTTCGGAGGACCGTGGCGGTCAGGCGCCATCGTCCCGGTGACTTTTGCTCAAATTTGCAGGACAGCGCCGTATCGACATTTTACTGCTAATTCCAGGTCCGCAGCTTCATCCTATATCCCTATCTCAGTTTATAAGCGAATCTTTGTCACTTTCTATGCATTCCTAGCTTAATTCTTCTATCAACATTCTTTACAAAAGAGGGTAGCCTTGCTTTCTTAACCCTTGAAACACATTTAGCATCCAATCTTGCATTGTGTGGGATTGGATCTTGTGGGTTTCAACCCCTCTTTTGAATGTAAAGTCTCTCCCCTAAGTGAAAACCATCAACCCTAGTGAATCTCCCTTCTCTCTCCTTGGAGTTGGAAGAGGGGAGAGCAACTAGGGTTCGATCGCGATTTTCCGCTTTACATTTTGGTGAACCCGACGTGAACATCCTTTCTGATTATTCATAGTTAGATCTGAAAATTGGATTCCTTGATTACATTTCCATGTTTGATCTTTTGCAAAATTTTAGAGGTTAATTGCATAAAAACCCTAAATTTTCGTTTTAGTAATTAAACTTGTGAAATGTTTAATTGTTAATGCTTGTTTCAGATCTACCCTTCTATTACAAATTATCAATTCATGTCTCTGCTTTAATTTTGAAAATTAAGTGGTTAAGTGTCAAAACCCTAATTTTTGAAACCCTCTTGATTCAACCTTTGTCCGACAATTTCACTGATCAAAACATCCCCAAATCAGCTGTAACTTTGGATTCCGACATAAAATCACAATATCTTTCATCCCTGAAAATTTGGAAAAGAGTTGCGAGGACCATGTGCACTCCGAGCGCCATCGTCCCAGACATTTTTTCTGAAATTTCGGGAGCTAGATCTTACTGTATTTTTCTGCTAAAATCCAGAATTTTGACTGACTTTATCAATTTTAACACCTTCAAAATTACAGTCAAAGTTGGTCTTGTGATTGCTTGGATTAAGGCTCCTAATCATTCAAAAATCATCGAAATTGAAATTTTGTGTCAAAATTGTGTTCTTACTGTCCTAAATCTGAAAAGTGTGTTTGCATTCATTCAAAATTTCAGTGCTTCATTCAAATTCTTACAATTTGTGACTTTTGAAATTAAGTGCTTAATTACAACAACTTTAATTTCCGCTTTCAAAATTGAATTTTGCGTGAAATTGAGTCAATTTTTAAATTTCAAAATTTGCATTGCTCTTGACATTCCCTCTAAAATCATAACATTCAAAATTTCAGTTTCCCTCTCTTTTTCAAAATTCAAATTTTTGCATTTTTCGACAATCTTGGTAGGGTTCAATTTCGAGATTGCAACTTTAATTTGGCCTACCTACAGATCGTAAAATCACTCAATTTTTTCAGATTAGCTCTAAAATCATCATACCTTTCATCCCTGCAAATTTCGAAAAAAGTTGCAAGGACCGTGTTGCACTCCGAGCGCCACGGTCCCAGACATTTTTTCCGAAATTTCGGGAGACTGTCGTGATTGCATTTAACAGCTTAAATCTGGAAGATTGGCTGATTTTACTGAAAATTGCTACCTCTAAATTCAAAACTTTCTCTCTTTCTCTAGTGCATGAGTTTTACAACAATAAGCCCTACTTACACTATTCCTGTTAGACGAAGCCGTAGAATTAAGTCTTTCTGAGGTTTAACCACTGAGGAGATGGAACCTAATTTGAATAGCCTTTTTAACGAGGACATGGGTAATTCCTCTAATCCTCCTAATGATGAAGAAGCTCTCCATGAGGTTTCTGAAGAACAACTTTCGAAATTGGATAACCAATTTGATGATTTTCGACAATGGATGTCTCAAGAATACCCTGATAGTCAAGCTCTTCCTTTAATTGAGGGTCTAAAACGTATGCTTCAAAGTGACAAGAATGGAATTGATATTTTGCGTGGTATTGCACACATTGTGGATTCGAATGTGATGCCTATAAAGAGTTGTGCCAAAACCTTAGGTTATACACAACCTCCTACTCAAGTCAATCATTCTATTCCTTTGATGACTTCTATTGCTAGCATACCTACCTTTACATCAAACATAATGGCTACTTCTACACAAGACATTCCTCCTATGATCACCAGTCATGGGGGCAACCCTTCTTCTTCAATTAACCCTCTTCCTTCATTTAATCCGACTTCTTCATTCATTCCTTCAATGAGTGTCCCTGTTATATCTCCACAAATGAACATGACGCAAGGGGGCAATTTGTTTAACCATTCCATTCCTCCTTGTAGTGTTCCTCCTGTCCAATCATCTCCTATGACTAACTATCATAGTGTCCCACCACCTTACTCTCTACCTTCTTTCAATAACATAACACCTCCATCACAATCCAACACATCTAATATGAATTCTTCGACTGAAGCGACCATTAATAATCTTGCACAAACTGTCTCCTCTTTACAGCAACAAATTTCCTCTATGAATCAATCTAAGTTTAGTGTGCCCACATTTGATGTTGCGAGCCCACTTTCTCTTGACATTGTTCGAGCTATCCCTCCTAAACATGTTGAAATCCCGCATTTGGAGCTTTATAATGGTAAAGGTGATCCTCTAACACATGTTAAGACTTTTCAAACAATATGTACTGATTTTGCTTATGACCAAAGGTTGCTTGCAAAACTGTTCACTAGAACATTAAGAGACAAAGCCCTACAATGGTATTGCTCGTTGCCTTCCTATTCTATTACTTCTTTCGAACAACTTGCAAATGCTTTCATTCAACAATTTCAAAACAATATAAGTCCTAAAGTTACTTTGATTGATTTAATGCATTGTAAACAAGGTGTTAAAGAAAAAGTGACTGATTTCATTGGTAGATATAAGCATTTGTATGCTCAAATTTCTTTTCCAGTGCCTGATAATGATATTCAAAGAATCTTTATTTCTAATTTACAAAAAGATATTCGAGACAAACTTCTGTTTTCTAAGTTTACTTCTTTCCAACAGTTGTGTGCAACTCTTCACAATTATCAACTGACTGTGAGTCAAATGGAACAATCACATCCTATGGCTCCGAGTGATAAGGGTGATAGCAGTCAACAACCATTTGGGAAGTTTAAACCGAACAGAGATTCCATCAAATTCAATGAAAACATCATCAACAACAATGTGAATGCAGCATCAGGTGTGCCTCCTATTTCTAAATTTTTCAAGAAAGAAAGAAAGTATACTCCTTTGAATGAATCATTGCATAGTATTATGAATAAGTTATTGGAACAAAATGTGCTTACTCTTCCTCCTATAAGACAAATTGATCCTGCAAAGATTACTTCACCTTATTTTGATAACAAAGCTTTTTGTCAATTTCATCGTCAGTCGGGGCATGATACTGAAAAATGTTTTTCTTTAAAGGGTAAAATTCAAGATTTGATTGATAATAATACTATTTCTGTTTCTGGAGTGAATGATAAAGGCAATACATCTGTAGCTCCTCCTAATCAAAATCTTCAGATTTTCACTAATCCATTACCTTCTCATACCTCTAATGCAATTGAGGCTAATGATTCCTCTCTCTCATCTGATGGTCTTGTGTCTATGACTCCGAATGTGATTAACTTTGTAGAGCAGCAAGAAATCCCTAAAGAACCTTCCATCACATTTGACTCCAGTGAAACCATTAGGGCACCTGATGGTCCTTTATACATAGTTGCAAAAGTCAAGAATACACCTTGTCGTGGAGTGCTTATTGATCCTTCGTGCATGCTTAATGTTATTACTGAAGAATTTCTTTTTACTTTGCAATTGAATCAAGTGATCTATGATGAAACAAATGTGGTTGTGAAACTATTTGATGCATTTTCTTCTCCTGCAATTGGTTCTATTACATTGCCTATTGAGGTCCATAACAAATCTCTTGATGTGAACTTTTCTATTATTCCATCTTCCGAACAATTTCGTATGAAGCTTGGCTATCCTTGGCTATCTTCCATGAAAGCTATTGCTTCTCCTATCCACAAGTGTTTGAAATTTCCCCATAATGGTGAAGTTGTTACTGTCAATCATAGTCTCTTTAAACCAGCTGAAAGAACTTCTAGCGTTCCTCTTGATTACTTTTGGCCTAAACAATTCCAATCTCTTCCTCCACGAAGTGATCATCTTTTCAAATCTTATCAAAAGTGGAAAACAGATATGATCCTATCTCTAAGTGAACCTAGAACACCCAAACTTGACATTCCTATCATTCTTGAGAAGGAAGTTCTTCCTTTGAAAGATAAAACTAATGTCTTTCCTCAAGAAGATTCCCAACCCGTCCCCATGGATGTGACTATGTCTATGCCTAATAAACTTCCTAAAAGTAGACCTATCCCTCCTCGTCGTGATGGACTTGGTCTCCTTCCTAAACCAAAAATTCCTCCCTTATATGGAGCAGTTCCTCCTCCTTCCTTTTATAAAGAGAAGAGACCTTCTTCTTCTCCTATTATCCAGCCTAAGAGACCACAACCTAAACACCCAAGTGCTAAGGATGAGAACATTCCTCCTCCTCAATCTTCTTCACTTCCTACTAAGACTAGACGAAATCGTTCTGCACGTGAACGCCGACAAAAGCGTCGTCTTAGAGCTCAAGCAGCTGCTTCTCAAACTTTGCAATCTCCAAAAACACCCTCAACAAGCATTATTCCATTTTCTCCTCAGCCGGACATTGAGCCTAAATCTCTTAAACATAAGATGCATGATGGTCTTGATCCTGTGCGAGTTAAAGATCCTATTTTTATAAATCTTGATGATGATATAGATGAAAATGTTATTCATGATGAAAATGCTACTCCTGTTCATTCTGATAGTGAATATGAACTTGTTGATATTGATAACCATTTATCTAATGAATTTTCTAAAGCACTTATCCTAGCTCCTAGACAAGAACAATGTGGCTTGGAACATGAACATAGCCCTTGTTTGGATCTTGTGATAGCTCCATCTGCTGTGTTGGATGTTCCTCCTCTAGCGTGTTCCCTACCTTCCCGAAACATTGATCAGCAAGATCGGGGGGTAGATGACGTGCTAGACTAGTTACATTAGCATAGCAGATTCTCTCCCCCTCTCTTTTGTCACTTCTTCTATGTGTACTCTCATTCTTCTATTTGTTGTCCTTAGTGTTGTCTACTTGAGGACGATGCAAAGCATTGAGATCTCTCGATCTCTCTCATGTTGACTCAAAAGACACATGTGTTCCCTTCTTCTAGGTGACCTTCCTTGATTGGGGAATGAAGAACAATTATGCCTACATACATATGATATATATACATGACTTATCATACAGCATATTGACCCCGAGGAAAGCGAAGTCACCTCATGCTTTGTGTTTTGTGTCTATTATCCTTGGGCTTATCTCACACTTGGGGGCTAAATCCTTGTGATAACGTGCTCCTTTTCCTTTCTCATTTCTTATATGTATCACTACCTTAAAGCAATCACCCTCGGTGAGGCGTGTACGATCGCTTTAACGTAGGGGGGCATACATCCCGTCCATATCTTTTCAAGATACTTGAAAATTTCTTGACAAATTTAGCTTTGCCTTGAAAATTTTCGATATCTTTCTTGCATGACTCATAGTGTGGGAACCTTACTACTGACAGTCATGGTTCTCCCTCGTGATCTTCCCTTTTACTTTGTCAATCGAAGTCGTAAGATCCTTAGTCCACTGGGGGCTTGGTGTATCTTGCCTCCTTGACGTGGTGAAAGTCTTTCAATGTTGTTTCCTTGTACTTTACCGAAAGTATGAGCATACATACTCCCACTAAAGTGGGGGCTAAATGTAGCGTCCTAAAATTGCGACACTTGCAATTTCGACTGCATTTCGGTCTTCACGATGGCGACGCAACACGCAACTTGAATGGAGACCCCGAAACCTGATTATGACACTGAAAACTACATTTTCTTGCACCCTAGTCTGAAGCTCCTTTGCACCCTGCTATCCCAGGAAGTGGGACTAGAGCGCCCAGCGCCCTGGTCCCTGGGTCCTATTTTGGGCCCGGTCTCCTATGGGACTTCAAGTCTTTTTGTTTGCAAATTGGAAATTACATTCCTTGGTCGGCCTAAGGTTAGGAAAATCAGTCTATCAGCCCTAAATGACAAGTATATAAACTACATTTTCCTCTCTCGTTTGGGTAGATGGAAAAAGGCGAAAGCAAGATTCAAGCATTCAAGCATTCAAGCATTCAATCATTCAAGCATTCCTTCTAAGTCTCCATTCAAGGCTAAGTGTTGCATTCAAGACAAGGATTCAACCATTGAAGAGGAGATCACATATTACTACTACAACATACTACAACAACATACAACATCTATACCTTCGCACATAAGGATACAAACATCCTTAGAACAAGGTATTAGTACTTGTTTTACATACATTTACATTTACAGCACTTGCTCATTTCTTGGTTAATTCCAAAACCGGGGTTTGACCTAAAGGCAAACCCCTAATCCCTAACCCCCCAATCGTCTTCACTTTTCTGTGTGTAGGTTGCAGGTACGCTGCTGAAATTGAAGATCTGGAATCCTTGTGCAGAGATGAACAGATCCCCCTTCATTTCGCGGATTTTTTGGAGGACCGTGGCGGTCGGGCGCCATTGTCCCGGCAACTTTTGCTCAAATTTGCAGGACAGCGCCATATCGACATTTTACTGCTAATTCCAGGTCCGCAGCTTCATCCTATATCCCTATCTCAGTTTATAAGCGAATCTTTGTCACTTTCTATGCATTCCTAGCTTAATTCTTCTATCAACATTCTTTACAAAAGAGGGTAGCCTTGCTTTCTTAACCCTTGAAACACATTTAGCATCCAATCTTGCATTATGTGGGATTGGATCTTGTGGGTTTCAACCCCTCTTTTGAATGTAAAGTCTCTCCCCTAAGTGAAAACCATCAACCCTAGTGAATCTCCCTTCTCTCTCCTTGGAGTTGGAAGAGGGGAGAGCAACTAGGGTTCGATCGTGATTTTCTGCTTTACAGTTGTTAATGTGTCTAGTGCTACATCCAACCCCTTGGTTCCTCGACAGTGGATCCCGTTGTTCTCAACTGTTTGGATTCTGGGGAAATGACCTTGCCGCTTATCACTAATGTTGTTGGTCCTTTTCCCAAACCTACAGGTAAGTGTAGCTTTTCTCATGTGGCCAGATCTTTCGCCCAGCCCTCTAAGGGGGTTCGTCCTCTCCATTGTGCGAAATCCTCCCCTATGGTGGTTTGCAGATAGGATGTTGTGGACAATATTAGGTTTTACCAACATTGTGATTTTGTGTGCAGATTCTCTAGGCTCTGGCCTTCCCTATCGAGCCTTCATAGCTGGGTAAGTGACTCCTGGCAGCCTTTGTTTTCTCTCAATATCGAGCTTTTTCCCTATGCTAAAGGATTTTTTTGTTGCTTCCTTCACTTCTTCCACTGATAGGGGTTTTATTTTGAGCAATCTATGGACTTGGGGATTTCACTCCATCTCCATCAAGCCTTGGGCAACCTCTTTCAACCCTCTCACTGGACCACTTAATGTGCACCCTGTTTGGGTTCATCTCATCAATCTCCCTCTTCATTTCTAGGAGCACTCTTTCTATGAGGCAATCGGTAACTCTATTGGTCATTTCCTAAAGGTGGATGATGCTACATCCTCAATGGAACACATTACCTTTGCCTGCATTCTTGTTGATAACAGCGTCTCTGCTCCTCTCTTAGGTGATGTGGTTCTTATGGTGGGGGATAGGCCTTGGTCACAACTACTAGATTTTGAAGGCCTCCCCTTTCGCTACAGAAGAGGCTTCTCTATTGGCCATCTTGCTTCAGGTTGCTCTTCTCCACAACATAAAGGGGTTTCTACCTGGTGGAAGAATGCTAATACTAACCACTTAATAGTTATTGTTACGGATTCAGCGTCTACTGGCTCCTCCCATGAGGATGATGTCGTGCCCCCCATGGCTCTTGCTTCTCCTACTGATGGTTTTATGGCCTCATCTCCGGAGGCCCCCGCTTCCACTTCTTCTATCTTGTAACCCTCCCCTGCTATTGGATCTACTTCTGCTACTAATGTTTTGTCACAACTTATTGTTGTTGCCATTCTGTAGCCCCCTACGGCCCTCTTCCAGCCTTCTACTATCACCGGTGTTGTTGACCCTATGGGGGCCCTTCCGGTGGATCTTAGCATTGTCTGGTTTGTGGTTCCTTAGAGGCATAAAGGGAAATATTCTCCCCTGCCCCATACCCCCCCTCATGCGGGTTTGGGTGGCCCATCCCCCCTTGAGTGGGGTTTGTTCCCTAGTTGGTTAGGTTCCTGTGTTTGTTCCTTTCTGCCTTTGGGTTGTGGTTCTCTTCCAACATCATCTCTCTTGATGTTTCTTTTTGTTAAGTGTTGACACCCTAGTTAACGCTTCTTTTTTAATAAAAAACAAATTAAAATCTAATTTTAATCTAGAATTAAAATCTAATCTAATAAGAAAATTAAAACTAATCTAAAAACATAAATCTAATTAACAAAAAATAAAATCTAATTTTTAGCTAGAATCAAAAATCTAATCTAAATTAAAAATTAAAATTTAATTTAACTCTAAAATCAAAATTAAAATCTAAAATCTAAGGTATGTGCACAAAGATGGTGGTCAGAAAAGTGGACACCACCCAAAAAAACATGAAAAAACAAACAACGCATACGCGGTTATTAAATTTGAAATCACCCCATATGCGCTTAGGTCCGTTGTTCTTGAGCCTAAAAAGGGTAGCGTGTACACACTGCTTTTAGGAAATTGAGCGTGTATGTGCTCATAAGCCCTAAAGAACAACGTACACGGTACCTATCAAAATTTTTTTTTTTTTAAAAAACTGGGTCTTATTTTCCCGTGACCACAATGTTTTTTCTTCCATTTCCTTCACGAAACTACAAATGGGGTACCTCATTTATCCTCCAAACGCTATAGATCAAGGTTATTTTTTCTTAACTTTTGTCTTTCTTTCTTGTTTATTCAATTTGTTTTATGTTTTTAATTTAATTTCGTTAATTTTGATTGGATTTTTTTGTTTTTTGTTTCAAAAAACAAATTCTGATAATCCACAATAAGAACAACAAAATGAACCTCGTAAAAACCCTTGAAGAAAACCCACAAGATACACCTCCAGTTCCTCCTTTTGACCGCACACCTAAAACACATGAGCAATTGATTTATCAGTTAGGGAAAAACACATCTAAAATAAATAGACTGATTAATAAAATGAAAACATCTGAGCTTGAGCATCATAAATCCCTTGGCACTAGCCTAAAAACATTAGCTAGTGGTGCCACATCCATTTCCACACAAATTAAAAAATGAGGAAACTTTAGGGATAGGTGTTGTCAATACTATGCTAGTGGGTTATCATACGAGGGAGTGAAAATCAAAAATATTAGTAAACAACAAATATGTGCCCTTTTTGTTGATCCTAAAATTGGTGAGTCGTTACCTCTTAATGCAAAGAGGTTTCCCATACATTGGTGTACCAATGTGTAGATGAAGAATATTTTTTGGCAGAGGTGGTGGATGGTCTTTGATGATCCACATTGTAATAATTATGAGGTGCCATTGTATTTTTTGATAAAAGTATACTGTGAGTTTGTCCTCAATGTGCCGCCAAACTATTTTGACATGAGAGAGTTCCATGGTAGAGGTGGTGACTTTGCCCAAGATAGACCTGGAGCCCATAGGCGAGTAGCCTCGGAGAGTCGTCCCCCCCTAGCACCCAAACCCAAGGTGCATCAGGTTGTCCCAATAGAGCTAAAAGAGTCGATGGAGCTACAGACTCTTCACGCAGCCACAACATTGACTGGTGCCATCATCCAGCATGGGATATCATTAGCACACCCTCTTGTATTGGATGATGAGCCATTAGTAGCTCCAGGTGGTGACAGAGAGCCCATTCAGCATATGTGTGTTAGTTGCTCGGGGATATGCTCAGGGACGGATGATGCGGCTGTTGTAGATGGATCCACATCTCATTCATGCACAATTTTTGGGAGTAGATGTCAGGACCGCATGGCTGAGGATTTGGCATTGAAAGAGGAGTTGATGAACATGGTGTTTGCCCATCAACGATAGACACAAGTGAGTTGATTTGAATTCATAGCATTTTATTTATCGGTCACTTTAAATTTGTAATTACATAAATGAATTTTTATTTATACATCGATTTAAATTGAGACAAAGAATATGTATTTTCGGATGCAACAACGGTATCCCATACTCCTCCTGCAATTACTACAGCTGCAACTTTGATGCTTGAGGTATAAATTTTGTAACATGTTAAAATAGAATAATACACTTTGAATTAAGAAAAATTACAAGATATACTAACTATCTTTAATTCTTGGTCCAATTTTTGGTTTGTAGGTGTTGACAGGGGACCAAATGTCCCAGATTGATGACATCATGCTCTCAGCGATCGATTTTGGCCTACAAGGCTATACGGTATCATATTTTGTACAACCTTTTTTATGTATTGTTATGATGGAATATGAAAGGCATTTCATTTTAGATTTTTTAAATTATGTTTAATATATCATCTGTACTAATATCTCATGTTAATTTTTCTTTTTTAGGGTACCCCCTCTACGTCTAGGCCTTGTCCTAAGAAAAAGAATTCCTCAAAGATGCCAAAACATGGGAAGAAGGTAATTGAACACATTTTTAGTTGAATGCACCTGATTCACCTATGGATCAAGAGAGGGCAGAGGTATGTATCTCTACTTTATTTTCTTGATTTCATGATTATATGCACGTGTACATGTGAACTTGTGATAAATTATAATCTTATAATGTTTTCATACATGAAATATCCATAGTTGCTTCATCAATGGTGAACCCTCCTCTGTGCACTGGAGAAGCATCTCAGGATCTGGTACACTTTTGTTTGATATATTACATTAATTGTTTTTTACCTACAATACTTATCATTATATCAATTGTATTTAATCTTTGATCATTTTTTGTATAGGTAATAATGACAGTTTCTCCATCTATGGTGAGCCATCCTCAGTCTATTGGAGAAGCATCTCAGGCATCGGTACATTATTGTTCTCTATATTATAGCTTTTAAGTGTTTTTGATGTATTTATGTTAGTACATTTTTTTAATTGTACATTTAATCTATAATAGACCCCTTCGTAGTTCGGCCATAACGTGGATCCTTTTAAGTTTGTCTTCAAGAAAACTCCTAAGAGTGACAAGGAGAGGAGAGTGAGGACATTAGGTTCGTGATCAACCGATGAGGTAATCTACATTTCAATTGCAAAGCAATTATAGTTAAATGCATAGTTATGTTGTTAATTGTGAACTATTTTCTACAAAAGAATTGTAACTTGGCTTTTGAATTGTGGTTTTGCAGCCATCTATAGAGAAGAGGCTCAATTTTGATTATCCACCACAAGTTTAAGATCATATAGTGTTAGTTGTGGTCATAGAATGACCAATACATGTGGATATATTCTAGATTTTTATTGTATATCTATTTGGACATGGAATATGCCACATTTTTGCAATACTTGTATCGACTTGGCAGGCATGCCTTTTTTTGATATATATATAAATGTTCATATTTGATCCAATAAATGTGCATTGAGTTCATTATTGTGTATTCGTTGTATTTTGTGGCTATACTTTTATAAAGTTAATTGATCATTTTCCTATGTAATCAACAATATTAATATAAAAAACAAAAATCTATGATATAAAACATTGCAATTGTAGAAGATGATTTGATTAAAAATTTAAAATGTCGAATTAACCCTACAAAACTCCTTGTATTCAGTTCATTATTGTGTATTCGTTGTATTTGGTGGCTTCCCTCTTATAAATTTAAATGAATATTTGCCTATGTAATCAAGAATATGAATATAAACAACAAAAATCGACAATATGAATATAACCAACAATATGTGTGTGGTGCGAGAGCACCCTTATGCTCGCAATGGTCAAATTTTGGTTCTCGTGTGAACAAACTGATGTCATGAGCATGCCCGGGTGAGCAGGTTTATTCAATGTGGTATCTTCTTCAATTGCATTAGGTTCATACGGTAAATCAAATGTCTCTTCTTCAATTGTAGTAGGTGCATCATGTTCGTTTGTTAAATTGAATTGAGATGTTGAGGATGACATACCTTCTTCTCCCATTCTTCTTGTGTCACGTAATTTCTTCATACACAGCCTTTGTCTTTCCTTTTTAGCCTCTCATTGCTCCATCGGTCCTCACTTGTTCTTTCTCATGGTTGATATCGGTTGTCCTAAATAGAATCATATTACATATATATGTAAACAAAAGTTCATAAACAAACAAATAACCATAAATATGCATCTTATCATTATTTTTTTGAATCAAAACTATTAAACAATCACAATAATATTGACAAAACTAATAAAAACAACAATTCAATCATTTGAAATCATACAAAAACAAAAAATTCAGTTACTTCTATGTATAAAATAGTGATAAAAGTGCAGACACAGTTGTAGTGGGGCCTTCAACAACCTCAAAAACTTCTTTTGAGGCCGTTAAGGCTCTTGGACAAATAAAACTGTCTAAGTACCTCGTAGGCACTATATTAATAACTGTGTGCATATTTTTAGTCCTTAAAATGTTGGCAAGTCCAATGGTATTTTTTTTCACCCTGTATGCACTTGGAATTGATAATTAGCGTGCATGCACTCGTATGCCTTTTACAAAAAAATACACATCTTTTAGTGCCCACTCTTAACTATCTTTTTGCTAAATGTTTTTTCAAAATACTAAATCTAACTATGACTTTTTTTATGTGCACATTAGACACTATGTTATTTTTTTTGGAAAAAATCAGGGTTTGTTTTTCGTGCGCGAAGGATTTGACCCCCTTAATCTTATCTAATTTTGAAAAAGTTTAGTAGTTTGGAAATTAGATTTAGAGTACTACAATATTTGTTTTTTGATTATCTTCATATCTTGAGTGGATGACTTTCAAATTTTTCCTCCAAATTCAGGTTCACCTGATTTCAAAAAAGAAGTGTCCACTTATACCCCCTTTTTAATCACCATCTTTGTGCACTTACCCTCTAATTTAACTCTAAAGTTAAAATCTAAATTACAATCTAAAAATTAAAATTAAAAAACTAAATTCTTACTTAAACTAATTGAAAAAAACTAATTAAAAAATTAAAAACTAAATTCTAACTTAAACTAATTAATTAAAACTAATTCTAAAAATTAAAAACTAAGAAAAATTAAAAACCAAATTAAAAATATTTAAAACTAAATTAAAATGATTAAAACTAAGATAATTATTAAAAACTAATATAAGAAAAATCTTTTTAAAGCTCCCACGTAGCCTCTAAGAGGCTATACATGGGGCTGCGATAGCCCACATGGGGCCTTTCACAACCTCACACAAAGTTGTTACAACCTGAAACATAAAGAGATCAATTTTTTTATTTTTTATTTTTTTTTGTGCAAATTCAAAATGAATATTGTAGACAAAGGTCCAGGCAAATAATATCTCCCAGGTCAAGAATTATTGCAGGATAGGCACATAATAGATTTGTTTGGATTGCAAGGTATGCACAAAATAGACTTATTGAATGATTTGTGGGATATGTGTAGAAGTACATAAATGTGTGGGAAATGTTTTTTTAGAAATTTGAAACAACATGGGAGAAATGCAGAATCACAGTCTGGAAGGTAAATATGAAAAAAAAAATGATGAAATCGGGCAAAGATATATCAAGCACAAGTAGATGTTAAAGATGTCAGAAATCTGCAAACAAAGCTATTAAAACCTCAAAGAAACCTGCCAAAAATATATATCAAAACCTCCAGCCAATCTGCAATCTGCAATAGAAACCAGCCAACAATCTAAATTTTCAATCAGACAAAATCAAACCAATAAAAGGACAAATGCATGTCCCACCGGGCATGCCAATGTAGACGAGGGATACAAAGTTGTTTCTTGGTCTTAAAAGCCCAATTATGAGCGAAAAACTCAAGAAATGAAATCTAACATCATGCAATGGAGCATTCTCTCAATGACCACAAATGAAGGACAAAACAAAATAAACAAAACAAATGCATTCACAAGCTATCGAACTCCATTGTTTCTCTATCAACCAAGATCTTGTCTTTGCTCTCAGATTTTTAAGCAATTCGCACAAGAGGCTATGGAAGTATGAGATAAAATAAGTATGCTGAAATCAAAA
Organism: Cryptomeria japonica; assembly: GCF_030272615.1. Lineage (NCBI taxonomy): Eukaryota > Viridiplantae > Streptophyta > Pinopsida > Cupressales > Cupressaceae > Cryptomeria > Cryptomeria japonica. Next base: position 599,159,775 of record NC_081411.1, read on the forward strand.
TTATGGTAGAATTCCTGAACTTCGAGAAGTAAGACAAACTTAAATGAGACGGCAAATATATTTATAGGTATCCTTGTGAAGGAAATCACCCTGGGAGGAATGTGGGGCAAAATAAAGGTAGTTAGAAATATGTATTATCCCACATTTGTTGAGTGAATGAAATTGGTATTGTGAAAGGGGATAAATAGAGCGGGTTTATGAAATGATTAATGGATATGTGTTCATGGAGTGGTGAGGATTAGGAATTCATAAGAATGGATTTATTATTTAAAATGGACTTATGAAAGAAGAGATTAATGAATTGATTTAAAATATAGAAATATTAAATGATATCCATTTAATCAATTAAACAATTTGTAAAGTTCTGATGCCAATAGCTAACAAGATGAGAGGGGGGGGGGGTGAATCATACAAACTTAATCTTCCATAAAATCAACAGATTCAACCTTGATAACTTATACTTCTGCAATATAACCAAAAACTGCTAAACATGCTAACTCATAAACACATAATCATGATAACACATATAACACCAGACTTAACATGGAAACCCAAATAGGGAAAAACCACTATGGAATTTCAGACCCACTAAGAAATATACTCTTCTAGAGTATGCTTGGTTAAAAGAAAATCCTGTTAAAGATTACAAACACATTGCTAGATGTGACCCAGTTAAGGGATTTCCCTTAGATCTGTTAGGATCTTCATTTTGTTAGAAGTGACCTTGTCAAAGGATTGCAAACACTCATTTAGAATGTTACCTTGCTAGAGGGTTTACAAATAAGACTATTAAGTCCACTCGGTTAAGAGATTTTTTGTCACTTACAAAATAACAGTAATAAAAATATATCTGCAACTTCACATCTAAAATGCTAAAGCAGATTCTATTTGCTCAAAACAATCTTGTCATAGGACTTATCTTGTCCCTCTATTGGGCTCCCTACTCTGTTATTCAAACAGGTCTTCAAGCTTCTGTGCTCAGTAATCACTATGTAGCATCCATGTGCTTACACTTGCTCGCATATATTGTTTATCAACAATTCCTTATTTATAAACAATTTGCTAACCGCTTAATCTCCTTGATCACATTTCCCATGATCAATCTTAGCCATCAGATCTTCAAACTTGACCAAGTTCAATGTATCCTTTGATCTGAAAACATTTTACCTTTCCTAGGGACTTGTATACCTTCCAAGGAACTTGTGCTAGGTTATTGCGGTTCAATCTGCGCTATAGATCTTCCTCCTGATTTTCCAGTGCCGTAGATCCTTAACAAACTTCATGCACGGCATACCAATCATTTATTCATCTCCATCTCATCAGCATCCTTCATTAAATAATGCCTTTATCTATCTAATGCGATTTGTCATAACTAGGTTGCAACTCGGTAAATACTAAACTATACTCGGTAGACATTCCACCTTTGTTAACCGATATCGATAACCTTAGAATTTACCGACTAGGTTCCTTGCTCAGCAACATAGTATAGTATTAACCTTACAATCAACAACATATGTAGGATATAAAAACAATCTAAACATCATGATCTCATCATTGTCTAACTCGGTAGTAGTTGCCCATTGAAAAACTTATTTCTCCCCTTATTCATCACATTCTTTCTGTGTCTTTTACCGACATCTTAATTCTCTTCAAATCAATCTTCTCAAGATATGGCAACATCATACTAAATCAGAAAATCAATTTCTTGACATCAATGACAAAATAATGTGACAAAGATAGTTATCATCCTTTTTCAGTTATATCAAATAATCTTCAACAACCTTCTCAATATCCTTAATGAATATCAACAATCTCCTTTCTATTGAAATGCCAACAATCTCCCCTTTTGGCATTGATGGCAAAACCAACTTTTAAATGGTATTACCAGCAAGATATTCAAATTGATTTGGATTCAGATTGTTGTTAGATGAGCTGTTAAAAATCGTCTGAAGTCTTCTCCCTTTTTCATTAGGCTTCTGAGCTATTGTCTTGCATTTAGTCTTCTCCCTTTTGTAATCTTCTCCCCCTGTCATTAGTCATTTGTTATCTTCTTCATTTAGGGCTTTACCATTCAGTCAACCATTAGTCTTCTCCCCCTTTGACAACAATACCAAAAAGTAAAAGAACTAAATCATGATTTCTTCCCCTGTGAAGTGATTTGCCTTGCTATGTATCATCTCAGTCTCGGTCAGAGCAACTTGTCTCTATTCACTATTTTCTTGCACACCTTTAGAAAACCTCCTAAAGTGCATAAATCAACATCAATCTACACATAATACTCTGTAGATTCATCAAATTGATGCTTTCACCGAACTCTGTCAGTGAGTAGAAGATAGGGGTACAACCCCTAACTTGCTTTTGACATACTCAAAAGTGTCCCTTGGCAATGGCTTTGTGAAGATGTCTACTAATTGCTCCTTTGAACTGATATATTCCAGCACAAATTTCTTTTCTTGAACTTCTTCTCTGAGATAATGATACTTTATAGAGATATGCTTTGTCTTAGAGTGCATTACCAGAATCTTTGAAATGTTGATGGCACTCGTATTATCACAAAATATAGTTATTGGCTCAGTAACCTTTTCATTTATACCTTCCAACAGTTGTTTGATCCATGCTATATTTGTGCAATTGAATGCCGCAGCAACATATTCAGCTTCAGCTGTTGACTGTGAAATGCATCCTTGTTTCTTACTAAGCCAACTTACTAGTCTTTCTCCTAAAAAGAAAGCTCCACCACTTGTGCTTTTCCTGTCATCAATGTGGCCTGCCCAATTAGCATCAGTATAAACTTTTAAATCAAAATCATTTCTCTTTTCATATACTAAGCCATAATCTTCAGTGCCTCTCAGGTATCTGAAAATTCTCTTGATTGCTGTCATATGGGTTTCCTTGGGATCTGCAGAGAATCTTGCAACAATACCTACTGTATGTGCTATATCCAGTCTGCTGTGCACAACATATTGCAACTTTCAAATCATAGATTAGTAAAGTGTCTCATCAACAGATGTAGATTTATCATTCTTTGATAGTTTACAGTTAGTAGTCATAGGAGTACTTACTGGTTTAGAATCCTTTCCAAATTTCTTCAAGATTTCCTTTATGTACTTGGATTGAGTAATGAAAATCTCATATTTCATTTGTAGTATTTGTAAACCTATAAAATACTTTATCTCACCAATTAGTGACATCTCAAATTCTCTGCACATTTCATTTCCAAAGTTTTTGCATAGAGCGTCATTTCCACAAAATATAATGTCATCAACAAATATGGTTGAGATCAATATTCCATTGTCCTCATCATTTTTCATGTACATATTGTTGTTTTCACTTGTCCTTATAAAACCATTCTTGATTAAGTAAGAGTGCAGTCTTTCATACCATGCTCTAGGTGCTTGTTTCAGACCATATAAAGCTTTGTTTAATTTACATACCTGATCTTTACTCTTGTCTTCAACAAATCCTTCAGGTTGTTCAATGTAAACTTCTTCTTCTAGTATACCATTCAAAAATGCAGATTTAACATCCATTTGATATACCTTGAAATTTTTGAAAGCAGCATATGCCAACAATGTTCTTACTCCCTCAAGTCTGGCCACAGGTGCAAAAGTCTCACCATAATCTATTCCTTCTTCTTGAGCATAACCTTTGCAAACTAGTCTTACTTTATTTTGAATGACCTCACCTTTTTCATTTAGCTTGTTTCTGAAAATCCACTTTGTACCGATTACATTTTTGTCCTTCGGTCTTGGGATCAATGTCCATGTGTCATTTTTCTTGATTTGATCAATCTCTTCTATCATAGCATTTACCCAATCTTCACTATTAAATGCCTCTTTTACTATTCTCGGTTCAAATTCAGATATCAGACATGTGTTATGTCTCAGCTTGTTCCTTGTCATCACTGGATCATCCTTATCTCCTATAATCTGACTTGATGCATGATGCCTTCTGACATATTTGGCTAATATAGGCTCGGTAGGTTCTATATGATCTTCTTCATCACTTGATAACTAGGCATTATCTTCATTTTCTTCAGCAGCTTTCTCGGTAGGGCTTCACTGTTGAACATAAACAAATTCTTCATAATCTTCTGGTTCTTTGGAATTTCCTTCATCATTTCTTTCTGCAAATTCATCAATTTTCACATTTGTACTTTCTACTATTTTGTTAGGTGATTTGATCAGACATTTAAATGCTTTACTTCTAAAAGAATAACCAAGAAATGTTCCTTCCTCACTTTTCTGATCAAACTTTCCATTTTTGGCATCTTTGTGAATATAGCATCTACTTCCAAAGAATTTAAAATAACTTACATTAGGTTTCTTGTCATACCAGATCTGATATGGTGTCTTCATAGTTCCTTTCTTCAGTTGCACTCAGTTCAGGGTGTAAGCTACAGTGCTGATTGCTTCTCTCCAAAATGTTTGCAGTACCCTATTTTCTATCATCAGGGTTCTTGCACAATCTACAATTGATCTGTTTCTTCTCTCGTCTATCCCATTTTGTTGAGGTGTTCTTAGTGTAGATACTTGCCTTTTTATACCATGATCATTGCAGAATAAATTAAATTCATCAGAAGTGAACTCTCCTCCTCTATCAGATCTAAGACATTTCAGCTGTCTTCCTGTCTCATTTTCAACTCTTTCCTTGTACCATTTAAACATTTGAAAGGCTTCTCATTTTTCTTTTAAAAACATACCTGACATCATCCTTGAGTAATCATCAATATGAAATACTTATCACCATAATAACTTTGAACTTTCATGGGACCACAAAGATTAGTGTGTACTAGATCTGAAATTCCTTTAGAAGTGTAGGACTTACTTGTAAAGCTTGATCTTGTCATCTTACCCATCTGGCATCCTCGACACATAGCATTCTTAGGTTTTTCTAAGCTCGGTAGACCTCTTACTTGGTGCTTCTTACTTATTTTGATCAAATTATCAAAATTTACATGACAAAACCTTTTATGCCATAACTAGGTATCATCTAACTTTGCATAAAGATACTTGTTCCGAGTTGAGTCAAGATGAAATGTATTACCTTTTGTTTGTGTTTCAGTAGCAACTCACTTTCCATGTTTGTCATGAACTTTGACAATTCCTTTCTGAAATTCTATTCGATATCCTGTATTGTTTAGCTGCGCTACACTCAACAAATTGTATTTCAAACCTTCAACCCAGTATACATCATCACATTTAGCATTGTCAAGAAGTGTGATAGAGCCTTTACCTTTCACTGGACATGGTCCATCATTACCAAATCTTACATAGCCTCCATCATAGTCTTCTAATTTAACAAACTTGTGTTTATCACCTGTCATGTGATGTGAGCATCCACTGTCTATGATCCAAGAATCATTATTATTTATGTGAGATATTAGGGATTTTTCTTCATACCTTTCTTCATCAAATCCATCTTTAATAGCCACATAAACAACTTCCTCGGTATCAGTTTCATTGGATTTATCATCGTTGGATTCCTCATCAACTACTAGGTATGTCTTTCTGTCTCTCCTTCTAAAGTCTCGGTGTCCTCTGTACTGGTTGTCTTTCTGCTTGTTATCTTGGTATTCTCTCTTTTCACTAGATTCTTTGTCAGGGTAGTTAGAAGCCATATGTCCTATTTTATCACAATTGAAACATTTTAAAGGTATCTTTCGTTTATACTTACCTTTTCCTCTCGGTAACCTTCTAGCTAATAATGCTTCAAACTCTTCTTGCTTCTTGATTTCCTCATACCGTTTGTGCACTTCTTCCATGTTCTTGTGAAATCTTTCACTTGCTCCACTATGATTCCTTTCAGAGTACTTACTCATTCTATCATTGTAATCATCAGATTCACCAATATGAAAAGAATTGAATGCAGATTCTACTTTATTTACCGAAGACCCACTGTTGTCAAAATTACTTAACTCATATGCATGTAGCTTACCAATAGTAGCATCCAAAGAAACTGGCATGCTAGGTATAGACCTTAGTTCATTGATTGCAGAAACTCGAATGGCATAAGAAGGTAGAAGGGTTCTCAACAACTTACTTGTTACATCCTTTTCTTCAATAGTTCCTCCTGCTCCTTTAATTTGATTGACAGTCTCCTTTAACCTTGTACAGTATTGGGTTATGTTCTCACCTTCATTCATTCTCATGGATTCAAGTTGTTTTCTTAGACTATCTACTTTTTCTCTTTGAACATGTTCATCACTGCCATACACAGATATGAGCCTAGTCCACATTGCTTTTGCATCATTGTAGCCTTCTAGATCACTAAACTCTGAGTCGATCAATGCTGATGTTATTTCAATCATAGCTTGAATATGTTCTTGCTTTGCCTTTATCTCTTCCAAGGTCATCGGGTTGGTGCTTGGTGGTATGCAATCATTCTCCAAATAATATGTTGCATATTCTCCAATTCTTGATAAATGCAACTTCATCCTTTTCTGCCATGTGGAGAAACTTGACTTGTTCAACTTTGGTGCATCCCTTTTATACATCTTCGGATCTTTGCCTCAAGTACCTTTAAACTTTTATTCCGGAGTCCAGAGCTCTGATACCAATTGTAAAGTTATGATGCCAGTAGCTAACAAAATGAGAGGGGGGGGGGTGAATCATACAAACTTAATCTTCCATAAAATCAACAGATTCAACCTTGATAACTTATACTTCTGCAATATAACCAAAAACTGCTAAACATGCTAACTCATAAACACATAATCATTATAACACATATAACACCAGATTTAACATGGAAATCCAAATAGGGAAAAACCACTATGGGATTTCAGACCCACTAAGAAATATACTCTTCTAGAGTATGCTCGGTTAAAAGCAAATCCCGTTAAAGATTACAAACACATTGCTAGATGTGACCTGCTTAAGGGATTTCCCTCAAATCTGTTAGGATCTTGAATTTGTTAGAAGTGACCTTGTCAAAGGATTACAAACACTCATTTAGAATGTTACCTTGCTAGAGGGTTTACAAATAAGACTGTTAAGTCCACTGAGTTAAGAGATTTTCTGTCACTTACAAAATAACAGTAATAAAAATATATTTGCAACTTCACATCTAAAATGCTAAAACAGATTCTATTTGCTCAAAACAATCTTGTCATAAGACTTATCTTGTCCCTCTGCTGGGCTCCCTACTTTGTTATTCAAACAAGTCTTCAAGATTTCGTGCTCAGTAATCACTATGTAGCATCCCTGTGCTTACACTTTCCTGCATATATTGTTTATCAACAATTCCTTATTTATAAACTATTTGCTAACTACTTAATCTCCTTGATCACATTTCCCATGATCAATCTTAGCCATCAAATCTTCAAACTTGACCAGGTTCAATGTATCCTTCGATCTGAAAACATTTTACGTTGCTTAGGGACATGTATACCTTCCTAGGAGGTTATTGCGGTTCAATCTGCGTTGTAGATCTTCGTCCTAATTTTCCGGTGCCGTAGATCCTTAACAAACTTCATGCACAACATACCAATCATTTATTCATCTCCAGCTCATTAGCATCCTTCATTAAATAATGCTTTTATCCATCCAATGAGATCTGTCATAACTCGGTTGCAACTCGGTAAATACTAAACTTTACTTGGTAGACATTTCGTCTTTGTTAACCGATGTCGATAACCTTAGGGTTTACCGACTAGGTTCCTTGCTCGACGACATAGTATAGTATTAACCTTACAATCAACAACATGTGTAGGATATAAAAACAATCTAAACATCATGATCTCGTCATTGTCTAACTCGGTAGTAGTTGCCCCTTTGAATAACTTATTTCTCCCCTTATTCATCACATTCTTTCTGTGTCTTTTACCGACATCTTAATTCTCTTCAAATCAATCTTCTCAAGATATGGCAACATCATACTGAATCAGAAAATCAATTTCTTGACATCAATGACAAAATAATGTTATAAAGATACTTATCATCCTTTTTCAGTTATATCAAATAATCTTCAACAACCTTCTCAATATCCTTAATGAATATTAACAATCTCCTTTCTATTGAAATGCCAACACAAGTATGATAATGTATGAGGACATTGTGTTGAAATTTTTTATGTGTCTACACATATAACATTTATGTTAGTACCTATAATCATTTCAATTTCTATTTCCAATAACATATAATTCTAAGCAAAATGTGAAAAGAGTATGCATCATTACACAAACTAAACATTTACATATTCAGAAACAATACTATAAGCATTATCGCAAGTCTGATCAAAATAATAAGTCTGACTATAAGTCCATGAATGCATCAATGTCTATCATCATGAAAAAATATCAAAGATCAATAAAAAATCCATCAACACAAAGATAAGCAAGATATGTGAGGGCATCACATCCTCCTGATGTGTGAACATCCACAAAGATAAAAATAAATTTGACTTCAGCAATTAACCAGGATCATAGAATCGACATCAACATAGTGATCATAGCAATAATAATACGTCCACTTATCATTAAAGAGAATTTCAATATCAAGAATGAAACAGGAAGCAAGGAGTTTTAAGAAGTTAAGAAAGCCCATAAATATCTAACACATTTGATCACAAAGAAGGGATGACAGAGGGGCATTACAAAATATCTCTACCTTGATGTACAATTTTCAAGAATGGGTCAAGTAGTGCATTGTGTATCTAGTGAGTGCTTATTCTTTAGTGACCCCACATAAATAAAAAGAATGTTTGATTAGAGAAAATCTTGGGTAAAGGACTAAAGTCTCCAAATCGCATTCATGACCCTAGCTGAATAAGTTGATAGAATGTTAATTGCATTAGTAGTATTAGGAGTTCTCACAAGTAAATAAATCAGTGCAAATTGTTAAAACATAAAAGTGCTACAAGTAAGGTTGGTAAAAACACAAACTTGTGTCACACTTTTATAATCAAATACAGATTTTTTATTGCTAAAACATGTTGAAAATGAGGGGTTCTATTCAACATCACCAAAAAAAATGAAATCAAACTTATTTTTTCCTAATTTTAATTTTCCAAATCGACGACACATATATGCAATGCTAAAAAGAAGGAAAATTAAATTTTGATGTATATTTTTCTTGTAGTAACATTTTAAACTCTAACATAGTTGAATTTGGTACTTTTCATTCGACGTCACCTTTTGTCTATTAAATCTATCATTATCAAAAAACAAATTATATCCTTTTGGAGAAGATTCTCTCATCTAGTGAAAAATATATTAATATCATTTAATATTTTTTTAATTTCAAATTAGCCTCTTTTCAAACTTTAAAAACCTACTTGCAATGTTTAAAACATAAACCATATTAAAATTAATCAAAACATTAAATATATGTCCAGATTCTTGATTTCTAGCTCTATAAAAGGGTATTTTTCGATTTTTGTAAAAAATATTTTGCCTAAAGAAAAATACAACAAAAGTGGAAAGTTTTAGAAATTAAGAGAAAATGATGATTTGGCTACCACATCACATGACACATAGACATGTTGAGCCTAAATAGATTTGGCCAAACTAGGTTTGACCGAAACAAGTTCGGTCGAACATAGTTCTATCGAAAAGACTCCTATCGGCGGTGGTCCCCTAGCTAACCAAATGACTATTTCATGTTTTTTATGTTTTGTCTTATTTAAAAGTCATCTAAAAGTGAATTTGAAGGTCATTTTGAACATATTTTTGAGGGCAACATCAAAAGGTATTTTTTTATCATTTTTTAAAAAAAATTTACATTAATTTCAATTTAGTAATGTAGATAATAGTTTAGTATTAAGTTTAACACATTTTCTTTTAAATAATGCCAAAAATTTAGAAACATTTCTTATTATATATCAAAATTAGGTTAGATATAATTTCGATTTGGTGCTTTAAAAAGAACCCTTGTTTGAAGTGTTTGGTACGCTTGCACACTTTGTGTTGTAGAACCCTTGCATTGTGTTTTTCTTTGTTGTAGAGAGGCCCGCCTTTGGAGAAGTGATCACTCCTTAGGGAATGACCTCAAAGTAGTTTTTTCTTCATGTTGCTATATAAAAAGATTGCAGCTAAACCCTGATTCTGAACTTGCCTTTCTCAAGCTAGAGGTTTTGATAACAACCGAGATCTAGTGAATGTGAGTAAGGCTCCTCATGTACTCGACTAGAGACTTAAGTTTCTCATGCTAGAATCTCATAAGATGAGTCCATTGAATAGTGAATAGAAACCTTATGTAGTGGCCCACCCTATTGATTGAGTTGTTGGCGTCATTCTCAATGGAAGGGTATAGCTGGTTTTGCCCCCAAGATACTCACCATATCGCTTCCTTGTAATGACACATACACCCTTGGGTTAGCATAAGCTACTTGTAGCTTTCCGAGGAGAGGGTGATTGGGCCATCCTTCCAGCCCTAGAGGCCCCTACCTATCCTCTCTTGAAATGACAAAAATGTGTACATGCCCATCTAGGTGTGATGGCACTTGAGTCGATAAAGATTCCAAGATGTGAGTTGTTAATATCGCCATGAGGCCTTGACCATAGGATAAAAAGTTTTTGAAGTGTTTTAGATTGTGTTGAGACTAGTGGAAATTGGGCTAAATTAGGCCTACAGACATACACTTTGACGTAAATTTTTGGACCTATATCGGAAGTTTCTAGTGAGTGGAGATGCAAGGGGTGGAGTTTGCTCTAAGAAATGTATAGAATTTCTTGTTTTCGCACTTATTTTTATGTTTGATGATGAATTATAGTGCTTGATTTGGGACATTGATAATAACAAAATCTACACGGTCACATTCAAAAGAATACAAACAAATTAGATATAGAGAATTTGATACCTTGTTCTCTCACACTTGTTCTTATATTCTGATGATAGATCATAGTGTTTGATCCAAAACATTGACAACAACAAAATTTAGATGATCACATCTAAAAAAGAAAAACAAATCAAAAAGACAGAAACAAATCAGATATGAAAAATTTGATACCTTGATTTTTTGGGCCAGCAAGATAGATTATGCTAGCTTAGTGGAAATTGGGCAACTTTGGATGCAAATAAGGTCGATTTCCATTTTCTGAAATCTTTGCCAGTACTTGCATACTCTACTTAAGAATATAATACAATAGGAAGACTTGTCTTCTTTAGCAAGTCAAATCAACTCAAACTATATTAAATTTTATTATCCTTAGTGTTAAAGGTATCTACACCATATTTTGGTAATACAAGTATCAGATTGCCTGTAGATCAATTGGTAGATTGTAGAATTCCCCTTATTGGATTTTTTATAATTGTTTCCTTTTGAAGAAATATTCAATCTATGGTCCTTAAAAGTTATGCAGATTACTGTGTAAAAGTCCTTTAATTTTTTTTTGGAACCCACCGATATAGTATATAGTGGATATCATTGTGTAAGATAAATAGATAAATATAATTGATCACATAAATGTCCGCGGTAGTGTTGGATCTTTGGAAAGTATAAGAATTTGATTTAAGGTTGTTATTTTTATGTTAGTCTTTATTTATAGATTTTATTAAATATTTTTTTAAATTAAACTAATTGAAAAAAAATTCTTACTTAAACTAATTGAAAAAAACTAATTAAAAAATTAAAAACTAAATTCTAACTTAAACTAATTCTAAAAATGAAAAACTAAGAAAAAGTAAAAACCAAATTAAAAATATTTAAAACTAAATTAAAATGATCAAAACTAAGATAATTATTAAAAACTAAAATAAGAAAAATCTTTTTAAAGCTCCCACGTAGCTTCTAAGAGGCTATACATGGGGTTGTGATAGCCCACATGGGGCCTTTCACAACCTCACACAAAGTTGTTACAACTTGAAACATAAAGAAATCAAATTTTTTATTTTATAAATTTTTTGTGCAAATCCAAAATGAATATTGCAGACAAAGGTCCAGGCAAATAATATCTCCCAGGTCAAGAATTATTGCAGGATAGGCACATAATAGATTTGTTTGGATTGCAAGGTATGCACAAAATAGACTTATTGAATGATTTGTGGGATATGTGTAGAAGTACATAAATGTGTGGGAAATGTTTTTTTAGAAATTTGAAACAACATGGGAGAAATGCAGAATCATAGTCTGGAAGGTAAATATGAAAAAAAAAATGATGAAATCAGGGAAAGATTTATCAAGCACAAGCAGATGTTAAAGATGTCAGAAATCTACAAACAAAGCTATTAAAACCTCAAAGAAACCTGCCAAAAATATATATCAAAACCTCCAGCCAATCTGCAATCTGCAATAGAAACCAGTCAACAATCTAAATTTTCTATCAGACAAAATCAAATCAATAAAAGGACAAATGCATGTCCCGCTGGGCATGCCAATGTAGATGAGGGATACAAAGTTGCTTCTTGGTCTTAAAAGCCCAATTATGAGTGAAAAACTCAAGAAATGACATCTAACATCATGCAATGGAACATTCTCTCAATGACCACAAATGAAGGACAAAACAAAATAAACAAAACAAATGAATTCACAAGCTATCGAACTCCATTGTTTCTCTATCAACCAAGATCTTGTCTTTGCTCTTAGATTTTTAAGCAATTTGCACAAGAGGCTATGGAAGTACGAGATAAAATAAGTATGCTGAAATCAAAATTATGGTAGAATTCCTGAACTTCGAGAAGTAAGACAAACTTAAATGAGAGGGGCAAATGTATTTATAGGTATCCTTGTGAAGGAAATCCAATCTAGGAGGAATGTGGGGCAAAATAAAGGTAGTTAGAAATAGGTATTATCCCACATTTGTTGAGTGAATGAAATTGGTATTGTGAAAGGGGATAAATAAAGCGGGTTTATGAAGTGATTAATGGATATGTGTTCATGGAGTGGTGAGGATTAGGAATTCGTAAGAATGGATTTATTATTTAAAATGGACTTATGAAAGAAGAGATTAATGAATTGATTAAAAATATAGAAATATTAAATGATATCCATTTAATTAATAAAACAATTTGTAAAGTTCTGATGCCAATAGCTAACAAGATGAGAGGGGGGGGGGTGAATCATACAAACTTAATCTTCCATAAAATCAACAGATTCAACCTTGGTAACTTATACTTCTACAATACAACCAAAAACTGCTAAACATGCTAACTCATAAACACATAATCATGATAACACATATAACACCAGATTTAACATGGAAACCCAAATAGGGAAAAACCACTATGGGATTTCAGACCCACTAAGAAATATACTCTTCTAGAGTATGCTTGGTTAAAAGAAAATCCTGTTAAAGATTACAAACACATTGCTAGATGTGACCCGGTTAAGGGATTTCCCTCAAATCTGTTAGGATCTTAACTTTGTTAGAAGTGACCTTGTCAAAGGATTACAAACACTCGTTTAGAATGTTACCTTGCAAGAGGGTTTACAAATAAGACTGTTAAGTCCACTCGGTTAAGAGATTTTTCGTCACTTACAAAATAACAGTAATAAAAATATATCTGCAACTTCACATCTAAAATGCTAAAGCAGATTCTATTTGCTCAAAACAATCTTGTCATAGGACTTATCTTGTCCCTCTATTGGGCTCCCTACTCTGTTATTCAAACAGGTCTTCAAGCTTCTGTGCTCAGTAATCACTATGTAGCATCCATGTGCTTACACTTCCCCGCATATATTGTTTATCAACAACTCCTTATTTATAAACAATTTGCTAACCGCTTAATCTCCTTGATCACATTTCCCATGATCAATCTTAGCCATCAGATCTTCAAACTTGACCAGGTTCAATGTATCCTTCGATCTGAAAACATTTTACCTTGCCTAGGGACTTGTATACCTTCCTAGGAACTTGTGCTAGGTTATTGTGGTTCAATCTGCGCTGTAGATCTTCCTCCTAATTTTCCAGTGCCGTAGATCCTTAACAAACTTCATGCACGACATACCAATCATTTATTCATCTCCAGCTCATCAGCATCCTTTATTAAATAATGCTTTTATCTATCCAATGCGATTTTTCATAACTCAGTTGCAACTCGGTAAATACTAAACTATACTCGATAGACATTCCACCTTTGTTAACCGATATCGATAACCTTAGGATTTACCGACTAGGTTCCTTGCTCGGCGATATAGTATAGTATTAACCTTACAATCAACAACATATGTAGGATATAAAAACAATCTAAACATCATGATCTCATCATTGTCTAGCTCGGTAGAAGTTGCCCATTGAATAACTTATTTCTCCTCTTATTCATCACATTCTTTCTGTGTCTTTTACCAACATCTTAATTCTCTTCAAATCAATCTTCTCAAGATATGGCAACATCATACTGAATTAGAAAATCAATTTCTTGACATCAATGACAAAATAATGTTATAAAGATAGTTATCATCCTTTTTCAGTTATATCAAATAATCTTCAACAACCTTCTCAATATCCTTAATGAATATCAACAATCTCCTTTCTATTGAAATGCCAACAATCTCCCCCTTTGGCATTGATGGCAAAACCAACTTTTAAATGGTAATACCAGCAAGATATTCAAATTGATTTGGATTCAGATTGTTGTTAGATGAGCTGTTAAAAATCATCTGAAGTCTTCTCCCTTTTTCATTAGGCTTCTGAGCTATTGTCATGCATTTAATGTTCTCCCTTTTGTAATATTCTCCCCCTGTCATTGGTCTTTTGTTATCTTCTTCATTTAGGGCTTTACCATTTAGTCAACCATTAGTCTTCTCCCCCTTTGACAACAATACCAAAAAGTAAAAGAACTAAATCATGATTTCTTCCCCTGTGAAGTGATTTGCCTTGCTATGTATCATCTCAGTCTCGGTCAGAGCAACTTGTCTCTATTCACTATTTGTTGTACACCTTTAGAAAACCTCCTAAAGTGCGTAAATCAACATCAATCCACACATACTACTCTGTAGATTCATCAAATTGATGCTTTCACTGAACTCTGTCAGTGAGTAGAAGATAGGGTTATGACCCCTAACTTGCTTTTGAGATACTCAAAAGTGTCCCTTGGCAATGGCTTTGTGAAGATGTCTACTAATTGCTCCTTTGAACTGATATATTCCAGTACAAATTTCTTTTCTTGAACTTCTTCTCTGAGATAATGATACTTTATAAAGATATGCTTTGTCTTAGAGTGCATTACCAGAATCTTTGAAATGTTGATGGCACTCGTATTATCGCAAAATATAGTTATTGGCTCAGTAACATTTTCATTTATACCTTCCAACAGTTGTTTGATCCATGCTATATTTGTGCAATTGAATGCTGCAGCAACATATTCAGCTTCAGCTGTTGACTGTGAAATGCATCCTTGTTTCTTACTAAGCCAACTTACTAGTCTTTCTCCTAAAAAGAAAGCTCCACCACTTGTGCTTTTCCTGTCATCAATGTGGCCTGCCCAATTAGCATCAGTATAAACTTTTAAATCAAAATCATTTCTCTTTTCATATACTAAGCCATAATCTTCAGTGCCTCTCAGGTATCTGAAAATTCTCTTGATTGCTGTCATATGGGTTTCCTTGGGATCTGCAGAGAAGCTTGCAACAATACCTACTACATGTGCTATATTCGGTCTACTATGCACAACATATTGCAACTTTCCAATCATAGATAGGTAAAGTGTCTCATCAACAGATGTAGATTTATAATTCTTTGATAGTTTACAGTTAGTAGTCATAGGAGTACTTATTGGTTTAGAATTCTTTCCAAATTTCTTCAAGATTTCTTTTATGTACTTGGATTGAGTAATGAAAATCTCATCTTTCATTTGTAGTATTTGTAAACCTATAAAATACTTTATCTCACCAATTAGTGACATCTCAAATTCTCTGCACATTTCATTTCCACAAAATATAATGTCATCAACAAATATGGTTGAGATCAATATTCCATTGTCCTCATCATTTTTCATGTACATATTGTTGTTTTCACTTGTCCTTATAAAACCATTCTTGATTAAGTAAGAGTGCAGTCTTTCATACCATGCTCTAGGTGCTTGTTTCAGACCATATAAAGCTTTGTTTAATTTACATACCTGATCTTTACTCTTGTCTTCAACAAATCCTGCAGGTTGTTCAATGCAAACTTCTTCTTCTAGTATACCATTCAAAAATGCAGATTTAACATCCATTTGATATACCTTGAAATTTTTGAAAGCAGCATATGCCAACAATGTTCTTACTCCCTCAAGTCTGGCCACAGATGCAAAAGTTTCACCATAATCTATTCCTTCTTCTTGAGCACAACCTTTGCAAACTAGTCTTACTTTATTTCGAATGACCTCACCTTTTTCATTTAGCTTGTTTTTGAAAATCCACTTTGTACTGATTACATTTTTGTCATTCGGTCTTGGGATCAATGTCCATGTGTCATTTTTCTTGATTTGATCAATCTCTTCTGTCATAGCATTTACCCAATCTTCACTGTTAAATGCCTCTTTTACTATTCTTGGTTCAAATTCAGATATCAGACATGTGTTATGTCTCAGTTTGTTCCTTGTCATCACTGGATCATCCTTATCTCCTATAATCTAACTTGATGCATGATGCCTTCTGACATATTATGCTAATATAGGCTCGGTAGGTTCTTTATGATCTTCTTCATCACTTGATAACTAGGCATTATCTTCATTTTCTTCAGCAACTTTCTCGGTAGGGCTTCACGGTTGAACATAAACAAAT
The DNA here is from genome assembly GCF_030272615.1 of Cryptomeria japonica. Classification (NCBI taxonomy): domain Eukaryota; kingdom Viridiplantae; phylum Streptophyta; class Pinopsida; order Cupressales; family Cupressaceae; genus Cryptomeria; species Cryptomeria japonica. The sequence continues at coordinate 599,176,419 of NC_081411.1, forward strand.
TCTTCATAATATTCTGGTTCTTTGGGATTTCCTTCATCATTTCTTTCTGCAAATTCATCAATTTTCACATTTGTACTTTCTACTATTTTGTTAGATGATTTGATCAGACATTTAAATGCTTTACTTCTAGAAGAATAACCAAGAAATGTTCCTTCCTCACTTTTCTGATCAAACTTTCCATTTCTGGCATCTTTGTGAATATAGCATCTACTTCCAAAGATTTTAAAATAACTTACATTAGGTTTCTTGTCATACCAGATCTGATATGGTGTCTTCATAGTTCCTTTCTTCAGTTGTACTCAGTTCAGGGTGTAAGCTGCAGCGCTGATTGCTTCTCTCCAAAATGTTTGCAGTACCCTCTTTTCTATCATCAGGGTTCTTGCACAATCTACAATTGATCTATTTCTTCTCTCATCTATCCCATTTTGTTGAGGTGTTCTCAGTGTAGATACTTGCCTTTTTATACCGTGATCATTGCAGAATAAATTAAATTCATCAGAAGTGAACTCTCCTCCTCTATCAGATCTAAGACATTTTAGTTGTCTTCCTGTCTCATTTTCAACTCTTTCCTTGTACCATTTAAACATTTGAAAAGCTTCTTATTTTTCTTTTAAAAACATAACTAACATCATCCTTGAGTAATCATCCACAAATAATATGAAATACTTATCACCATAATAACTTTGAACTTTCATGGGACCACAAAGATTAGTGTGTACTAGATCTAAAATTCCTTTAGAAGTGTAGGACTTACTTGTAAAGCTTGATCTTGTCATCTTACCCATCTGGCATACTTGACACATAGCATTCTTAGGTTTTTCTAAGCTCGGTAGACCTCTTACTTGGTGCTTCTTACTTATTTTGATCAAATTATCAAAATTTACATGACAAAACCTTTTATGCCATAACCAGGTATCATCTAACTTTGCATAAAGATACTTGTTCCAAGTTGAGTCAAGATAAAATGTATTATCTTTTGTTTGTGTTTTGGTAGTAGCTCACTTTCCATGTTTGTCATGAACTTTGACAATTCCTTTCTGAAATTCTATTCGCTATCGTGTATTGTTTAGCTATGCTACACTCAACAAATTGTATTTAAAACCTTCAACCCAGTATACATCATCACATTTAGCATTGTCAAGAAGTGTGTTAGAGCCTTTACCTTTCACCGGACATGGTCCATCATTACCAAATCTTACATAGCCTTCATCATAGTCTTCTAATTTAACAAACTTGTGTTTATCACCTGTCATGTGATGTGAGCATCCACTGTCTATGATCCAAGAATCATTATTATTTATGTGAGATATTAGGGATTTTTCTTCATACCTTTCTTCATCAAATCCATCTTTAATAGCCACATAAACAACTTCCTCAGTATCAATTTCATCAGATTTATCATCATTGTATTCCTCATCAACTACTAGGCATGTCTTTCTGTCTCTCCTTCTGAAGTCTCGATGTCCTCTGTATTGGTTGTCTTTCTGCCTGTTATCTCAGTATTCTCTCTTTTCATTAGATTCTTTGTCAAGGTAGTTAGAAGCCATATGTCCTATTTTATCACAATTGAAACATTTTAAAGGTATCTTTCGTTTATACTTACCTTTTCCTCTCGGTAACCTTTTGGCTAATAATGCTTCAAACTCTTCTTGCTTCTTGATTTCCTCATATAGTTTGTGCACTTCTTCCATGTTCTTGTGAAATATTTCACTTGCTCCACTATGATTCCTTTCAGAGTACTTACTCATTCTATCATTGTAATCATCAGATTCACCAATATAAAAAGAATTGAATGCAGATTCTACTTTATTTACCAAAGACCCACTGTTGTCAAAATTACTTAACTCAAATGCATGTAGCTTACCAATAGTAGCATCCAAAGAAACTGGCATGCTAGGTATAGACCTTAGTTCATTGATTGCAGAAACTCAAATGGCATAAGCAGGTAGAAGGGTTCTCAACAACTTACTTGTTACATCCTTTTCTTCAATAGTTCCTCCTACTCCTTTAATTTGATTGACAGTCTCCTTTAACCTTGTACTGTATTGGGTTATGTTCTCACCTTCATTCATTCTCATGGATTCAAGTTGTCCTCTTAGACTATCTACTTTTTCTCTTTGAACATGTTCATCACCGCCATACACAAATATGAGCTTAGTCCACATTGCTTTTGCATCATTGCAACCTTCTAGATCATTAAACTCTAAGTCGGTCAATGCTGATGTTATTTCAATCATAGCTTGAATATGTTCTTGCTTTGCCTTTATCTCTTCCAAGGTCATCAGGTTGGTGCTTGGTGGTATGCAATTATTCTCCAAATAATATATTGCATATTCTCCAATTCCTGATAAATGCAACTTCATCCTTTTCTGCCATGTGGAGAAACTTGACTTGTTCAGCTTTGGTGCATTCCTTTTATACATCTTCAGATCTTTGCCTCAAGTACCTTTAAACTTTTATTCCGGAGTCCAGAGCTCTGATACCAATTGTAAAGTTCTGATGCCAGTAGCTAACAAAATGAGAGGGGGGGGGGTGAATCATACAAACTTAATCTTCCATAAAATCAACAGATTCAACCTCGGTAACTTATACTTCTGCAATATAACCATAAACTGCTAAACATGCTAACTCATAAACACATAATCATCATAAAACATATAACACCAGATATAACATGGAAATCCAAATAGGGAAAAACCACTATGGGATTTCAGACCCACTAAGAAATATACTCTTTTAGAGTATGCTCGGTTAAAAGCAAATCCTGTTAAAGATTACAAACACATTGCTAGATGTGACCCGGTTAAGGGATTTCGCTCAAATCTGTTAGGATCTTCACTTTGTTAGAAGTGACCTTGTCAAAGGATTACAAACACTCATTTAGAATGTTACCTTGCTAGAGGATTTACAAATAAGACTGTTAAGTCCACTCAGTTAAGAGATTTTCAGTCACTTACAAAATAACAGTAATAAAAATATATTTGCAACTTCACATCTAAAATGCTAAAGCAAATTCTATTTGCTCAAAACAATCCTGTCATAGGACTTATCTTGTCCCTCTCCTGGGCTCCCTACTTTGTTATTCAAACAAATCTTCAAGATTTTGTGCTCAGTAATCACTATGTAGTATCCCTGTGCTTACACTTGCCTGCATATATTGTTTATCAACAATTCCTTATTTATAAACTATTTGCTAACTGCTTAATCTCCTTGATCACATTTCCCATTATCAATCTTAGCCATCAAATCTTCAAACTTGACCAGGTTCAATGTATCCTTCGATCTGAAAACGTTTTACATTGCCTAGGGACTTGTATACCTTCCTAGGTGGTTATTGCGGTTTAATCTGCATTGTAGATCTTTGTCTTGATTTTCTAGTGCCGTAGATCCTTAACAAACTTCATGTACAACATACCAATCATTTATTCATCTCCAGCTCATCAACATCCTTCATTAAATAATGCTTTTATCCATCCAATGAGATCTGTCATTACTCGGTTGCAACTCGGTAAATACTAAACTTTACTTGGTAGACATTTCGTCTTTGTTAACTGATATCGATAACCTTAGGGTTTACCGACTAGGTTCCTTGCTCGGCGACATAGTATAGTATTAACCTTACAATCAACAACATATGTAGGATATAAAAACAATCTAAACATCATGATCTCGTCATTGTCTAACTCGGTAGTAGTTGCCCATTAAATAACTTATTTCTCCCCTTATTCATCACATTCTTTCTGTGTCTTTTACCGACATCTTAATTCTCTTCAAATCAATCTTCTCAAGACATGGCAACATCATACTGAATCAGAAAATCAATTTCTTGACATCAATGACAAAATAATGTTATAAAGATAGTTATCATCCTTTTTTAGTTATATCAAATAATCTTCAACAACCTTCTCAATATCCTTAATGAATATTAACAATCTCCTTTCTATTGAAATGCCAACAAAATTATGATAATGTATGAGGACATTGTATTGAAAATTTTTATGTGTCTACACATATAACATTTATGTTAGTACCTATAATCATTTCAATTTCTATTTCCAATAACATATAATTCTAAGCAAATTGTGAATAGAGTATGCATCATTACACAAACTAAACATTTACATATTCAGAAACAATACTGTAAGCATTATCGCATGTCTGATCAAAATAATAAGTCTGACTATAAGTCCATGAATGCATCAATGTCTATCATCATGAAAAAATATTAGAGATCAATAAAAAATCCATCAACACAAAGATAAGCAAGATATGTGAGGGCATCACATCCTCCTGATGAGTGAACATCCACAAAGCTAAAAATAAATTTGACTTCAGCAATTAACTAGGATCATAGAATCGACATCAGCATAGTGATCATAGCAATAATAATACGTCCACTTATCATTAAAGAGAGTTTCAATATCAAGAATGAAATAGGAAGCAAGGAGTTTTAAGAAGTTAAGAAAGCCCATAAATATCTAACACATTTGATCACAAAGAAGGGATGACAAAGGGGCATTACAAAATATCTCTACCTTGATGTGCAATTTTCAAGAATGGGTCAAGTAGTGCATTGTGTATCTAGTGAGTGCTTATTCATTAGTGACCCCACATAAATAAAAAGAATGTTTGACTAGAGAAAATCTTGGGTAAAGGACTGAAGTCTCCAAATCGCATTCATGACCCTAGCTGAATAAGTTGATAGAATGTTAATTGCATCAGTAGTATTAGGAGTTCTCACAAGTAAATAAATCAGTGCAAATTGTTAAAACATAAAAGTGCTACAAGTAAGGTTGGTAAAAACACAAACTTGTGTCACACTTTTATAATCAAATACAGATTTTTTATTGCTAAAACATGTTGAAAATGAGGGGTTCTATTCAACATCACCAAAAAAAATGAAAACAAACTTATTTTTTCCTAATTTTAATTTTCCAAATTGACGACACATATATGGAATGCTAAAAAGAAGGAAAATTAAATTTTGATGTATATTTTTCTTGTAGTAACATTTTAAACTCCAACATAGTTGAATTTGGTACTTTTCATTCGACGTCACCTTTTGTCTATTAAATCTATCATTATCAAAAAACAAATTATATCCTTTTGGAGAAGATTCTCTCATCTAGTGAAAAATATATTAATATCATTTAATATTTTTTTAATTTCAAATTAGCCTCTTTTCAAACTTTAAAAACCTACTTGCAATGTTTAAAACATAAACCATATTAAAATTAATCAAAACATTAAATATATGTCCAAATTCTTGATTTCTAGCTCTATAAAAGGGTATTTTTTGATTTTTATAAAAAAATATTTTGCCTAAAGAAAAATACAACAAAAGTGGAAAGTTTTAGAAATTAAGAGAAAATGATGATTTGGCTACCACATCACATGACACATAGACATGTTGAGCCTAAATAGATTCAGCCAAACTAGGTTTGACCGAAACAAGTTCGGTCGAACATAGTTCTATCTAAAAGACTCCTATCGGTGGTGGTCCCCTAGCTAACCAAGTGACTATTTCATGTTTTTTATGTTTTGTATTATTTAAAAGTCATATAAAGGTAAATTTGAAGGTCATTTTGAACATATTTTTGAGGGCAACATCAAAAGGTATTTTTTATCATTTTTTAAAAAAAAATTTACATTAATTTCAATTTAGTAATGTAGATAATAGTTTAGTATTAAGTTTGACACATTTTCTTTTAAATAATGCCAAAAATTTAGAAACATTTCTTATTATATATCAAAATTAGGTTAGATATAATTTCAATTTGGTGCTTTAAAAAGAACCCTTGTTTGAAGTGTTTGGTACGCTTGCACACTTTGTGTTGTAGAACCCTTGCATTGTGTTTTTCTTTGTTGTAGAGAGGCCCGCCTTTGGAGAAGTGATCACTGCTTAGGGAACGAACTCAAAGTAGGTTTTTCTTCATGTTGCTATATAAAAAGATTGCAGCTAAACCCCGATTCTGAACTTGCCTTTCTCAAGCTAGAGGTTTTGATAACAACTGAGATCTAGTGAATGTGAGTAAGGCTCCTCATGTACTCGACTAGAGAATTAAGTTTCTCATGCTAGAATCTCATAAGATGAGTCCCCTGAATAGTGAATAGAAACCTTATGTAGTGGCCCACCCTATTGATTGAGTTGTTGGCGTCATTCTTAATGGAAGGGTATAGCTGGTTTTGCCCCCAAGATACTCACCATATCGCTTCCTTGTAATGACACATAAACCCTTGGCTTAGCATAAGCTACTTGTAGCTTTCCGTGGAGAGGGTGATTGGGTCATCCTTCCAGCCCTAGAGGCCCCTACATATCCTCTCTTGAAATGACAAAAATGTGTACATGCCCATCTAGGTGTGATGGCACTTGAGTCGACAAAGATTCCAAGATGTGAGTTGTTAATATCGCCATGAGGCCTTGACCATAGGATAAAAAGTTTTTGATGTGTTTTAGATTGTGTTGAGACTAGTGGAAATTGGGCTAAATTTGGCCTACAAACATACACTTTGACGTAAAATTTTGGACCTATATCAGAAGTTTCTAGTGAGTGGAGATGCAAGGGGTGGAGTTTGCTCTAAGAAATGTATAGAATTTCTTGTTTTCGCACTTATTTTTATGTTTGATGATGAATTATAGTGTTTGATTTGGAACATTGATAATAACAAAATCTACACAGTCACATTCAAAAGAATACAAACAAATTAGATATAGAGAATTTGATACCTTGTTCTCTCACACTTGTTCTTATATTCTGATGATAGATCATAGTGTTTGATCCAAAACATTGACAACAACAAAATTTATATGATCACATCTAAAAAAGAAAAACAAATCAAAAAGACAGAAACAAATCAGATATGAGAAATTTGATACCTTGATTTTTTGGGCCAGCAAGATAGATTATGCTAGCTTAGTGGAAATTGGGCAACTTTGGATGCAAATAAGGTCGATTTCCATTTTCTGAAATCTTTGCCAGTTCTTGCATACTCTACTTAAGAATATAATACAATAGGAAGACTTGTCTTCTTTAGCAAGTCAAATCAACTCAAACTATATTAAATTTTATTATCCTTAGTGTTAAAGGTATCTACACCATATTTTGGTAATACAAGTATCAGATTGCCTCTAGATCAATTGGTAGATTGTAGATTTCCCCTTATTGGATTTTTTATAATTGTTTCCTTTTGAAGAAATATTCAATCTATGGTCCTTAAAAGTTATGCAGATTACTGTGTAAAAGTCCTTTAATTTTTTTTTGGAACCCACCGATATAGTATATAGTGGATATCATTGTGTAAGATAAATAGATAAATATAATTGATCACATAAATGTCCGCGGTAGTGTTGGATCTTTGGAAAATATAAGAATTTGATTTAAGGTTGTTATTTTTATGTTAGTCTTTATTTATAGATTTTATTAAATATTTTTTTAAATTAAAAATTATAGTAATCTTTTTATATTTGTAATATCAGATTCAATAATTTTGGTTCATCTTTGAGTTTTGTTCTCAAGCTTCTAATGATTAATCTTATTAGTTTAGATATCGAGTTCTTCTTAATATTTGTATATCAAGTTTTTGTATATGTATATATATATGTATATGTATATGTGCATATGCATACACATATACATATACATGTGTGTATATGTATATGTATATGTATCATGTATATGTATGTATGCATTCATGTATGTATGTATGTATGTATGTATATACACATATGTATGTATAAATTTGTATATACATATATATAAGATTGTTATTTTTATGTTAGTCTTTATTCACAAATTTTATCAAATATTATTAAAAAATAAAAATTGTAGTAATCTTTTTATATGTGTAATATCACATTCAATAATCTTGGTTTTATACATATGCATATATGTGCATGTATATATATATATATACTTTGTGTATGTGTTTGTGCATATATATATTATAAAATTTATGTTCATGGTTATAATATTTTATTTATATAAGAACAAGTTAAATTCAATTTCACATTTAAGGATACTTTCTAAATAATTTTGATTGAATGCATGATAATAAAGCAATCGATCCTTTCTTTGAAATTAATATGTCCACTTAATTATTCTTTCACGATACATATCTAGAACTATTAAGTTTATGCTTAGGATAGCATCTGAAGTGGAACATTCTAGAAATCTTGTTATTGTTATATTTAATAGGGTTCCTTTTATAATAAGTAATAAATAAATTATAGGAAGATAAAGGCTTACGAAGAATAATGATAAAGATTGATGAATAGTAAATTGATCACATATAATCATCTTTGTATGAAGAAATGTAGAGGATAAATGAGATATCAAATAAACACCTCCATGGATTTACATAAGAATAAATGTGTTTCTAGTAAGTTCGAAAAGTATAGTTTGATTAATGGTATCATGTTTAACTCTAGATTACATAATGGATATCCTTAGAGAATGAATGAAAATATTTGGGTATTTAAATATTGATAAGTTAGCTTGTGTGTAGATATCAAAAGAGCTTGGAAGTTCAACTTTGGAGATAATCATGCCAAAAGTATGGTCTTCTAGTCTACTATATTTAGTTTTATATTAGATTTATCATTGTTGAAAGATATCATATCTTAATGACCATAGACTTTTACTTGTGGCAAAGGTAAGATATTTAATTCATTATATAATGACACCCATTTTGGCAAAGAAAAAAGCCAATTGAATTTTTAAAAAAATCACAATACAAATAAGCTTGGTTTAAGAATGGTCAATACCCAAGTCATTCTTAAGATGCTTTGGACTAGCATATGAAGATATACATCCAACAATAATATAATCTTTAAAATTTTGATTCAATTTATATTATGGTGCAACCCCTTATTGTTATACTAGTCATATTCATGAACTCACACTTGTTACTTATACAAAATAAACAATAAAAAAAATTCTAATAAAACAATAAGAAAAATTAACATTTTACACAACATATTAAATATAATTAAGAAATCTATTGTTAATAAATAAAGCAATACATTCATTGACTTCTAAATAAACAAATTAATCTATAATTTAAACTAATTTTGTGGCACTTAATAAAAACCCAATTGTACAACTGCTACATAGATGAAGACAACTATAAGTACAATGAAATTTATATTTTGAATAGCTAAGAAGGTTTTGTGTTTTAGGTGTGGTTATAATTCAAGCTAGAAATGGAGAAATAGATTAATAAAATTGTTAATGACATCAACAATAACTATCAATATTGATAGATTTTAGGAAGTTTTCAGTTAAAACATATATCTAAGTCATTAAGATATTAAATTTAAATGAATCTACAAACCCTTAAAAGTGTGTATATTAAACAAAAATAGTAAAAGATAACAAATTATTATTTTTTTTAATATTTTGATTGATTCAAAATTAAATCAATAATGATGAGTTATAAAAGTTATCTTAATATAACAATAATAAAAAAATGTAAAATACAATGTTATAGTGAATTTAAAATAAATTATAATTCATCTTGGATGACAAATCAATAGAAAAATTATCCAGTTTCCATCTAAAATTTATTAATTATTTATGGAGAAGACTTATTTATTACATTTTTTTTCAATGAGTTAGAAATTTTTTTATTTTTTTTAAATAATAAAAAATTGTAAAATATAATGTTACAGTGAATTTAAAATAAACTATAATTCATCTTGCATGACAAATATATAGAGAAATATTCATCTTCCAATTCAAATTTTATTGAAAATGTGTAACATTGTATCTACTTGTGTATTGAAAAGACTTATCTATTACATTCTTCTCATTTTTTATTTTATTCTTCTCAATTTTTATTCTATAAACTTACTAAAATGTCACACTTATTCTTATTAGAGGAATTGCTAACAAAATGGTTTTAAAGGATAACAACAACAAATGAATTGACCATGATCATTAGTTGCTTTGCAAGTTCCCACATTTTTACAGAATATCTCACATGAATCTTTATCCCCGAATAATTGTGAACAAGAAGATTGATGTAGAGGAGAACCTGTAATTGAGAAATTGAATTGTTATTAAATATTCAAAATAATGCTCAAAATTTATAAAGACAATGATTTTCTAAAATTGAATCACATTCTTAATATGAAAGTTATAAATATATCTCACTTGTAACAAAAGACATTGTTGCAGAGGTTAGACTGAAAATCATGGCAACAAAGATGAAAGAAAAAGCAATAGAACTCATAAAATTCCTCTTAATGGCCATCTCTTTTGAAACTATAAATGCCATGTCAAAAAGAAAAAGTCAAGAATTTATATATTAAGGATGTGTTCTAATTTAGTAATTCTTAACATATGGGAAAGTTTCTATTGTCAAACTATTTTCCAACCTGATTCTAGAAGTTAATGGAGATTTTGTACACTCAAGGATCTTTCTTATAATGTTTTAGAAAGTTTGCAGAAATTATATTACTCTAAAATTTTAAAATCTTATTTATTTGTTTATTTTTATTAAAAAATAATTTACTAATTTTAGTAACTACTGAAAGCCTTCTAAAATACAGGGTGATTAGCTAAACATAAAGTTTTTACTTTCATTAAATTAAGATTATAAACTTTTTAAAGTATTTTATCAAACTAGCATAATTATATTTCTAAAAATATATTAAAATGTATCAATAGATATCAAATTTTTGAAATAAAATTAAAATAAAAAAAAAGTAATCTTTATCTAATCTAGCAATTTGTTCTTTTCTCTTAAAAAATCAAGATAAAGATCACCTCATAAAAATAAAATAAAAAACTTAATTCTTTTCCACTACAATTTTTTCTATAAACAGTTTCAAATCCAAAAAATGGAATGCATTTACAACATAAAATCCTTTTTTACTTACGCTTGCCATTGTAGAGAATTTTCTACTAACAAAAAAGTAAATTATATAATAAATCACAAAATCAATTATAATTATATTTTCTATATTTAATTGTTATAATGTTAAGCATTTGAATATTTCGTGATACTCTAATGCCTACAATTTACTAATAAAACCTTAATAAACTCAAATATATAAAAAACAAATCAAATTGTTAAAAATTTATAACAATAGTTGTTACTTATATTAAGATAATCTTAATAGATCTTTAACCTATTTTCTTAGTAATATTAACATTATAATGTTAAAGCTATAATTTCTGATATGCCAATTATGTATTTAAAAGGATATTAATGCCATTAGTACTATTATGGATACAATGGAGTTAGTATGGTTCTAATGGTTAACACTAGCACTTGCACCCCAACAAGGTACAATGGGTACACCAATAGCAAGATATACCCTCGTATTACAATGGAGGGGAGGGTAAAGAGTACATGAGAAAAATATTGGTTGTAGGATACATAAAGTGGCAATGGTGTGGAAATATTTTGTGTAGTACATAACTATGCAAAAATGCATGAAAGGCCTGGTAGGCTATCTATACTGAATACTTTTGTTGGTGCACATGGGTGAGTTTATTGTGGTATATGCCATCTATGATGTGAGAACAATATGATGCCTTCATATCGGTGATTGGAGTGCAATCGATGGTGGTGATTGACATGTATGTTTGGGTCTTGATGCTACTTTGTTTTACATTTTTGGCATGGGCTGAAGTAGATTTCTTCAACAAAGACAATTGTGATTTTGTAGACTAGATTTCTACAAAAAAGAGAAATTTGTAATAGTAGAATTGATGCATCATAAATAATGAGGATAAATGTGAGGGAGATATAGATAAGAGTTGCATACTTTAATTTCTTAGATAGAGAGTTGTTGTAGATGGACTTTCTTTGTTTTCCTGTCTCTTTCTAATTGACTTTGTGATGACATAGAGTAGATTCTTGCAAAAAAGAGAATTTTGTAATAGTAGAATTGATGCATCATGAATAAGTAGGATAAATGTGAAGGAGATATAGATAAGAGTTACATACCTTGATTTCTTAGATAGAGAGTTGGCGTAGATGGGCTTCCTCTATTTTCCTTATAATTGTATTTGGATTGTTTTTCATTTTGGAGTACCTCTCAAAGGAGAATGTAGGCTAGATGTGAAGATCGTTTAATGACTTGACTCTATATATGGTTGTGAATGTCAACCTCCACCTTTCCATTTTGCCAATATCAATTGTTTCTTTTTGTAGTGTTAGGCCCTATGATTTGCGTATGGTTATAGCCAATGCCATAGTGAGGGGTATCTATCTTCGGCTACCTAGAGAAACAAATATTATTGGTATTCTTTTGGGGTCATCTTGGTTCCATGGTGGACCACTATAGTTATCAATCTTTGCTATAACATAAAGCAGAACATAATTTTGATGTTTGGAACTTGGGCTATAAATGATTTCAATTACTTCACTAAGAGTTCCATTTACAAGGCCTTCTTTTGTTCATATGTTGGTTGTGAGTATGATGTGTTGACCTCTACAAATAAGCACTTGTTTTTCCATTTTTTCTCATTACTTGTATTTTCTACTGCATTTCTAGTACTTGTTGTGATACTTAATGCAATTGGACGTTTCAACAATTTTAACATTCCTCGGTTGTGTCCGTTCACTAAATCATTGGTATAAAATAGGTGCATCGAGTTGTCAAATTATTCCTTCTCACTTGGCATAAGGTGTTGTTTGTTCATGTCATCAATAGCTACCAATCATCTTGCTTTGGCTCCACATTTCGTATGTTTTGCAACATTTGGCAAAATTATGCTTGTGTTGTAGATTCACCTTGTTGCCAGAACATTTTTTTTTATGTGATGACTATTGTGAACTCATCCCACAATGTTTTGGCACTTGAATGAGATGTGAAGATAGGCTTATCCATTACAGGTGGTAGTATGCAAGGTCACCAACCAATATTATTAAGACTCCCCCAAAGCATAGGTTTTTCCTATGGGGAAATGCCTAATGTAATCTATTATCTATTTGGAGTAGTAACTTTGGCCCTATGAAGCTCATTTTGAAGTAGTCACTGATGAGGAGGGACCTCAAGAAGATCAATCTGGACCAGTCAGCAAGAGTAAAACAATAGAAAAACACATATATGATGGAGGCAATCTAGAACATATAGTTTTATTGCATGAAATATGATTACATCCAACTGGCCACAACTGGGTTACAACATACCGGCTCACAGGCCTGGTAGAATAGGTCACAATGGAGACCTTGAATCAAAAGATCTATCTTCTATGCACAATCTAGCTACTTTATTCTCCTCTTCATTTTTTTCTAAAGCATAATTACAAATATATATCGATCCAAAGGATCCAGTCAGCCCAAAAGGGATCAAAACCCAAATAACAAGACCTAACATGAAAATAACAAGGTCGACCTCTACTAAGAGATTCCTTTGGAAAATCCAAAGGATGAAATATAGATTACGGGAAAAGGTAGGCCACATGCCAAGAAACATAAAAAATAATGCGCATGGCTCCGCAAGCTTCGAAATGGGTTTCGGTAACCAGAATAGGTCCAGGAAATCGGTAACAAAGAACTATCAATCCGGTAACAAGAAACTATCATGAAAACCGGTAGCGATATCTTGTCAGAAATTGATCCAAATGAGAAGTGGTCTGAAATCAAGAAAGATGATCAAGTCTTCAAGTAGAATCTAACTCCATAGGATCCGATGAGCAAAAACTGGGACACATAGAAATGAAAACTAAATCTACAAATTAAAAGCAAAATAGAAAGGAAAATGTTTTTGGTTGATGCAAGATTGTTGTGAACTAGGGATGCTCCTACATCACATTTTATCAATGAGGATGTATTTTATGTCCTTCAACTCTTCTTCAAATGTTTTCAAAGCTTGTCCTTGCAATGATTGCATTTCTTTAATAGGGATCTTGAGCATTGAATGTATATTTGATGCGTTTATATTGAATGAGGCAATTCCTATAGGATCTAGAGTGATCAGTTGACCTCTTTGTTATGTTTCCCTAAGTTGTTAAGTGCATGTCTGATGCATTCAATTAAGTAGGATTTACATGTACCTATTGTTCATTGTACAATCATGTGTAGTGGTTTAGAAGAGGGACATTCACTATGGTTTTTAATTATTATGAGTGCTACTTTTTGCTTCTCCAACAATCCTTTCCTCGAAGAAGGCACATTTTGACAGTTTCCCATATAACTTATGTTCCCTCAGCCTTTGCAAAACCATTTGTAGGTGTACTAAATGTTCCCTTCTCATTCCTAGAGTAAATCAAGATGTCATCTAGAAATACCTAAACAAATTTATCCAAGTAGTCATGAAGTACAATATTCATTAGGTTCATAAATGTGGCTGGGGCATTAGTTACACCAAAAGGTACTACTATGAATTCATAATGCCCATATCTAGTCTTGAAAGCTATCTTCGGAATGTCCTCCTCTTTAATTCTGAGTTGGTGATATCTTGATCGGAGGTCTATCTTCGAGAAAACTACCGCTCCTTTCATTTGGTCAAAAAGATCTTCTATTCGAGGTAAGGGATACCTATTCTTTATTGTGACCTTGTTCAACATCCTATAGTCGATGCATAGTCTTAAGGTTCCATCCTTCTTCTTAACGAATAAGACCGGTGCTCCCCATGGTGATACACTTGGCCTTATTAATCCCTTAGCTAATAGTTCATCTAATTGCATTTTGAGCTCTTGTAATTCAGTTGTGTTCATTTGGTAAGGTGCCCTTGATACTGGTTTAGCTCCTGGTAGTAAGTCGATAGAAAAGTCAAACTTCCTTTTAGGGGGTAAGCCGGGTAATTCTTCTGGAAATACATCCTTGAATTCTCGTAAGAAAGGGGTATTTTCAAAGGTTGGGGTATTTTCCTCTTTTCCTTCATCAATTTCAACCATATAGATTAGACCTCCTCTTCTTCTTTCCTTCTTTAATTGCATGGCTAATATGGTTTCTATATTAATAGGGTTAAACTTTCCTTAGATTTTGACCCCTTTCCCCCCATCATCCAAACATTCAACAACTTTGTTATAGCAATCTACATTAGCTTGATGATCCATTAACCAACTCATTCCAATAATTACATCATATGAACCTAGGGGTGCCACATAGAGATCTACCCTTGTTTCAAACTCAGGAAATTGTACCCTTGCCCTCAGCAAACACTTAGTTACTTCCCTAGTTGCCTTATCCCCATATTGAACCGTCCATGATGACTCCATTTGATTATCTTTTAATTCATATTTGCTTACTAATTCAGGTGAGATGAAACATTCACATGACCTAGTGTCAATTAGAATTGAAATCGGTTGTTCAAATAGTGTACCTGTAGTTTCCACGGGAACATTCTGGAATCTTGCTCTTTGGTTCCTAATTGTTGCATGAATCCTTTGTTGGGGCCCTTATTGTGGTTGATTGGCCCTAATCTAACCTTGCATCCTGGGACATTCTCTAGCAAAATGGTTTCCCCCACACATAAAACATCCACCTGGAGGACCCTTCCTACCTTGATTCCTAGGGGGATCATTCCTTGTTTCATTGGCCTTGGGTGGATAAGTTATCCTGTTCTGCTGGGCATTCCTATTATAGTTGCCTCTATTATTATTGCCCTTTTTATTATTATTATTTCCATTCCTTTGATATTGATTAGGGGGTGGCCTTCTTTCAGAAGAATTATTCCTTTGACTTTTGTTGAAGTTAGTATTCCCCTTGAATTCCTGCTTCCTTTTAAAAGAGTGGTTCTCATTATAGTTCTGCCTTGCTGCTGTTAGGACTTGAATATTTCTCTCCTACCTTAGGGACTTTTCAAGTACTTTGTTCATGTTTTTGGGTCCATGCATGTCAACCTCTGCCCCTATGTTGGTATTTAGTCCCAAAATGAACTTCCTCACTTGACCTTCTTCATCTTTCTGGTACATAGGTATGTACTTAAGCAATTTGGTGAACTTATCCCAATATTGTTGGACTAATAGGGGCCCTTGTCGCAGATGATGGAACTCTGTCACCTTCTCATCAAAGAACAATTGAGGGAGCCACCTTTTACAAAAGTGATGAATGAATTGATCCAATGTGATCGTATCCCTACTATACCCATTTTGCTCCTTAGTGTTGGTCCACCAACTAGCTGCCTCCCCTGTGAGTTGATAGGAACCCCATAAGGCCTTAGTTGTTTTGCTAAAATATCTTATATCAAAATACTTTTCCATTTCATTTAACCAATTTTCAGCTCCTTCACCAATTTGCCTCCCATCGAACTTAGGGGGGGTGATTTTTTTCAAATCCTTAGAGAGTTCCAATATGTTATTTTCTTTTCTATTGCCCATCACATTCCCTTGATTTCTACCAGGGTTCCCATTTTCAATTCCACTTCAATTGTCAATGTCATTCTACCTTGCCCTAAGGTCTTGCATTGATTGCTCCAAGAAGTTGATCTTATCTCTTTGTTCGGTTAGCAGGTTGATTATAGCCTCGACCCCATCTTCGTTATTCCCTTGGTTATGTTGGTTCCCTTCATGATCTTCCTCATGGTTTTCTTCATGGTTTTGTTCATGATTTTCCTCATGGTTAGCTTCCCTTTGTCTCCTAGTGGTAGCACATCTTCCATTTCCCCTTCCTCTTCCTCTTCCTCTTCCTCTAGCCATCTAAGTTTTACCTGAAATTAAATAAAGTAGTTAGTTCTTGATTTAAGATTTTATAATTTAATCTATACCATTGCAAGACATTCCCTTAGTTGCGTAAATTGAAGTGAGCACGAGGCCTAGATTTGAACCTGGCTCTGATACCACATGTAATAACACACTATACTTAACCCAACAAAATTTTGACCTCTTTTTTTTTCTATTTAATTCTTAATTTAATCATTTGTGTTTGATTCAATCACATACTTTGGGCATCCATCCATTTGGATTAGGCATTAATCCATCTGGGATGATCAGCATCTAACCATACGGGTTAGGCATTTGTCCATACAGAACATAAGGTTTCATCTATCCAATACGGGATAGGCATCTATCCAATATGGGATAGGCATCTATCCAATTCGGATAGGAGGTGCTCTAGCCAGAGACTTAGACTCATAAGGACCATTCGGGTCCTGAGTCACTCACTAAGTACTACACTCTAATAGGAGTGTACCGAGGTTGCCGTCCTTAAGAGAAATCAAAATAACATAATACAAGCTTGAATTCTACCTTGGAATTTGGCCTAAAGCCTCAGGAAGTCAAGCGAATCCATACGGGATTCCTTCCGAGTATGCGTTGAATTACTTTTTTTTCTTTTATTACACTTATCTTTCAAATTAGGATTCTTCGCAATCCTTCTTCTTACCAAAACCTAGACCCCATCCATGAACGCCTGAGTACTAGGGACAACTCCATCCCTAGATTGCCTACATACCCGTTTCGACACGGGATCAATACGTAGAGTATGTAGTTCTATTTTCTAATCTATGGTTTAATGTGAACTATTTGGTGGGTACGCAACCCTTTCTAGGGTCAATGTCCCAGACAGTTTCTCTGTGGTTGCTACCCACGATGGTAGCACTTAAGAAAAGGCTCAAGATGGCCTATTGCTTGTGGCCTAAAACAACTAGATCCTAATACCTATCATAAGCATCACCCTTGACTCAATTGTCAATCGTCAACAACTCTACGAAATTAAATCAATTTCATAAAAGCATTTCACTCAATCAACCCTAAAGGGGGTTTACTATGGTTTAACTCAGCGGATGTAAAATCATTTAAGGATTATCTTATTAGATTATCGATCCAAGGGGGATTACCTGCCCCTTGGATTTTAACTTCCAAGTGTCCCTTATTACTCCTTGATGATTTATAGGGACGATGCCACAAACGTCATTGATGCAGCTTTATTAGGTGTTAAGTGCAGTAGTTCAACACGACGGCATTACCCGTAAGCATGACCCAGAGGCACCGTAAATACCGAACGCTGCTAGGTTTTGGTTTTCCAACTTCCTTTGTTTAGTTTTCTAACTAAGAGGCTATGAAAACTTTTAATTAGCATCATGCTTGAACAATTATGAAATGAACATGCATAATTAGACATTGCAAAGTTTAATTAATTGAAATAACTACTTCTATGGGATTCATGTGCCACTTGATAAAAATACCATCCTTCTACAACTAAACTATTTAATATTGCAAACTTGAAATATAACTTGCACAATAATGACAATTATGAAACTCACATATTGATAATTAAAACATGTAACTCGCTCATCAATAAATGCAAATAATGTATAAGTAATTCGCATGATGCAAAAATAATGTAGTTTACATGCAAGATTAAGCAATGTTTTATTTCTACCACGAGAATAATTAATTATAGAGTCACTAGTTCAAAAATAGCAATTAGTTTAGACATTAGAAAATTCTGGATCAAATCATAATAATATGAATTAATTTTTTTTTAATGAGCCTAAAATTACCAACTAAGTAACCCAATAAATCTCAAATGGATTGAGAGATTCTAATTATAAAATTTGATATACTTTAATTTACAATTATAAATTTACTACACAATGATCCCAATTATTTATAAATTTTTCTAAGTTCAATTTTACTAACTTAAAATTTAAATTAAAGAAAATATTAACAAATTCTAATTTGCAAATTAATATATAAAAAAATCTAAATAAAAAAAGATACGAAATTTAGTTTTAAATGTCAATGGGGGAGTGGGGGCCACGGGTCCCATCACCCCTGCGGACCTGCAAGTGCAGGCCCATAGAGATGAGGGGACACCGTGGGCCCCTCCACTCCCCCTGCGGACACTGCCGTAATAGTGACCATAGGGGTAGTGGAGGGTACCACTCCCCGATGGTTACATTAACTCTGCCTCCCCCCTATGCATTGACCGATAATTATTTCATGCAAAAAAAAAAAATTACAACTTACTTTATTATTATATTTTTTGTTTCGAATAAATTTAATAATGCAATATATATATATATATATATATATATATATATAATCCCAGTTTATTTAATAATTTAAAAGGGATATGTGTGTGTGTGTGTGTGTGTGTGTTATTATAAAAAAATAAGAATAAGAATTTAATCATAGGAATGAAAGGTAATAGAGAAATTTGTTTCAGCAATACAACAGAGAACTAAATTACCTCAGAGATAGGTAAGTGTTTAAATTTTGATTTCACAGTGATCATATCCAACAATTTTGCCTTATGTTGAAATAAACAAAAATAAACAATTTGATGATATTCTCAGGAAATTAATATTCACAAAGAGAGAGATTTTTGAAAAGAAATAGATAACAAGATAATATTTTCCACAGGGATTTTATACAACAAATTTGAGAAGAAATCATATTTGAAATACTATATCACATAGCGATATTTCTTAATACAAATGATTATATGCATAGAGAAAGAAATTATTTACAGAGATAAAAGAATTTGAGTTTTTCAAAACAAAAAAATAGAGATGTTAAAAAGCATGATTTTTTTCCAGATTTAAGATTTTCTCTAGATTTCAAAAAAAACAGAAAAAGTAGAATCTGATTTCTTTCTTTTAAATAGATTAACAAATAAAAGAGAAATCTGCATTTTGCATGTTTTTTTTTTAAAGAAAACTTTTGTCAATGCATTTCTTTAATGAAAAATAGATTCCTCCTTTCTAATTAATCTATCTAACAATTAAGAAATAATTTCCTTCAGAAAATTATATTCAAATAGAAGAATCTTAGAGGAGATATTTCCTTTTGAAAATATAAAAATTACATAAGCAAAAATGCAAAAAGGGAGGGAACCTGGAGAAGCCTTTGATGTTGAATCATCTCCAAATCTTCAAGCCTAGCCTTCCTTGATCCTTCCTTGCAAGCTTGGAAAAAATTCTTCAAAACAAACTTAACAATTCTCCAAATGAAGAATGTGACTACCAAAAAAATTACTTGAGAAAACTTTTCTTCAAAAAAAATAATCAACACCCTTCTTTTGAAAATTGCATACAATAAATAGGAAAAGCCCCTTAACTCCACTATCTAAAGGAATTAATTGAAAATGAGATTCTTTTTCCAATATTGTATCCATGCAAAATTGATCAATATCCTACTGGGGGAGTTACATGCAAAGGGGTTAAAGAATGAAGATTCCTCTAGAAGCTTCTAATTTCTCCTACAGCATGTGCCATAATTGGGAATTAAAAATAAATAATGCCTTTTAAATTATATTCTCCAAGTGTGTATGTGGGTCCATTATCTATCCTTTTATAATATTTATTCAACCATATTCAATAGCTCAAAAAAAAGACATAATAGAAATTGTATCAAATCAAAAGTGATAAAGGAGGGTTGTGACAGAAGTAGTTTTTCAATCACTTCCTCATGAAATATTGTGAATCATTCATGCAAGTATAGTGATGTATGAATATTATTGACTACATTATCCAAGCATTATTTATTTGATTGCATTTGGACATTCACATCATTTGACAAAAAACATTGTAAATCTGGCCACTTTGTGTTGGTTACACTCAATATGAAAAATAGAGTGGGAGATCTTATTTGGTTGATCATGTTTGTCAACTTAGCTCGACACTTGTTCCAATATGGTCTTGTGCCTCTAATGGTAGATCCAAGGTGCATGACCTCAGCTAAATGTGTGTTGGGAAGATTCTTTAGATGTGCACAAAGGTTTTCGATGGTGATTGATATGTTTTCTTCTGCATTTTTTTTTTACAAAAATCATTGTAAGTGTTTGGGTACGATGCCGCAACATAAGATTGAAGGTAAAATAGTATAACCTCAGATGCCTTCCAAATCTTTGGTCATGGAATTTCATCAAGTGCAATGTATACTCATGGATTTTCACTTCTCTAAGTCTTGGTTGCATGTGTAGCACAGTTGCATTAGGGAAGAGAGTTGGAAATGTAATATCAAACAATCCTTCAGTATTGTATTCATTTATTGGAGAGGAGTCTATTTTAGGCGAGTCGATAATATCATTTGTCTTGTCCTAAAAGTCTAGTGTTTGCTTAATAATTTCTAGTTCACACTATTTGCTTGACATTTTTCCCATAAATGATGGAGTAAAAGTTGTGTTGCTTTCAGTTTTTTCTTCATCCTCATGGCTTTCCTTATCTGATAACAAAATATTATCATGAATTTCAATAGTGTGAAGCATGTTGAAAATGTCTATTCTTGCTTTAGGGATTTTTTAATAAGTGGTCAACACTTATGACAACATCATTATAATATGGGCCATATTTGACTTTGTATTCCTATGCATCCCTAATGTGATTTCTACTTACATAATGTTAGTCGTAACGTTGACTTTCCTCATGCAGGTAGTGGACTATGAGTACATCTAGTTCTTCTATTCTACATGGAAGTACATATACAATTCTTGTTATGTCTTATGAAAAGTTGATTCTATGCTTGCTATATTTTTATTTCCCCCCAAGAGTATGAGTTACATGCAAAACTGGGTTTTCTCTAGCAATGAACATTTCTTCTACTTGGGTCAGTCTTTTCAATACAACAAGTTTCTCTCTTGGGTCCTTGTTTTTTAGTGATGAAAATTGATAGATGGCTTTTTCATTGGAGCATCTTTTTCATGTTGTTTGAGAATATGAGGAATGAAGAAGCATGTCGGGGTAGCATTCCCTATAGACAATACATGTTTGTAAGTTGGATAGGGAATTTATTATTTGTCTAACTCTTGTTAATGCTCTCATGAAGTTAGAGTAATTGTTGAATATAATTGGTTGTCTTGTTTGTTGTAGGATTGAGGTATGGTGAGCTTGGAACATTTGGCATGTTAAATGTGAGACATCCTTTTGTGTTGTTGCTTCCTCCTTGTAGTGAGAATGATAATCTTGGCTTGCTTTG
Organism: Cryptomeria japonica; assembly: GCF_030272615.1. NCBI lineage: Eukaryota > Viridiplantae > Streptophyta > Pinopsida > Cupressales > Cupressaceae > Cryptomeria > Cryptomeria japonica. The sequence continues at coordinate 599,198,240 of NC_081411.1, forward strand.
CAATTGAATAGTTGTAGTGATTCTATTTGTTGGGGAAAACTTAGATTTTTCTCTAATTTCCTAGCACACCTACAAGAAGTTATTTTCTCTTTAGGTTGAGCATAGTATTCTCAACCTGTTTTTCTTCTTTGAAGTTTCTCAAGTTCTATCAATTGGGGATCAACCTATTCTTGCTAGTTGGGACCATCCATGTTCTATATTTTGCAACATGCTACCAAATTACCAATTATGATGAGATAAAATAAATAGAGAAAAATGGAAATGGAACCAATTCAATATAAGTAGTAAATGTAGTGTTGAGAGAAATGAAGCATCCATATCCACACTTAATAAAAACCATTTACATATTTCTACAATTGCTTGTATAAATTGTACTTGATATAACAATTTTCATACATTTTTCCAAAAAAAATGTTTACATTATATAACATGCCAAAAAGTATGATGAACATATTATAAGTAGTATAAGAAATATTTGAACAAGTTAATATTGCATATCTATTGAAATACATATATATGCAACATGTAGCTTGAGATCTATGCATATTATTCAATCATGTAAATATTGGTACTCACAAGGAAATATCTGTTATATTTTGGGCCCTAAGATGCTATACACATGCTAGGGTTGGTTTTTATTTTCATTGCACATTTCTTTGATTGTTGTAGGTAATAAATTATGTATGACCTCTCCTTGAATTGAACTAAATGTCAATCTTGTAGGAAAAGTAGAGCGAGAAAGCTTCTCCAAGGACAATTGTTCGTTATTTGCATTTTGTTCGAACCAAATTTTATGGTCTATTGATTCTTCTATATCAATATTTAAAGATAGACATGTAGTGACAAATGATCTTATCACCTTCCCATTGTATTCAGAGACTTGACCACTTTTTATAGCAAGAATAGTGGTTTCTTAGAGGTAATTTCATTGTAGTTGTGCACCTTCCATTTTTACTATTGTTCCCCATAGCGTAACATCTATTGTTGTCTTTGTACTATCAACCAATCAAATAGTGTATCTTTGGACCTCTATCTCATCGTGTCTCCTTATCATAGAGCATGGATTGATATTGATAACAACTCCAACAACATCAATAATCAAATTATTACTTTTTCTTGAAATTTCATAGATAGGTGGGAAAAAGAATGGATAATTGTGTCACACTTGGGGATAACTTGGGGTAGTATGGCCAGACCGAGTCTGACCGAACTCAGTCCAGCCAGAGTACCACCCAACCACATAGCACTCTATATTGCTGGCATGGCTCCTAAAAGACACCAAGAGTTCATATGAACCGAGTTCAGTCAAAATCAATTCGGCCAGATGGTGCAGTCATTGGTTATGAGGGACCTCAAAGAGATCAGTTTGGATCGGTCAGCAATAGTGAACACAATAGAAACATAAGGTGAAGTAGTCACCGGTTAGGAGGGACCTCAAACAGATCTGTCCAGACTGGTTAGAAAGAGTAAACACAATGGAAACATAGGGACATGTTGGAGGCAATGTAATTGTTTTTGAATTATATCATGAAAAGTGATTACAACCAACCGGTAACAATCAGGTTACAAAAACTGGCTCACAAGCCTGCTTAAACATGCTCAAAATAGAGAGCAGGTCACAACCAAGACCTCAAATCCTAAGATATATCTTCAATGCTTAGTATAACTTCTTTATTACATTCTAATGCTTAATTACAATAATTTATATGATCCAAGTGGATCCGATCGGCCCAAAAAAGGATCAAAACCTGAAGAACAAGACCTAACATGTAAAACCAAGAAGGTCGGCCTCTGCCAAAGAAATTCCTTTGGAAAATCCAAAGGATGAAGTGTAGATGATGGGGAAAGGTTGGCCACACACTAAGGAACATCGAAATCAATGATCAAGGCTCTGCAAGCTATGGGGGGGGGATCTGGTATATCACCAATGCAAAGAGGTTCAGGCAACTAGTAATAGAAAACTGTCTCAGAAACTGGTAGCGATAACTTGCCAGAAAATTATCCAAATACTCCATGGTTTGGGAATAAGGAAGATGATCAAGCCTTCAAGTAAAATCCAACTCCACAAGTTTTGGTGAGCCAAATTTGGGACACACAGAAAGAAATGCAGAAATTGCAAATAGAAAAATGGAAAGGAAATATTTTTGGTTGATGCAAGATTGCTATGAATCGAGGATGCTCCTGCATCAGACATCCGGGGTTTTTGAAAAAAAGTGAGTCTCTCACTTTTCCAGGGTTAGAGGAAAACTGAGGTGATCTACCTCTTCCTAAGAAATCCAAGATGAATCTTCAACTGGTATGTCCTTCCACTTAAAAAGATACTCCTTATACTGACTGTTACGAGTACTACGCCCAATCCTACTACCCAAAATGTCTTCAATCTAATTTGGTTCCTTCTGGGGCAACTGTTTCACCAAGTCTACAATATTGTCCTCACTGAATTCTGGTTCATGATACTAATTAAGATTTGTAATGTTAAATACAGGTGAAGTACTTAGACTATCTGGTAACTCCACTTCATATGCATTCCCAGAATTGAACTTTCTCAAAATCCTACAAGGTCCAAACTTTCTCATTTGCAATTTGTTATAAGTTCCAACTAGGAATCTTTCTTTTCTAAGATATGCCATCACTTCATTGCCAACTTCAAATTCCTTGTCTCCTCTTCTCATCTGTCTTCTCCTTATACTTTCTATTAATGGCCTCCAAATGTTGCTCAACTTGAATATGTAAATCCTTCATGTGATCTACAAATTCTTCTTCTTCTGAACTTCTCTGTTCTTCACTACTAATATCTCATAATTCTGATATACCTCTAGGGTGTGCTCTGGTAACAATCTCAAAATTTGTTCTTCTAGTACTTCTATTTACTGAATTATTGTAGGAAAACTATGCTTGTGCAAGAATCAAATCCCAACTTCTAGTCTTATCTCCAACTAAACATCTCAACAACTTTCCCAAGCTTCGATTAACTACTTATATATGTCCATAATTCTATGGATGAAAAGTGGATATGAACTTCAAATTTGTTTTCATCTTCTTCCAAAGTGTTCTAAAAAAATAGCCAACAAACTTAGTGTCTCTATCTGAAACTATGCTCTTATGTAATCCATGCAATCTGACTACTTCCTTGAAAAATAGGTCTACTACATGTAATGCATCTGATGTCTTCTTACAAGGTATGAAATGAGCCATCTTCAAGAATCTATCCACTACTACAAATATAGAATCATTCCCTCTCGATGTTTTAGGCAATCCAAGTATGAAATCCATGTTCATATCCTCCCAAGGTCTTACCGGTACTGTTAAAGTTTTATACAATCCCACATTTTGACTACTACCCTTTCCAACTTGACAAATTCTACAACTTTGTACATATTTCCTAACATCCTTATGAATATGGGGCCAAAAGTAATGCTCACTCACCAAAGCTATTATTTTGTCAATACCAAAATGTCTAGCTAATCCTCCACCATGTTTCTCCTTTATCAGATTCTCCCTCATAAAACTCTTAGGTATGCACAACTTAACTCCTCTGAATAACATACAATTCTAAATGAAGTAATCCAACCACTTGCTTCCATCTACTATAACTGGTTCTCTACATGCTCTCCAAGGTTCTCCAAAATCCAGGTCATCATCATACAAGGTCTTCAATTCCTCAAATCCTTATACTGTCACTCTCATCTCTGTCAGCAAATTCCTTCTCCTACTCAGTGCATCAACAACTTTGTTATATTTCTCACTTCTATGCTTCAACACAAAGGTGTAACTCTGCAAAAATTCTACCCATCTCATATACATCTCTAATTTAACTTACTCTGACTGTTCAAATACTAGAAAGCTTGATGATCCGTATACAACACAAACTCCCTAGGAAATAGGTAATGTCTCCACTTCTTCAAGGCTTGAACTATGGCATAAAACTCCTGATCATACACTGAATATCTCCTTTAGACACCATTCAATTTATCATTTAAATAAGCTACTTCTCTCCCTTCCTGACTCAAGACTACTCCTCTTGATGTTCCACTTGTATCATAATCCACTTGAAATACTTTATTGAAATCCGGTAAAGCTAACACAGGTTGCTCAGTTACTTTTCACTTCAACGGCTCAAAACTTTTGTTTGCTCTGGTGGTCCACTTGAATTCCTTCTGATCTCACCTCATGGTTTCAGTCATAGGGTTACAAACTGAACTAAAATTTCTGATGAACTTCCTATAGAAACTAGTCAATCCATGAAATGATCTTACCTCTCCAATGCTTTTCGGTGTAGGCCACTCAAAAATTGCTTTTACTTTCTCAGGGTCAATCTTTAAACCATCCTTAGATATCACAAATTCCAAATAGACTAATTCATCTTTCATGAAAGTACACTTCTTAAGATTTATCAGCAACTTTTCTTCTCTCAACCTTTGCAAAACTTGTCTCCAATGCAACAAATGCTCCTCTTTTGTCTTACTGAAAATCGGAATGTCATCCAAATATACAATTAAAAACTTACATAAGAATTTCTTCAATACATCAATCATTAGCCTCATGAAAGTATTTAGTGCATTAGTTAACCCAAAAGGCATCACCAACCATTCATACAGTCCTTCATTTGTCTTGAATATTGTCTTCCACTCATCTCCTTCTTTGATCCTGATATGATGATATCCACTCTTCAAATCTATCTTTGTAAAGTATTTGGCTTTGTTGAAATAGTCCATTATGTCATCCATCCTAGGCAAAGGAAACTGGTATTTCACTGTGATCTTGTTTATTGCTATGGAATCGGTGCACATTCTCCACTCTTCATTCAAGTCTTAGGTGCTAATATTGTTAGTATTGCACAGGGGCTCAGACTTTCTCTAATCAAACCTTTCTTCAACAACTCCTACACTTGTCTATTCAGTTCTTCATTCTCTGTCGGTGTCATCAAATGTGCAACTTTGCTAGACAAACTAGCTTCAGGAACTAGGTCCATGCAATGATTGATACTTCTCACGGGTGGCAATCCATTAGGCACATTATCTAAAATGATGGCTTCATATTCTGTCAGCAAATATTTTATCTCTTCCGATAGTTCCTCTTCATGCTCTGAATTCTTAGTCTTCTTAGGAACTAAGACAAAACCCACATTCTCATGTCTCAATCCATCCAAGAATTTCCTTCCATATACCAAATAGATTCTAGCATTCATATAGACATCACTCTTCAAAGGTTCCTCCAAGGGAAACAAGGTTTGCCTCATCCCATTGGCCACAATAGTGTATGTATTCTTCCTCCCGTCATGTATTGCCTATCTATCAAACTGCCAAGGTCTACCCAACAAAAGATGACAAATATCCATAGGCATAATATCACACAAGACTTCATCATGATAATTCCCAATTTTCAATTTCACCAAACATTGCTCACTTACTAACAACTTATGTTCATCTTGAATCCATGCTATCTAATAAGGCTTAGGGTGTTTCAATCTTTCCAAATTCAACTTATTCACCATCTCTTCTGAAATGAGATTATCTGAACTACCACTATCAATAATAACTTTGCAGCACTTATTGGATACCCTACATCTGGTCTTGAACAAATTCTTCCTCTGCAAGGGCTCTTCATCTCTCCTAGTATGATACAAATCTTTCCCCATCATCAACAGTTCTCCATATTCCAGTTTATTATCTGATCCAGTGGGGTTTTCTTCTACCACAACTACTCTTCTGGTATTCTTTGTCTTCTTACACTTGATATCACGATGTCCTTCTCCTCCAAACTTATAGAAAGTTCCTTTAAACACTCTCATGTCTTGTCTTCCAAAATTCTCATTCTGGTAGCAATCCAGTTCTCTCCTCCAATAGAAATTTTTATCATCTTTCTGGTATGAATTACCTTCTTTGTTCACTTCTTTGTCCTCGTTTTGATCTGTACCTTCTTTATTCACTTCTTTGTCCTTTTCTTGATCTTTCTGGTATATCCTCTTCCTCCTTGAAATCTTCCTCTAGAAAACCTTCCACCTCTACCTCTCTACCTCTGCTCATGTCTTTTGTTTAGTTTCTCTTCTTTCTTCAGAGCATACTGGTAAGCCTCTTCAGCACTCTGTAATTTGATCAAATTGAGTTCATCTTGTACAGAATCCCACAATCCATTCAAATAACTTGCAACTTGTTCAGCTTCATCATCAACATGTCTAAATTTGATATTCAACTTGTAAAATGCTTTGGTGTATTCCTTCACACTAGATTCCTTCTGTCTCAAATTTTGCAACTTTCGGAACATATTTACTTGATAATCAACTGGCATAAATTTTGATTTCAACTTAGCAATCATCTGATCCCATGTCTTGATCTCATCATTACTTCTTCTTTGTCTATCAAACTGCAAATTCTCCCACCAAAGAGATGCATGACCTTTCAACTGGGTACATGCATATTTCACCTTCCTTTCTTCTACAGTGTTTTAAAAATTAAAGCATTTCTCCATCTCCAAGATCCAATCCATCAATTCATCTGAATCTAACTTTCCATCATATTCTAGTGGGGTAAAATGAGGTTTAGCATTCGCACTACTCAAAACCCTCAAAAACCTTTCATCATCTAGATCAACCACCAGTGGGTTTACTTGTTTTGCCAAAGCTTCTTCTCCTTCATCTTCACTTACATCTTCAATGTGTCGGCCTCTTCTTTGGCTATCTCCACAACTTCCAACTAGGCTTCTATTCCTCACAACATTTCCATCATAGCAGGGTCTATATTCCCATGCATTCCACCATTTGTAGTTCCTCGTTGCTATATATTTATATCAGTCCTCTGTAGTTGCAGGTTGGATCCACAGTTCACCACCCTATAAAAAATTTCTCAGGACAACACAGCATACAGAATGAAAGCTCACTCTAATACCACTTGAAGCAGTCACCGGTTAGGAGGGATCTCAAAGAGATCAGTCCAGATTGGTCAACAAGAGTAAACACAATAGAAACATAGGGACATGATGGAGAAAATGCAGAACAAATTGAATTATATCATGAAAAATGATTACAACCAACCAGTAACAACCGAGTTACAAAAACGGACTCACAGGCCTGCTAAAACATGCTCAAAATACAGAACATGTCACCACCAGGACCTCAAATCTTAAGATCTATTTTCTATGCTTAGTCTAACTTCTTGATTACATTCTAATGCTTGATTACAATGATTTATATGATCCAAGTGGATCCGGTCAGCCCAAAAAGGGATCAAAACCCAAAGAACAAGACCTAACATGTAAAACCAACAAGGTCGGCCTTCGCCAAAGAAATTCCTCCATAACATCTAAAGGATGAAGTGTAGGTCACATGGAAAGGTCGACCACATGCTAAGGAACATCAGAGTCAATGGTCAAGGATCTGCAAGCTATAGAAGGGGATCTGGTAGATCACCAATGCAAATAGGTCCAAGCAACCGGTAACAAAAAACTATCTCAGAAACCGAAAGCAATAACTTGCCAAAAAATGATCCAATTGCTCCACGGTTCGGGAATAATGAAGATGATCAAGTCTTGAAGTAAAATCCAACTCCATAGAAGATGATAAAGTCTTCAAGTAAAATCCAACTCCATAGGTTTTGATGAGCCAAATCCGGGACACACAGAAAGAAATACAAAAACTACAAATAGAAAAATAGAAAGGAAATATTTTTTGTTGATGCAAGATTGCTATGAACCGGGGATGCTCCTGCATCACAAGGATATGATGGAGGCAATGCAAAACAGATTGAATTATATCATGAAAACTAATTACAACCAACTGATAACAATCGGGTTACAGAAACCAACTCATAGGCCTGCTAAAACATGCACAAAATACAGAACAGGTCACAATCGAGACCTCAAACTTAAGACTTTAGCTTCTATGTTCAGTCCAACTTCTTGGATTACATTATAATGCTCTATTACAAATATTTATATGATCCAAGGGGATCCGGTCAGCCCAAAAAGGAATCAAAACCCGAAGAACAAGACCTAACATGTAAAACCAACAAGGTCTGCCTCTGCCAAAGATTCATCCAGAAAATCCAAAGGACAAAACGAGAATCAAAGGGAAGGTCGACCACATGCCAAGGAACAATGGAATCAACGCTCAAGGCTCTGCAAGCTATGGAAAGGATCTAATAGATCACCAATGCAAATAGGTCTAGGCAACTGGTAATAGAAAAACTGTCATGGAAACCGGTAGCGATAACTTGCTGAAAAATGATCAAAATGCTCCACGATTTGGGAATAAGGGTACCTGCAAGAAGTTGTGTCCAGTTTTTGGCCAAAAGGTGGAAGTTTTTTCCCATTTTTTTCAATTTCATCCTGTTTGACCTAAATATTTGAGGCACTTCAAGAATTAATCTTGAAAAAATTCAATAATAGAAAATGTAATGCTCGAAGTCTACTTTCCAAATATATAATTTATTTTAATACCCAGATCTTAAAAATGAAGTTTGAATAGGCATTACTAAAACCTATTGTTTAAAAGTCACTTTTCAAGACCATATCATGCCCGTGTACGACAAGCATAATCTGACCTAAATGAAATTTTAATATATCATTTTGGGAAAGATCTGTAACTCACTCACCTTTAATGAGAATATTTTTTTGTAATTTTTTTCTGCATTTTTAATTTGTTAATTTTTTATTGGGCATAATCATTGTTTTAAAATATTCTTGTGTACGACAAGAGACAAAAATGTTATTAAAAAACTAAAAAACCATGTTATTTCAAGTTTATGGACCTCTTTCATTAGTAATTATTTTAAAAATAAAAATATTGATCCATTTACTAATAAAAATACATATTTCAAATCTAGACAATCTCTACTATAATGGGTTTTCATTGTTTAAAAAAATTCTAAAAATTTGGTATTCAAATATATTTTTGAAGTCATTATTTTATATGAAGATTTATTTGGCCTTCAAGTTGCAGTTCAAACCAGGTCCAAGCCAAAGGGTCGGCTCTCCAAGCCATTTCATAAGCCAAAACCGAAGCTACAACCGAACCAAAGTTTGAAATTTTTAGAAACGGGATCCCGTTTCATTTTTTAAAATAATTAAAAACACATTTAGCAAATGGGATCCTGTTTCCCCTTTTTTTTTTTTTTTTTTAATTTTGTTTAAAAACAACTATATATACCTTTTATTTTTTAAATAAACTATATATACATGAAATATAACATTTATGTTTAAGTCACATTTCCCTTTGTCATTTTCCTTTCTTATACATTAAGTTATATTTCATGTATATATTGGCAGGATGTTTGAGAGTGGTTTCAAATCTCTAGGAGTTATAATAAAAATTTTAGATTTTAGAAGATCTTATAAATTGTGACGTAATAGGACATACAATGTCATAATAGGTCCCGTTGTGACATAATAGATCCTAATGTGTCATAATAGGTCTTATTAAGACATAATAGGTTCCATTGTGTCATAATAGGTCTTATTGTGACATAATACGACCTATTAAGTCATCATAGGTCCTATTATGACATAATACGACCTATTAAATCATAATAGGTCCTATTATGACATAATACGACCTATTAAATCATAATAGGTCCTATTATGTCATAAGACCCTCAAAAGGACCTATCATGATATTATACCTCTTACAAGGACCTATTATGACTTAAGACCCCTTAGTAGGACCTATTATGATATAATAAGATTGATTATCGTATAATAGAACCTATTATGTCATAATAGGTCCTATAATGTCATAAGACCCCTTAAGAGGACTTGTCATGTTACTATTATGTCATAATACCCCTTAAGAGGATGTATTATGACATTATACCCCTTTGTAGGACCTATTGAAGGGTATTAATAATAGGACTAATTATGACATAATAGGACCTATGATGACATAATAGGTCATATTATGTCATCATAGGTCCTATTATGACATCATAGGTCATATTATGTCATAAAATCCCTTAAGATGACCTATTATGACTTTATACCCCTTAGTAGGACTTGTTAAGTTGTGTTATGTCATAACAAGACCTATTGTGACGTAATAGGACCTATATTGTCAAAATACGACCTATTATGTCATAATAGGTCTCATTGTGACATAATAGGTCCTTTTGTGTCATAATAGGTCCTATTGTGACATAATAGGTCCCATTATGTCATAAGACCCCTTAAGAGGACCTATTATGACATTATACCTCTTACTAGGACCTATCATGGCATAAGCCCCTTGGGAGGACCAATTATGACATAATAGGATCGATTATCACATAATAGGACCTATTATGTCATAATAGGCCCTATAATGTCATAAGACCCCTTAAGAGGACCTGTCATGTCATAATAGGTCCTATTATGTTATAAGACCCCTCAAGAGGACGTATTATGACATTATACCCCTTAATAGGACCTATTGAAGGGTATTATGTCATAATAGGAATGATTGTGACATAATAGGACCTATGATGACATAATGGGTCATATTATGTCATCATAGGTCCTATTATGACATCATAGGTCATATTATGTCATAAAAGCACTTAAGAGGACCTATTATGACTTTATACCCCTTAGTAGGACTTGTTAAGGGGTATTATTTCATAACAAGACCTATTGTGACATAATAGGACCTATAATGTCATAATACAACCTATTATGTCATAATAGGTCTCATTGTACCACAAAACCTCCTTGTACCTTGTTGCATTAATTGTTGTCATAAATGCATGTTAAGTAGGTCAATAAATACACATTAGGTATGTCTAAGAAACTTGTCAAGCTGGTCAAAAGACATGAAGGTTCATCTGTGTTGGTGCCAGATGCGTCTGGGTAGGTTAGGCACATTTGTGTCGAGTGTAACCGTGTCTATGGTTTCAAAGGCGTCTATGACAAATGTGAGCATGTTTGTGAAATGCAGGCGCGTCTGCATAGGGTAGACATGTTTGTGCATGAAAGAGGCATGTCTGTGTAATCCATATGTGTTTGTGAAAAGCAGGAATGTCTATGTAGTATGTAAGTGTGTTTGTGTCATGAATGTGCATTTATATCTTCAAGGTCGAATCGACAATTCTGTGATAAACATACGATGTCAGTTGGATAAGCTGGTAAGAGGATACACTCAAACAGGTCCTCTAAGAAAGACTAGGATAATAGATATGGATGGGATTGATAATTCTGTGATAGAACATACATTTCCAATCAGGAAACTACTCAAGTAGAGGCCCTAGGATAAGATAGAGTGAGGCACTTTGTGATGAATAGGGCATACCATAGAAATTGACAATTCTATTATAGAACATACGTTGTCAATTGGATTAGGAAAAAATTGACAGTTCTGTGATATAACATACATTGTTAATTGGATAAGCTACTCAAGAGGATACACTCAAGTAGGTTCCCTAAAAGATAAGATAAAAGTAGCACTTTGTGATGAAGAGGGAGTACTACTAGGATAGAGTGCCATATGATAGATATAAGCACTAGGATAAAAAAGCAACACTTTGTGATGAACAAGGAGTACTACTAGGATTGAAATAGTTGATTTGCTTGACTGCAGGAGGACTTACCTATGCTAGAGTCATGAGAGAGATTCCCTTCGACTCGGGGATTATGACCAGAGTTGACATTGGAGGATAGAGAGGCAAATGAGGTCATGGGATTATGATACATTATGTATATACTTGAGTTTCAGGAAAACATGGGATTGTTGACTGCATTAGCTGAGAGATGGCACTCAAAGACATGCACGTTTCATTTGTCAATGGGTGAGATGGCAGTCACCTTAGATAATGTGTACAGGATACTATGGATACCGATCGTTGGGGAGTTGGTTCCTTACGATTGATAGGGAGATTGGGAGGCACTGAGACGAGTGTTCAAGGATCCAAGACTTGAGATGAGGGAAACACATGTGACTTGGGATACTATGATAGCTAGAGGATTGTCTCTATCGATGGTGCTGGCAGGAGTGATCAGTGGGTTCCTCTGTCCAGATAGGGTGACACAAGGGTTGGTTGTGGGATGGTGGAGGACTCTAGAGACATTGGTGACTAAGCACACCAGGTTTGCTTGGGGGACGTGTCTACTAGAACACTTGTATTATGAGTTACATCAGTTTGTGTATCTTGGATCAATGGGATTGGGGTGTGGATTTACATTATTGTAGGTATGGGCATATGAGCATCTTCCGGTTACACAACTGATACACTTTAGAGGCAGGGGACATGGCCACAATTATGTGCATTTTTATGGTATGATTACTTCCTAGCCATGGATTAGGAGGCTAGATTATTGGCACTGAGTGATTCATGAGGTAGATAGTGTGGTATGGAGGCCTTACCAAGATTGTGAGGAGTGTGAGGATGATGCATTGGAGCTACCATATGTGTTCAGGAGTAGGTATCTGATCAGGAGGACACCATACATCATTGAGCGACAGTTGATTGATAGAGTATGCAGGAAGTTTGGTAGGATACAATGGATTCCACGTGGCTCAAGGATGTATGCGCAGACAGTGAGAGATCAAGCACATTTAGGTTTGTTACTGTCTTATGATCAGGCAGTGGCACAGATACAGGAGATGGTTCCCATGCCTTGGGATATTTGGGCAGAGGTGGAGGACGCAGGGATGGATGTTGAGTATGACACATATTAGGTAGATCATCCATTTCTATGACTGCTAGATATAGGAGAGCTGATAGAGGGTGATGGTGGGGATGGTGGAGGTAGAGGCAGATGACAGAGGCGGGGTGCACTAGCAGAGAGGAGGGTAGCTTAGAAGAGATATTGAGGAGAGGAGAGATAGGTCCATGTAGTCAAGGGTAGAAGTGGACTACCTTTATAGGTGCCACCAACATAGGTTCTAGGACATGGACAGGAACAGGGACAAGAGCAACCATAGGGACAGGGTGAGGAGGGAGTAGAGGAGGAGGATGAGCTACTATCCTTAAGAGAGATCTTCTAGGGATAGGAAGATGAGATTTAGGACTTAGAGAAGGATGGGGCTAGGCTTCAAAGATAGCTGAGGGACATTCAACAGGAGAGAGATCAGGCTATTTAATGCTACAAAAAGTCTAAGGAAGCACTGAGGGTGGGCTGGCATGCAACAGAGGACATTAGGGCTAGATATGTCTATGTTCTATGAGCAGGGGAGGAGAAAACCTACTAGAGAGACCTGTATTATGGAGTTGTGCCACCCTATCATTGGGCTAGGATCTTTCAGAGACTATTGTGGACTACGACGACCACTGGAGGCTGAGACAGGAGACAGGCATCTAGTGGTGGGGTCATGGGTCCTCCACCACCACTAGATAGATGGTTCAAGAGAGATGATCCCGTGGCGGGGACTTCCAGGGCTCAGACTCCATCGAGGTCAGTTGGATCCGAGGGAGGGAGTTCATCATAGCCTTAGAGAGCTCCCTATGTATCAGTTTTTGTACCATGCTTGTATGATGATGTAGATACCTTCGGTTGATTTTGTAGCCATATGTATTTTGACATCATTGTATCATGACTCTTATGATTTTTGAGATATATATATATATATATGTAAAGCGGAAAATCGATCGAACCCTAGTTGCTCTCCCCTCTTCCAACTCCAAGGAGAGAGAAGGGAGGTTGCTAGGGTTGATGGTTTTCACTTGGGAGACTTTACATTCAAAAGAGGGGTTGAAACCCACAAGATCCAATCCCACACAAGGAAAGATTGGATGCTAAATGAGTTTCAAGGGTTAAGACAACAAGGCTACCCTCTTTTGTAAAGAATGTTGATAGAAGAATTAAGCTAGGAATGCATAGAAAGTGAGAAAGATTCGCTTATAAACTAAGATAGGGATACAGGATGAAGTTGCGGACCTGGAATTAGCAGTAAAATGTCGATACGGCGCTGTCCTGCAAATTTGAGCGAAAGTTGACGAGACGATGGCACCCGGCGTGCACACGGTCCTCCGAAAAATCCGCGAAACAAAGGGGGATCTGTTCGTCTTTGCACAAGGATTCCAGATCTTCAATTTCAGCTGCGTACTTGCAACCTTGTTGTAAGGATGTTTGTATCCTTATGTGCGAAGGTATAGATGTTGTTGTATGTTGTATGTTGTATGTTGTAGTATGTGATCTCCTCTTCAATGGTTGAATCCTTGTCTTGAATGCAACACTTAGCCTTGAATGGAGACTTAGAAGGAATGCTTGAATGCTTGAATGCTTGAATGTTTGAGTATCGTTTTCACATCTTGTACACATATGTCCTTCCCTTTTTCATCTACCAAAATGGGAGAGGAAAATGTAGTTTATATACTTGCCAATTAGGGTTAAAAGACTGATTTTTCTGACCTTAGGCCGACCAGGAAATGTTATTTTCCAAATTGCAAACAAAAAGACCCGAAGTCCCAAAGGAGACCGGGCCCAAAATAGGGCCAGGGACTAGGGCGCTGGGCGCCATGGTCCTGGGGGACCAGGGTGCTGGGTGCCCTAGTCCTGAAGGACCAGGGTGCTGGGCGCTCTGGTCCCACCTCCCGGGACAGCAGGGTGCAAAGGAGGTTCAGGCCAAGGTGCTTGAAAATGTAGTTTTTGGTGTCGTGGACAAGTTTCGGGGTCTCCATTCAAGTTCCGTGTTGCGTCGCCATCGTGAAGACCGAAATGCAGTCAAAATTGCAAGTGTCGCAATTTTAGGACGCTACATTTAGCCCCCACTTTAGCGGGAGTATGTATGCTCATACTTCCGGTAAAGTACAAGGAAACAACATTGAAAGACTTTCACCACGTCAAGGAGGCAAGACACACCAAGCCCCCAGTGGACTAAGGATCTTACGACTTTGATTGACAAAGTAAAAGGGAAGATCACGAGGGAGAACCATGACTGTCAGGAGTAAGGTTCCCTCACTATGAGTCATGCAAAAGAAATATCAAAAATTTTCAAGGCAAAGCTAAGTTCGCCAAGAAATTTTCAAGTATCCTGAAGGGATAGACGGGGTGTATGCCCCCCTACGTTAAAGTGATCGCACACGCCTCAATGGGGGTGATTGTTTTAACGTAGTGATACACATAAGAAATGAGAAAGGAAAGGAGCACGTTATCGCAAGGATTTAGCCCCCAAGTGTGAGATAAACCCAAGGATAATAGACACAAAACACAAAGCACGAGGTGACTTCGCTTTCCTCGGGGTCAGTATGTTGTATGATAGTTCATGTATATATATCATATGTATGTATGCATAATTGTTCTTCATTCCCCAATCAAGGAAGGTCACCTAGAAGAAGGGAACACGTGTCTTTTGAGTCAACATGAGAGAGACCAAAAGAGGTCACAATGCTTTGCATCGTCCTCAAGTAGACAACACTAAGGACAACAAATAGAAGAATGAGAATAACATATAGAAGAAGTAACAAAAGAGAGGAGGAGAGAATCTGTTATGCTAATGTAATTAGTCTAGCACGTCATCTACCCCCTGATCTCGCTGATCAATGTTTCGGGAAGGCAGGGAACACGCTAGAGGAGGAACATCCAACATAGCAGATGGAGCTATCACAAGGTCCAAACAAGGGCTATGTTCATGTTCCAAGCCACGTTGTTCTTGTCTAGGAGCTAGGATAAGTGCTTTAGAAAATTCGTTAGATAAATGGTTATCAATATCAACAAGTTCATATTCACTATCGGAAGCAAGAAGAGTAACATTTTCATCATCATTTTCATCTATAGCATCATCAAGATTTATAAAAATAGGATCTTTAACTCGCACAGGATCAAGATCATCATGCATCTTATGTTTAGGAGATTTTGGAGAAAATGGAATAATGCTTGTTGAAGGTGTTTTTGGAGATTGCAAAGTTTGAGAAGTAGCTGCTTGAGCTCTAAGACGACGCTTTTGTCGGCGTTCACGTGCAGAACGATTTCGTCTAGTCTTAGTAGGAAGTGGAGAAGATTGAGGAGGAGGAATGTTCTCATCCTTATCACTTGGGTGTTTAGGTTGTGGTCTCTTAGGTTGGATAATAGGAGAAGAAGAAGGTCTCTTCTCTCTATAAAAGGAAGGAGGAGGAACTGCTCCATATAAAGGAGGAATATTTGGTTTAGGAAGGAGACCCAGTCCATCATGACGAGGAGGTATAGGTCTGCTTTTAGAAGGTTTATTAGGCATAGACATAGTCACATCCATGGGAATGGGTTGGGAATCTTCTTGAGGAAAGACATTAGTTTTATCTTTCAAAGGAAGAACTTCCTTCTCAAGAACGATAGGAATATCAAGTTTGGGTGTTCTAGGTTCACTTAAAGATAGGATCATATCTGTTTTCCATTTTTGATAAGATTTGAAAAGATGATCACTTCGCGGAGGAAGAGATTGGAATTGTTTAGGCCAAAAATAATCAATAGGAACGCTAGAAGTTCTTTCAGCTGGTTTAAAGAGACTATGATTGACAGTAACAACTTCACCATTATGGGGAAATTTCAAACATTTGTGAATAGGAGAAGCAATAGCTTTCATGGAAGATAGCCAAGGATAGCCAAGCTTCACACGAAATTGTTCAGACGATGGAATAATAGCAAAGTTCACATCAAGGGATTTGTTATGGACCTCAATAGGTAATGTAATAGAACCAATTGCAGGAGAAGAAAATGCATCAAATAATTTCACAATCACATCTGTTTCGTCATAAATCACTTGATTCAATTGCAAAGTAAAAAGAAATTCTTCAGTAATAACATTAACCATGCACGAAGGATCAATAAGAACTCCACGAAAAGGTGTATTCTTGACTTTTGCAACTATGTATAAAGGACCATCAGGTGCCCTAATGGTTTCACTAGAATCAAATGTGATGGAAGGTTCTTTAGGGTTTTCTTGCTGCTCTACAAAGTTAATCACATTCGGAGTCATAGACACAAGACCATCAGATGAGAGAGAGGAATCATTAGTCTCAATCACATTAGAGGTATGAGAAGGTAATGGATCAGTAAAAATTTGAAGATTTTGGTTAGGAGGAGCTACAGATGTGTTGCCTTTATCATTCACTCCAGAAACAGAGATAGTATTATTATCAATCAAATCTTGAATTTTACCCTTTAAAGCAAAACATTTTTCAGTATCATGCCCAGGTTGACGATGAAATTGACAAAAAGATTTGTTATCAAAATAAGGTGAAGTAATCTTTGCAGGATCAATTTGCCTTATAGGAGGAAGAGTAAGCACATTTTGTTCCAATAACTTATTCATAATACTATGCAATGATTCATTTAAAGGAGTATACTTTCTTTCTTTCTTGAAAAACTTAGAAATAGGAGGCACACCTGATGCTACATTCACATTGTTGTTGATGATGTTTTCATTGAATTTGATGGAATCTCTGTTCGGTTTAAACTTCCCATATGGTTGTTGACTGCTATCACCCTTATCACTCGGAGCCATAGGATGTGATTGTTCCATTTGACTCACAGTCAGTTGATAATTGTGAAGAGTTGCACACAACTGTTGGAAAGAAGTAAACTCAGAAAATAGAAGTTTGTCTCGAATATCTTTTTGTAAATTAGAAATAAAGATTCTTTGAATATCATTGTTAGGCACTGGAAAAGAAATTTGAGCATACAAATGCTTATATCTACCAATGAAATCAGTCACTTTTTCTTTAACACCTTGTTTACAATGCATTAAATCAATCAAAGTAACTTTAGGACTTATATTGTTTTGAAATTGTTGAATGAAAGCATTTGCAAGTTGTTCAAAAGAAGTAATAGAATAAGAAGGCAACGAGCAATACCATTGTAGGGCTTTGTCTCTTAATGTTCTAGTAAACAGTTTTGCAAGCAACCTTTGCTCATAAGCAAAATCGGTACATATTGTTTGAAAAGTCTTAACATGTGTTAGAGGATCACCTTTACCATTATAAAGCTCCAAATGCAGGATTTCAACATGTTTAGGAGGGATAGCTCGAACAATGTCAAGAGAAAGTGGGCTCGCAACATCAAATGTGGGCACACTAAACTTAGATTGATTCATAGAGGCAATTTGTTGTTGTAAAGAAGAGACAGTTTGTGCAAGATTGTTAATGGTCGCTTCAGTCGAAGAATTCATATTAGATGTGTTAGATTGGGATGGAGGTGTTATGTTATTGAAAGAAGGTAAAGAGTAAGGTGGTGGGACTCTATGATAATTAGTCATAGGAGATGATTGGACAAGAGGAACACTACAAGGAGGAATGGAATGATTGAATGAATTGCCCCCTTGCGTCATGTTCATTTGTGAAGATGTAATAGGAACACTCATTGAAGGAATAAATGAAGAAGTCGGATTGAATGAAGGAAGAGGGTTAATTGAAGGATTGCCCCCATGACTGGTGATCATAGGAGGAATGTCTTGTATAGAAGTAGTCATTATGTTTGATGTAAAGTTAGGTATGCTAGCAATAGAAGTTGTCAAAGGAATAGAATGATTGGCTTGACTGGGAGGTTGTGTATAACCTAAAGTTTCGGCACAACTCTTCATAGGCATCACATTCGAATCCACAATGTGTGCAATACCACGCAAAATATCAATTCCATTCTTATCACTTTGAAGCATATGTTTTAGACCTTCAATTAAAGGAAGAGCTTGACTATCAGGGTATTCTTGAGACATCCATTGTCGAAAATCATCAAATTGGTTATCCAATTTCGAAAGTTGTTCTACAGAAACCTCATGGAGAGCTTCTTCATCATTAGGAGGATTAGAGGAATTACCCATGTCCTCGTTAAAAAGGCTATTCAAATTAGGTTCCATCTCCTCAGTAGTTAAACCTCGGAAAGACTTAATTCTAAGGCTTCGTCTAACGGGAATAGTGTAAGTAGGGGTTATTGTTGTAAAATTCATGCACTAGAGAGAGAGAGAGAAAGTTTTGAATTTTAGAGGTAGCAATTTTCAGTAAAATCAGCCAATCTCCTAGATTTAAGCTGTTAAATGCAATCACGACAATCTCCCGAAATTTCAAAAAAAATGTCCGGGACCGTGGGGCTCGGAGTGCACACGGTCCTTGCAACTTTTTTCGAAATTTGCAGGGATGAAAGTTATGATGATTTTAGAGCTAATCTGAAAAAATTGAGTGATATTACGATTTGTAAATAGGCCAAATTAAAGTTGCAATCTCAAAATTGAATCCTATCAAGATTGTCAAAAAATGCAAAATTTGAATTTTGAAAAAGAGAGGGAAACTGAAATTTTGAATTTTATGATTTTAGAGGGAATGTCAAAAGCAATGCAAGTTTTGAAATTCAAAAGTTGACTCAATTTCACGCAAAATTCAATTTTGAAAGCGGAAATCAAAGTTGTTGTAATTAAGCACTTAACTTCAAAAGTCACAAATTGCAAGAATTTGAATAAAGCACTGAAATTTCGAATGAATGCAAACACACTTTTTAGATTTAGGACAGTAAGAAACACAATTTTGACATGAATTTCAGTTTCAATGATTTTTGAATGATTAGAAGTCTTAAACCAAACAATCACAAGACCAACTTTGACTGTAATTTTGAAAGTGTTATAATTGATAAAATCAGCCAAAATTCTGGATTTTAGCAGAAAAATACAGTAAGATCTAGCTCCCGAAATTTCAAAAAAAATGTCGGGGACGATGGCGCTCGGAGTGCACACGGTCCTCGCAACTTTTTTCCAAATTTTTAGGGATGAAAGATATTGTGATTTTATTGCGGAATCCAAAGTTACAGCTGATTTGGAGATGTTTTGATCAGTGAAATTGTCGGACAAAGGTTGAATCAAGAGGGTTTCAAAAATTAGGGTTTTAACACTTAACCACTTAATTTTCAAAATTAAAGCATAGATATGAATTGATAATTTGTAATAGAAGGGTAGATCTGAAACAAGCATTAACATTTAGACATTTCACAAGCTTAATTACTAAAAAGAAAATTTAGGGTTTTTATGCAATTAACCTCTAAAATTTTGCAAAAGATCAAACATGGAAATGTAATCAAGGAATCCAATTTTCAGATCTAACCATGAATAATCAGAAAGGATGTTCACGTCGGGTTCACCAAAATGTAAAGCGGAAAATCGATCGAACCCTAGTTGCTCTCCCCTCTTCCAACTCCAAGGAGAGAGAAGGGAGGTTGCTAGGGTTGATGGTTTTCACTTGGGAGACTTTACATTCAAAAGAGGGGTTGAAACCCACAAGATCCAATCCCACACAAGGCAAGATTGGATGCTAAATGAGTTTCAAGGGTTAAGATAGCAAGGCTACCCTCTTTTGTAAAGAATGTTGATAGAAGAATTAAGCTAGGAATGCATAGAAAGTGAGAAAGATTCACTTATAAACTGAGATAGGGATACAGGATGAAGCTGCGGACCTGGAATTAGCAATAAAATGTCGATACGGCGCTGTCCTGCGAATTTGAGCGAAAGTTGACGGGACGATGGCGCCCGGCGTGCACACGGTCCTCCGAAAAATCCGCGAAACGAAGGGGGATCTGTTCGTCTCTGCACAAGGATTCCAGATCTTCAATTTCAACTGCGTACCTGCAACCTTGTTGTAAGGATGTTTGTATCCTTATGTGCGAAGGTATAGATGTTGTTGTATGTTGTATGTTGTATGTTGTATGTTGTGATCTCCTCTTCAATGGTTGAATCCTTGTCTTGAATGCAACACTTAGCCTTGAATGGAGACTTAGAAGGAATGCTTGAATGCTTGAATGCTTGAATGTTTGAGTATCGTTTTCACGTCTTGTACACATATGTCCTTCCCTTTTTCATCTACCAAAATGGGAGAGGAAAATGTAGTTTATATACTTGCCAATTAGGGTTAAAAGACTGATTTTTCCGACCTTAGGCCGACCAGGAAATGTTATTTTCCAAATTGCAAACAAAAAGACCCGAAGTCCCAAAGGAGACCGGGCCCAAAATAGGGCCAGGGACCAGGGCACTGGGCGCCATGGTCCTGGGGGACCAGGGCGCTGGGCACCCTAGTCCTGAAGGACTAGGGCGCTGGGCGCTCTGGTCCCACCTCCCGGGACAGCAGGGTGCAAAGGAGGTTCAGGCCAGGGTGCTTGAAAATGCAGTTTTTGGTGTCATGGACAAGTTTCGGGGTCTCCATTCAGGTTCCGTGTTGCGTCGCCATCGTGAAGACCGAAATGCAGTCGAAATTGCAAGTGTCGAAATTTTAGGATGCTACAATATATATATATATATATATATATATATATATATATATATATATATATATATATATATATATATATATATATATATATATGAGATGAATCATCCTTTCAGCAGCTATATGCATGTGTACCTATGTGATGTTGCTTCTATGTGATGCATGTTTCTATGTTATGCTTATGATATGGATGCAAATATGTACATGATGGAATGCAATATTTTTTTTTTCTTTTATGTGATGCATATGTGAATGTATGAAATGAAGATGAATATGATAATGCAAAGGATGAGATGTGTGATGAGAATGTAAAATGTGTTAACATGTGTTGTGTGTAGGATGTGATGTAATTGTGATATCTATATGTATGTATGAAATGCTAATATGTGGTAATACAAGGGCAAACTACATGAAATGCAAATATTTTTTTGACGTGTCTTTATACTCAGTCATGTGATAGTGGGCTACACGGACTCAAGAAGGACAATGGAGGTCAATCAAGAAAGAGGCATGAAAGATAGAAGATATGGAAGTGAAAGAAATTTGTGTGCTTTATCATCATTGAGATTTATTATGGCAAATAGGTTATGACAATCTAGATATAGGTTCAACCTAGAAAGTCATTGTACTCATTTGCATGGAGATCAGACAGTTTCAAACAAGGAGTGCCCTAGTTCACACTAGACTCACAATGTCCTCATATCCTTGGACAAGTCATAACATTACTAAGAGACAATCCACATATAGAAAAACAATAGGTGAACATATCCCATCCTTTCCTTTCAAGTCAAAAGCATCCCGAAGATATAATCTCTAGTCAAAGACATCTCAGAAAAGCTAAAAGACATGTCACCAAAAGATAAAATCAAAACAAAATCAAGACTTGACACCAACATCCACTATAGTCCTCAAGTTTACTGTCTCTTGTCACTTGTATAAGTCTATTTGATTGTGGTCACAATGTTTACCTTTAGAAAAAGGATAGATTGAATTGAACCATAATGTTGTCTGAGTCTGTTGAAACATTTGATTTGTTAAAGCCCATTGCTGTTGTTTTCATCTCATCTGAAACTGACCGAATCCATGAAACTGATACTTTATTGCAAAGAAGATGAAACTTTATTTTAGATCTATGATGTAAGTGCTTCTTTATTGTGGATTATGCGTGGATAGACTGAAGAAAATTGGAAGAAAATGTACTCCTCGAAATGTGTGAGGCTCGTAGTTCCACACCCATCACTAGACGTAGTATTTTCCTTAGCCATAGATAGGAGTTGATTTATTATGAATGGAAAGGGGTGAAAAGGAAGGATTATTATGACTGGCTAACTAATCTTAGGTAGATCAATAACAAGCCATGATGGGAATGGGTAAGTTTATTATGGATGGATAGGTTGTGAGTGTGTGCAAAGTGAAAGGATGAGATTGAATCCTGAAGGAGGGAGGAGCAATGTCTCTACACATGGCGCTGGTAACCCGGTTTTCACCATGGTTTTCACTTCTCCACACTACTATTTCACACATGCAATAATGCATTCTCATAAAGTATCTATAAAAAATACACCTTAAGAAAGTACATCAACACAAAATATCTTCCACATATCAAACATACACAACATTTTAACCTCTTTCACATTCAAATGCATCACCTCAATAACATAATTCACAATGCTCAATCATGAGCCAAATCATTAGCATTCCAATCAAATCAGAAAAAATTCTCAATCACACCATCTAATAAAACATTCTCAAGAAAGAGGCCCACTTAAGGGTCACTAAGAAAGAATCAAAACAAGAGAAGACAATTGCACATGAAATAAATCTTTAGCACACTCAAGGGTCTAACTAATATTTAACAGGAATTTCTCAAACATATCATACTAGGGAAAACTAGGTAACAACCCTTGTTGCCAACAACATCTAGGGTAAGTGCACAAAGATGGTGGTCAGAAAAGTAGACACACCCAAAAAAAAACATAAAAAACAACAAAACACACACGGGATATTTCAAATTTAAAGAACCCCGTATGCATTTAGGCTCGTTTTTTCGAGCCTAACCAAAGCTAAACCACATGTGGGGTTTAAAGTATACTAACCGCGTATGCAGTTTAAAAACTAAAACCGCATACACGGTTTACAAACTAAGAACCCCATATGTAGTTTAAAAACTAAAACCGTGTATGTGGTTTAGAAACTAAAAACCCCATGCGTGGTTTTAGTTTTTAAACTATGTACGTGTTTGTCTGTCAATAAAACGCAATTCATTTAGCATTCCATTAGGTTTTTCGGTAGGATATATAAATAAAATATATCATTTAAGTATAGGTTATACTTTAAGTTATATTTTATGTATATATTGTCAGGATGTTTGAGAGTGGTTCTAGATCTATAAGAGTTATAATGCAGATTCTAGTTTTTTTAGTATTCTTATAAATTTCAGACTTAGTTAACTTTAAGTAATCAGCATGCTTATATCAACATTATCTCTCTAGTCTCTTCCCTACATTACCTCTCTCTCTTCCTTAACCCCTACCTTTTTGTCTCTTGTGCATCTCCCTCTCTACTTTCTTCCCTCTCTTGGGTATCTCTCCCTCTCTTTCTCATCTCCCTCACCCTCTTTCTCTCTTTCATCTATCCCTCTCTTTCTCTCCCTCTCTCAGATATCTCTATCTCTCACTCTCTCTCCCTCTCTTCAATGTATCTCTCTCAGTCTATCGCTCTCCCTCCCCATCCCTTTCTCTTCCTTTGTTAAGTATTTCTTTACCTCTAGCTCTCTTTCTTACTCTCCTCCTTTTTCAAGTGTGTCTCTTTCCCACTCTCTCCCTACCTCCTCCCCTCCATTTCTATTTTTCACGTAAGTCTCTCTCTCTCTCTCTCTCTCTCTCTCTCTCTCTCTCTCTCTCTCTCTCTCTCTCTCTCTCTCTCTCTCTCCGAAGTCTCTCCCTCTCATCCTATTTCTTTGTATCTCACTCTCTCCTTCCCTCAGGTGTATCTCTCTCTCATTCTCTCCCTCTCACCTCCCCCTACCTCACTCCCTTTATCATTACCTCTCTTTCTCACTGTCTCCCTCTCTTTGCACCTCTCTCTCTCTAGTCTCTTGTACTATCCTTCCATCCCTTCCTCCCTCTCACTCAAACTCTCTCTATCTCTCACCCTCTCTTTCTCTCTCTCTCTCACCTTCCCTCCCTCCACCTCTCTCTCTCTCTCTCTCTCTCTCTCTCTCTCTCTCTCTCTCCCTTTCCCTTTTTCTAACTTTGTCTCCCCCCTCTCTCTCTCATTTATCTCTTGTCTCTCCCTCTTAGTCTCTATCTCTCTATCTCACTCTCCTCCTCTCTTAGGTGTATCTCTCTCCCATTCCCTCCCTCTCCTCCCCCTCTCTCCCTCTGTAGGGTCATATGGTATTCTTAGGGGTCATATGGTATCCTAGGGATCCATGCATGTGTCCTAAGGGGTCATAGGACACGACATGACTCCTTAGGACACCATATGACCCATAACGACACAAAAAAGGTCATATGGAGTCCTAAGGGGTCATAGGATACCATATGACCCCTTAGCACACCATACGACCCATAATGACACCAAATGGTATCCTAAGGGGTTATAGAACACTATATGACCTCTTAGGACACCATATGACCCATTCATGTGTCCTAAGGGGTCATAGGACACAACATGACTTCTTAGGACACCATATGACCCATAACGACACAAAAAAGGTCATATGCAGTCCTAAGGGGTCATAGGATACCATATGACCCCTTAGCACACCATACAACCCATAATGACACCAAATGGTATCCTAAGGGGTTATAGAACACTATATGACCTCTTAGGAAACCATACGACCCATAACAACACCATATGGAGTCCTAAGGGGTCAAATGGTGTCCTAAGGGGTCATAGGAGAACCTAAACTTGGAGGACACATTTTGTGTTTTTTCATGTCATATGGTATTCTTATGGGTCATATGGTATCCTAGGGATCCATGCATGTGTCGTAAGGGGTCATAGGACACCATATGACCCATAATGACACCAAATGGTGTCCTAAGGGGTCATAGAACACTATATGACCTCTTAGGACACCATACAACCTATAATGACACCATATGGAGTCCTAAGGGGTCAAATGGTGTCCTAAGTGGTTGTAGAAGACCATATGACCCCTTAGGACACCATATGACCCCTAACAACACCATCTGGTGTCCTAAGGGGTCATAAGGTGTCCTAGGGATCATATGACACCATAAGACACATAACGACACCATATGACCCATAGATCACAATATAAGCCCTAACAACATCTAAGGGGTCATAGGACACTATATGATCCCTTAGGTCACCATAGGACCTATAATGACACCAAATAGTGTCCTAAGGGGTCATAGAACACCATATGACCCTTTAGGAAACCATATGGTGTTGTTATGGGTTGTATGGTGCCCCGAGGGGTTGTATGGCATCCTATAACCCCTTAGGACACCATATGGTGTTGTTATGGGTCGTATGGTGTCTTAAGGGGTCATATGGTGTCCTAAGGGGTCATAGGACACCATATGACCTCTTAGGAAATAATATGACCTCTTATGACACCTAAGGGATCATATGGTGTCCTAAGGGGTCATAGAACACCATATGACCCTTTAGGACACCATACGATCCATAAAGACACCATATATAGTCCTAAGGGATCATAGAACACCATATGACCCCTTAGGACACCATATGACCCATAACAACACCTAAGGGTTCATATGGAGTCCTAAAGGGTCATAATACACCATATGACCCCTTATTACATCATAAAACCCATAAAGATTATCCAACCAATACATCCACACGATCTAAAGAAACCAATACGTTCATCTTCTTCAAGCATTCTACTTTATATCCTATCTTCTTTAAAAAATAAAAAACTGACCACCTTGTCAATCTTTTATCACCTCATCTATATGCAAATAGAAAGAAGATATATTGGAGGGAGAGGAAGAGAGAGAGAGAGAGAGAGAGAGAGAGAGAGAGAGAGAGAGAGAGAGAGAGAGAGAGAGAGAGAGAGAGAGAGAGTTACGTGCTTGAGAGGGGGAGAGAGGGAGACAATACACGTACATACACACATATGTGTTTATATATATACTTAATATATTATATATTATTATATACATATATATATATAAATATCATATATATTATTATATACATATATATATATAAATATTATATATATTATTATATACATATATATATATATATAAATATTATATATATTATTATATACATATATATATATAAATATTATATATATTATTATATACATATATATAAATATTATATATTATATATAAATTATATATTATATGTATATACACACATTATATATACAATATCATACTATACACATTCCCAAAATTTAAACATAAAAAGTACGTACGTGCTATTTATAGTAAAAATAGCATGTACGTTCTTTTTATAGTAAAAATAGCACGTACGCTCTTTTTATAGTAAAAATAGTGCATACGCGCTTTTTATAGTTAAGATAGAGCATACGCGCTTCTTACACCATAAGAACCCCGTGTGCACTTTTTATACCATACGTACCCCATACGCGCTTTTGACTGTTTAGGCTTGGAAATAGGCCTGGATGAAAAACCTATAGTTTGGAAGTTTGATTTCCCTCCATTTCCCTCCTTTTTGAAGTGTTTTATTTTATCAACTTGGTTTCTCGACTTTGTCATCATCAGGTTTACATTTCATCAAGTGGGTATTTCTAAAATTACCACCATATTTTCAGTCGTCTTCTAAGCTTTCTAACCATATAATTTTTTAAAAATTTGAACAACAATAACATATTATTATTGAATTTCTTTTATCAGTGTCTCCATAGTTCTCACAGACATACATGCACCATTTTTTTATTAACTTTTGATATACCTATCCAAATTTTAAAAACTTTATATATTATTGTAGTGCACTTGATTTTTAACAACTTAAAAAATAAATTGTATTTTCGATTTGTTTAGTGCAACTTATGGTTTGTGCACAAACAGGTACCTAATTTTTCAGGATGTGCTCGATTGGAAAAATCATAAGAAAAAAAATACTCAAGAAAAAATTACAAAAAAATACCCATCTTCTAGTGCTCACTCTTCAATATCTTTCTGCCAAAGGATTTGTCAAAATACTAAATCCAACTATGACTTTTTTGATGCACACTTCAGACACTATGTTATGTTTTTCTGAAAAAATCAAGGTCTATTTTTCGTGCACGAAGGATTTGACCCCCTTAATTTTATCCAATTTTGAAAACATTTAGTAGTTTAGAAACTAGATTCAGAGCACGACAATATTTATTGTTTGATTATCTTCATATCTTGAGTTGATGACTTTCAAATTTTGCCTCCAAGTTCAGGTTCACTTGATTTCAAAAAAAAAAAAAAGTGTCCACTTATACCCCCCTTTTTTACCACCATCTTTGTGCACTTACCCTCCACACAACCAAAAAAGAAAGACCCAACATGAACTCACACACAAGGAGTAACATGCACAAGAATGATCATTCTCCACATCAAGATAATATACAATAGCGGTATTTATTCTTCTCTAACAAGTGCAGAAGGACCTAAGAGACACTCTTCCTCCACAACACATTACTTGGGGTGGTTCACATTGAACTCACTAAAATTCCATACATGATACCAAGCAACAAGGTACCAATCAACAAGACATAAAATCAACTCACAACACAAACACTTACATAACTACAATACCTATGATATTTGTACTTTGGGACCCATAATAGTTGACCGTCTTGTCATGAGAGGCTTCTAATCATAGTTTAATGGTAACACTGTGTAGTTCATCTTTTCAAAGAAGGTAACTTCCATGGAATTACAATTTAGTACCCTTGCAATATTTAACCATTATCTTCAATTAGGCTACCACTTTATATTTTCAACTTGATAGGAATCGATTGAGAGAGAGAGAGAGAGAGAGAGAGAGAGAGAGAGAGAGAGAGAGAGAGAGAGCGTAATGACAGAGAGGGTAATGTGTACGTGAGAGAGAGAGAGAGAAGGGGGTTTATTGTTGATTTTCATCTAGGGTTTGTTATTCATTTTTTTCTATCTAGGGTTTATTGTTCGTTTTTATGTTCAAGTTTTATTGTTTGTTTTTTGTGTCTAATGTTCATTGTTTGTTTACGTTTTTGTTTTTGTTTTTTTCCCTACAGTTTTAAGTTTTTACTAATTTTTAAGTTTATTGTTTGTTTACGTTTTCATGTTTTTTGCAATATTTAAAAACTAAAAACTATTTTAAACATGAAATTAAATAAAATAAAAAATGTTTTTCAAATTTTAAAACACTAAAATTAAAAAATAACAATAAATTTACATTTTTTTGATGAAAAATAATAACAATAAATTAACATTTTTTTTATGAAAAATAATAAAAACGAATATAAAAAACAAAACTATGTACCTCGAAGGAGGTAAAAAATGGTTTGGGGGTTCAGCTGGGATGAAAAAAATGGGTACCCGTGCAGCTCTAAAACGTTTACCTATTTTTGAAACAGTGAAAATGATGGAAAATGGTTTTAAAAAAAATACATTCAAGAAACGGGTGCCTGTTTTGCTTCGGGCACCCAAACCAAAATGGGCGCACATTTCCAAAAAATGTACACCCATTTTTTAATGGCTCGGGCACCTAAAGAGAAACGGGTGCCCAATTTGTAAAAATCAGGCACCCGTTTCTAGCAGGCTCTTTTCCCAACCCGCAAACTTGCGCGAGATTGGGACCCAACTTTGTGCATTTACCCTTATCAGAAGAAGGATTAAGTGTGAATAAAGTCATATCATTTAGGTGAAGGTTGGAAAGGTTTAGTATTGTAGAGTAGACATCAATGCTTAACCGAAACTCTATCAGGCATTAGTAGATGCTAGTTTCATAGTTCATTATTTTCCGGATTGTAGTCTGATGATTTTGTAAGTCAGTGAGACTTCCCTTTGTGATGAGCAGTGCACTCTAGGTTGTTGACCTTTCTGCATGTGCACACCCCATTATAATTATTCATAATACTACTGCAAAGTATTCATCTAATTGTGGGTAGGGTTTTCCATTGTGGTTTTTCCCTTTTTGGGTTTTACATGTCAAATATTGGTGTTATGTGTGTTGTGCTTTCATGTTATATTCTTCATTGGGTTGTGCTCTAGTTTAAGATTTATAATTGAATTGACTATTGTTATTGTTGGTAAACCTATTCACCCACTTCTCTTAGTTTACTATCGGTATCAGTGCATTCCAATATAAAGCTCCTACAAATCATTTGCAACCATGATGGTTTTAATATTCTTGGCCCAAACATCATAATTTTAACCATTAAAGGATGGTCATTGTTGTCAATTCTTTCCTTCATCTCTAGCCATGTCTCCTATCCACAAAACTCAAATACCCAGAAAAAAATACCCTACTCACAAACTAGCTAGAGAAAACAAGCTCAAATTCAAACAAAACCACAGAGATTGCAACTCTGTTTCCCAATCAGATGGGAATGAAAATCAAGCGAAAACCAAACAATAAAGACTAGGAGACATGCAATTTCTTTGATTTCTATTAAATGACTAAAGATTTAAAGTATAAAATACAAACTTAGAAATAACTACAAATTACTAATCTATGGGAAATGATCAGGAGTTGCATTCAATTACACAAAACATCTATAGTTTGTTGCTGTTAAATCATCTGCTCATTCTCTAGAGCTACTCTTATATTCTCAGTTATATTGAACTCCTTGCCTTCACTCTAGAGAACATTCTCCTCTTTTGTCTACATATTGTCTTCTCAAAAATCCCTCCCCTAAATTAAAAACTAAAAATCACAACTACCTTCATTAATTCCTTGTACAGTTCGTAGTTCATGTCAGGAGTTGTTGTGATGGAGATCCCAACACAATCTCTTCCAAGTTGTATCTTCTGCAACACTCCTGACAGGTAGCTAGAGATTATGTGGGAGCTTGGTGGCTCAAACAAAATTAATTCCAACGCATTTGACTGCTTTTGATAAAAAATGAGTTATAGATTGAGAAGAAAAGAGTCTACTTGTAACTTGTATTAGGCCTTTGAAATGACAACGGACATTGAAAATAATTTGAAATATGAAATGCTTAAGAAATTTATGTTAGGAAGCTTTGGTTGTCATTAAAAATCATATACAGTTGAGCAATGCAAGTCATGTACTGAGGTTAATCTCCAAAATGAACACATCTCACTTATCCTAGATTATGCTCTATTGCATGATAAAAATCTGATTGAAACCTAGGCCCAATATCAATATCTAAGCACTGGTGACCCTACCGTTCATATTTAGGCAATGTTTGACATAAGGATATTAGAATGTGAATCAAGGTTTGATTTGTTTTCAACGATTGTGAAAACATATGTGCAAATCCTTGATATTTTCAAGTCTCATGATTCTATATGTATTGATATATTTTTACAAATTTATAAATTATGCTCAATCTCTTGGCCTAAAAATTTAAAACCAACAAGTTTTTTTATCAAGCATATGAATGGATAGATACCACTCATCAAAACATATATGAATATGCACTCAATGTTAAATTTTGTATTGTTGGAAATAATGACATCATTGATGGTTCCAAGACAAATAGTGAGACAATACAAATGAATGAAAATAATATATTTCAAAGTGAAGTTGCAGTTGAGCCTAATCCATATAACTTTGATGATCATCTCATAAACAGTGTAATTGCATATCCATGTCCTATTCATGATTATAAAGGTACAATAGATGAGAGTGAAAATGATGTCTATAGAAGTGATTCTTATAGCACTACCATGAATAAAGATATAACAACATGATGAATAATGATGAGTAGAAAGTTCTCAACAGATACTGAGAGGGGGGGTGAATCAGTATAGACAAAAACTTCCTTAAACCATTATAACTGCAAAGACTGCACTAATCAAAAAATAGTATCACCGATCTAAAATAGGGTACGCCCAATAAAACACAGAATGACTGTGAAAAGAATAAACTAGTTAACACTTAGATCTTCACCTCACCTAACATCTCCTTTGCACTTCGCTCATATGCATAAACATGTAATACATCAAAAATAGAAAACTACTGGTTCAACATGCATTACCACTTAACAAAAAATACTAATCATCACATGAAAAGTCATCACACATGACACACTGATTTTTCACGTGGAAACCCAACTAGGAAAAACCACGGTGGGGATGAATACCCACATGTTGTTCTTTGAACTCTTTTGAAGTCCGCTCTGTTAGGAGCCTAATCTAGTTGAGGACTTTACAATAGGTTCTGCTAGGAACCGATCCTGCTAGGGATCACCTGGTTAAAGTTACCTTGCAAGAGGATTTGAAGAACTCATTGAATTGAGTCACCCTGTTAAATGATTTACACAAAGCCTATTAAAGTTACTCGGTTAAGGGATTTTCCAACTGTTGAAATGGTTAGAAGTCAACATGTAATACACTAATCTGATAACAACACTCAATGCCAAGGTAGATCCACTTTAGCTCCTTTGCTTCTGCAATCACACTTTGCAGGTAACAACACATTTCTCCGGTCTAGCAAGAATCAAGCATCTCTTCACTTGGAAACACACATAACATTTGCCAACAACCTCACAATGTAAATCATCATCAATCTTATAGATAGGTCGGTAGCATAAACCCTAAACCCTAAACATTTAGGTTATCAATACAATCGGTCCAATCTTGACTGTTCAAACACTTTGCATGGTGTAAAACAATCTTGAACACATCTCAAGATGTTCTCCATCATTCGTTCTTTGCCACTCCTGCAAGCTGATAACCCATCACGTGCTCTCCACCATTTACAGAGACTTTGCACATTCCCGAGGTAGATAGGATCAATCTCCATGCAAGATCCTCAAGGAAATCCTTCATGTGCACAAGGCTAACATGGCAACACGATCTGATCTTCATCTTAATGCAAACCCATCACAGGATGTCATCGGTCGAATCACACAGACTTGAAATGCATCAACCGAAAACCCTGAAGCTGAGACTACCAACCGGTAGTCATACCAAATGAAACCCCGATATAAAACTTTCATATATCGATTCACATTCCAACATACCGGTTCACTTTGAACACACATACCACTTCACATCATCATACCGGTTCTCTTGCCAATTTGCTTACTTTAATATACCGGTTCACACTTCAATATATTGACATCAATGATAACATACAATATCATCATGTCATTAAACTTTGCACATATACCAACAATCTCCCCCTTTGGCATTGATGGCAATATACAAAGACACATCTTCTCCCCAATACTGCAGATATCTTCTCCGCTTCACACCTTCTCTCTCTTTGACAACAATGCCAAAGTGGAGGCACAAACAGCTATGTTCCACTATACTGCTCCCCCTGAGGAGTAGCATCCTTCAACACATCAATCCTGAAAAAGATTTATCAATGCAATATCTGATTGATGTGGAGCACAAACCTTTAGTTTACCTCTTGAAGGGGCAATACCCCTAATTCACCTCTCAAATAGGTAAATGTAGCCTTTGGTAGAGGCATGGTGAATATATCTTCTAACTGCTCCTTACTGGAAACATGTTCCAATACAACCTCTTTGTTCTGAACCTTCTCCCTCAAGAAATGATACTTAAGCTCGAAGTGCTTGGTTCTAGCATGCAAAACCGTATTCCTGGAAATATTAATTGCACTTGTGTTGTCACAAAATATACTCACCAGTTCAGATACAAGGACTTTGAAACCACTTAATACATGCTTCATCCAAATTGTCTAAGTGCAATTCATAAATGCTACTACATATTCTACTTCTGTTGTAGACTAAGAGATACAACTTTGCTTCTTACTCATCCATGAAACTAGTCTACCACCAAGAAAGAATGCACCACCGGTTGTGCTCTTCCGGTCATCCACATTACCAGCCCAATCGGCATTTGTTAACACTTTGAGGTTGAAATCATTACTGTATGGATACCATAATCCATAGTCTACAGTTCCCTTCAGATATCTAAGAATCCGCTTGACTAGTACCAAGTGGGATTCTCTTGGACTTTTCTGAAAAACGTGCAATAATGCCCACTGCATGTGCAATGTCCAGTCTGCTGTGTACTACATAGTGCAACTTACCAATCATTGATCGGTATTCTTTCTCATTCACCAATGTAGAGTCATCTTATTTTGACAATTTACAACCAATCACCATTGGTGTACGAACTGGTTTGCTATCTTCCATGCCAAAGGTCTTCAACACCTCTTTGACATACTTGGACTCAGTGATAAAGATACCATCTTTCATTTGTTGAATTTGTAGTCCAATGAAGAACTTAATCTCTCCAATTAGTGAGATTTCAAATTCCTTCTTCATCTCATCTACAAATGCATGACTCATCTTGTCATCTCCACCAAAAATTATGTCATCAACAAACACTTCACAGATCAAGATCCAATCTCCTTCTAACTTCAGATAGATATTTCTATCTTCACTTGTTCTTTCAAATCCAATCTTTACAAGATGTGAGTGTAAGCATTCATACCATTCTCTAGGTGCCTGCTTCAATCGATACAAGGCTTTATGTAGCCTACACATCATGTCACTATCTTCTAATAGGACAAATCCATCTAGTTTCTCTATATACACCTCCTCTTCAAGTATTCCATTCAGGAATGTAGATTTTACATCCATTTGATATACTTTGAATCCCTTGAAGGTTGCATATGCAAGAAGCATTTGAACTCCTCCCAATCTGGCTACTGGAGAAAAGGTTTCTCCATAGTCTGGCTTTGTTTCTTACCACTGTGCCATCTTCATTCAGCTTGTATCTGAAAAACCCATTTGGTGCCAATAACATTTTTATGCTCAGGTTTGGGTACCAAGGACCATGTACCATTCCTTTCTATCTGGTTAAGTTCGTCTTCCATAGCCTTGATCTAGTCTTCATCTTTATGTGCCTCTTTAAATGTTTTAGGATCAAATTCAGAGATCATGCAAGAGTTTTCTCTGACCTTTCTTCTTGTAAGAATTCTTGCATCCTTATCTCCTATGATCTTCTTTGGATCATGCTTCAACTTTACATACCTAGGAATTATCTTAGTTGTTTCCTCTTGCTTTTCTTCTTCATCCTCATCTTCATCAACATCAACATCTACAGTTTTGCAACCGATTCCCACAAGGTTACAACTAGTTCATCTACCACTTGCTCACTATTGGTTTCCTCAGGTTTCTCTGAGGTTTCATCAACTCTGACATTCATACTTTCAACAATTATCTAAGTCCTATTGTTGAAACACTTGAGAGCTTTTCTCTTGGTGGAATGTCCTAGGAGTATTCACTCATCACATTTTGCATCAAACTTACTCTAGTGTTCACTCCTCTTGATATAACACTTGCTACCAAACACTCTAAAGTAGCTTACTACAAGATTCTTACCGATCCAATACTCATAAGGTGTTTTATCCGTACCTTTCTTGACGAGTACCCGGTTCATAGTGTAGACTATAGTGCTCACCGCTTCTCTCCAAAAAGTGTGAGCAACCTTTCCTTGGATCGACATTGTTCTAGCTACTTCAACTACAATTCGGTTGTTCCTTTCAGCTAGGCCATTCTGCTATGGAGTCCGGGGGGCAGACAGTTGCCTCTTGATGCCATTTTCTTCATAGTACTTATTGAACTCACTAGAAGTGAACTCACCTCCTTGGTCAGTTCTAAGGCATTTGATTCTCTTACCACTTTCTTTTTCAACCAGTGCTCTGAAGGCTTTGAACTTTCTAAAAGCTTCAGACTTGTCTTTCAAGAATGTGACCCACATCATTCTTGAGAAGTCATCAATAAGAATCATAAAGTACTTATCTCCTTGAACACTCCTAGTTTTCATAGGACCAAACAAATCAGTATACACAAGATCAA
This sequence comes from Cryptomeria japonica, assembly GCF_030272615.1. Taxonomy (NCBI): domain Eukaryota; kingdom Viridiplantae; phylum Streptophyta; class Pinopsida; order Cupressales; family Cupressaceae; genus Cryptomeria; species Cryptomeria japonica. The sequence goes on from NC_081411.1 coordinate 599,233,313, forward strand.
GTAAATTATCTGTTGTGAAAGATTTACCTTTGAAAGTTGAGGAAGACATTTTCCTCAGTTGACATTCTCTGCACAGAGGATTCTTCGGTTTGTTCAACATAGGCAATCCTCCAACTACCTTGATCTTACTGGCCTTCACAATGTTATCAAAATTTACATGGCAGAGTCTCCTATGCCATATCCAACTATCATCATACTTAGCCATTAGACATTGACTGATATTTTCATTTAGCTAAAATAGGTTTCCTTTGGTTTGCATATGGGTGGCCATCAGTTCACCACTCTTTCCCTTTATTTTGCATACTCCATCTTTGAATTCCAGAGTGAGTCCATTATCATTCAGCTGAGCAACACTCACAAGGTTATGCCTGAGACCTTCTACCCAATACACATTATCAGCACTGCTTTTTCCATTTAGAGAGATGGACCCTCTTCCTTTTACCATACAAGGTGCATCATTACCAAATCAGACTACACCTCCATCATACTCTTCCAGAGACAAAAACTTACTCCAGTCACCAGTCATGTAGTGAGAACAACCACTATCAATAATCCATTCATTTGAGTTATCAAAGCGGGAGACAAGAGCCTTCTTGTCTGACACATCTTCCCTGACAACCACAAATACTATGTCTTCACTTTCTTCATCTTTTGATTCATCATCAGTGACACCTTCATCAACTGCAACAAGACAGTTTCTCCTATTTCCTCCTTTGAACTTTTTGAACCTCTCCAATTTGTCCTTATTTTCACCATTAGGGCAGTTAATAGCAATGTGTCCAATCTTATTGCAAGAAAAGAATTTCAAAGGAAGCTTACCTCTGTATTTACCAGTTCTCTTAGGAGGTCTCTTGGCCAGAAGAGCTTCAAATTCCATTAGGATTTCTTCATCATCCATATCTATGCTTTGTCTAGGTTCACAACTGGTACTAACTTCTTTACCATTTCTAGATAGTGTAGCAGATGCTTTAAAGGATGAATCAGTCTTCTGAACACTGACATCACAACTGTTTAGCTCATAAGTGGTCAACTTAGCAATGATGGAATCAAGGGACACCTTTGTCTTGTCAATAGATCTCAACTCCTAAATAGCGGCAACCCTTATTGCATAGACCGGTAATAAGGTTCTAAAAAAGTTGATGACAATGGTGGAATCATCCATTGTACCTCCTACACTCTTGATGTCTCCAACAATAGTTTTAATCCTTATCCCATATTGTTGAATGGTCTCTCCTTCAACCATTCACATATCTTCAAACTTTCCTATAAGGATTTCTTCCTTAGCCTACTTTACATGCTCATCACTACCATAGATAGACTCCAAAGTATCCCATACATCTTTAGGATTGTCTTTATCCTGAACATCAATAAACTCAACATCAAAAAGGTTGCTGAGAAGAGCTTCCATGACTTGTCCATTCTCCTAAATTTCTCTTCTTTGATCATCAGTGAGAGTACCGGTGGGGACAACATAAGTATTCTCAATATAGCTCCAGTTTTGAGCACCCATGCTTTTAATGTATATCTTCATTCTGTCCTTTCATATCTTAAAGTTGTCTCTATTAAAATTAGGACCTTCTCTCTTCATCATTAGAATAGGATCTTTTCCTCAAGCGGTTAAGCTTACAACACAGAGGACCTGGAGGATGCTCTGATACCAATTGATGAATAATGATGAGTAGAAAGTACTCAACAGATACTGAGAGGGGGGGGTGAATCAGTATAGACAGAAACTTCCTTAAACCATTATAACTGCAAAGACTGCAATAATCGGAAAACAATATCACCGATCTAAAATAGGCTACAATCGGTAAAACACAGAATGGTTGTGAAAAGCATAAACCGGTTAACACTTAGATCTTCACCTCACCTAACATCTCCTTTGCACTTTGCTCATATGCATAAATAGGTAATACATTAGAAATATAAAGACTACTAGTTCAGCATGCATTACCACTTAAGAGAAAATACTAATCATCACATGAAAAGTCATCACACATGACACACTGATTTTTCACATGGAAACCCAATTGGGAAAAACCATGGTGGAGATGAATACCCACAAGTTGTTCTTTGAACTCTTCTGAAGTCTGCTCTGTTAGGAGCCTAATCCGGTTAAGGACTTTACAATAGGTTCTGCTAGGAACCAATCCTGCTAGGTATCACCCGGTTAAGGGATGGCTAAATACACGGTTAAAGGTTAGAATCATGTTAAAGATTACCTCACAAGAGGATTTGAAGAACTCATTGAATGTTAAAGGATTTAGACAAAGCCTGTCAAAGCTACCCGGTTAAGGGATTTTTCAACTACTGAAATGGTTAGAAGTCAACAGATAATACACTGATATGATAATAGCACTCAATGCCAAGGCAGATCCACTTTAGCTCCTTTGCTTCTGCAAGCACACTTTGCAGGTAACAACACACTTCTCCGGTCTGGCAAGAATCAAGTATCTCTTCACTTGGATACACACATAACATTTGCCAACAACCTCACAATGCAAATCATCATCGACCTTATAGATAGGTTGGTAGCATAGACCCTAAACCCTAAACCCTAAACTTTTAGGTTATCAATACAATCAGTCCAATCCTGACCATTCAAACACTTTGCATAGTGTAAAACAATCTTGAACACATCTCAAGACGTTCTCCATTGTTTGTTATTTGCCACTCCTGCAAGTTGATAACCCATCACGTGCTCTCCACCATTTACAAAGAATTCACACATTCCCGAGGTAGATAGGATCAATCTCCATGTAAGATCCTCAAGTAAATCCTTCACACGCACAAGGTTGACATGGCAACATGATCTAATCTTCATCTCAATGCAAACCCATCATAGGATGTCATCGGTTGAATCACACAGATTTGAACTGCATCAATCAAAAACCCTAAAGCTGAGACTACCAACCGGTAGCCATACCAAATGAAACCTTGATATAAAAATTTCATATACCGGTTCACATTCCAACATACCGGTTCACTTTGAACACACATACCACTTCACTTTTTTACATATACCGGTTCACATCATCATACCAGTTCTCTTGCTAGTTTGCTTACTTTAATATACCGGTTCACACTTCAGCATATTGACATCAATGACAACATACAATATCATCATGTCATCAAACTTTCCACATATGCTAGCACAACATGCTCCAACATTCAATGTAATAAATTAGTTTGCAAAATAAACAACCCTGTTGATAAGAGTTATGCATCTAATTTTTCATTGCTTGATGAAAATATTAGTCAAGGTGAAAGTAGTGACCTTCAGTCTAATGATCTTGAGCATAATTTCAAAGTGGAAGAACCTTGTTATAGTGCTAACTATGAGAAAGATGAGATAAACTTGTGTAATTCCAAAGTATAGTTTTTACAATGATAGAATGATTATTGATGTTGACTATGTAATCCATGATTCCTATTCACAATAGCCTATGTGGTATGAAAATGGAATCATTTTGAATATTTAAGGATGACATCAACACACACGCTAATAATGGTATATTCTTATTATTGAGTGATCAAGGTATGCACAATGAATGTCTAGACTAGGGCATAGGATCATTAGCATTTGATAATGTGGAAGAAATTGAATGTGTTTCTAAGCATGCTATCTAAAAATAAAATATATTGACATGGCAGAAATTTTAGGCTTGTGTATTGAAATTTTAGAGGATGAAATGACAAGAAAATATAATTATCATTGTGTCTTGGTTGACAATGATCATGTTCATGAAATGAAAGTGGATAATAATGCATGCGAAGAACCTACTTTAAAAGATGTTTATGTGGAGAGGAGTGAAAGTTCTAATGATAAATTAAACTTCACAACTAAACCAGAAATGTGTGCATTTTTGCAAGAATGGGATGTTGAGGATGTAGATACATTTTATTCACAATTTACTAGAATAAATATAAACATGTGGTTAAGTGAATGTCTTGATGAATGTTCTTACCACTACGGTGAAATGAAGCCACAAAATACATCCATGTAAGAGTGTTTTTCTTTTCATATATTGGAATATTATCTACATAGTGTACATGGTTTGCATCAATATGTGCAAACTTGTGACGAAGTCTCAATTAATGACGCTAGTTGTGTGATGCACCAAAGATCTATAATCTAACCATGCCCACAAGGGGCATGTGTCCTCAAACATGAGGCACCAATGACACCTTCAATTTTTTTGTAAAATTAAAGTGCCTATGCACCTTAAGTTTGACAATAGTGATTAGGTTTGGTTCTTGTCACAATTTACTTTGGAGGTCATTTTTGGTGATTAAAATTTTGCAATCTAAATTTCTTGAAGAAAATCCTTTTGGTGAAATTTTTTACATGACATATATGAATATGCATGTTCAGTTTTGTGCTCCCCAGATTAGTGCTGATATGCTTTTTAATCATTTTATGACTGTAACTTGGTCCAAAGTGCATCCCAAAAAGTGTCAATTTTTTTGGATTTCAATGAAAACCCATCTAATATTTTAGTCTCAAAAGTCTCCAATTTCAATTTAACGACGGTTTGAGTTCATATGGTATATTAACATGAACTTTATTTTTTTAGTTATCTTGTTGGTAGGAAATGTTTACAAAAGAGGTACCAAAATTCAGGAAGCTGTTCAACTTTCTATGACAAACCTGTGCTTAATGTAATTGATTATGCTCATTCACAAGTTTCCACAACTCCAGGATACCTGATTTTCTTAACTAAGCCTACTCAGGGTTACTATAATGAAATTGTCTGGATGTGGATTATTGCATGAATGAATTATATGAACTCAACAAGAATATATTATTGAACACGATCTTCAATTATAGAGATAAATTAAAGCATCATTCTTTCTTTATGTTACTCAATATTGATAATCAATATACAAATCAAATAGCAAAGGATGATAACATCAAAATTTTCATTTAGCTAATTTGATTAAATACAAGATTCAAATTGACGAGCATTTTGAAAAAACATTTAAGAGATTCCATTTGTTGAAGAATGTCTTTCTATGAAAAGTATTTAATAAATACTCTAAGTGTTCTTTAAAATCAGATCCTGTAACTGCATTGAATGATTTAGAATCTGAAACTGTACTGGATGAGTATGCTTTTTCAAAATCATTCCAGAAGTATTATTTGGAATGGAAAAAAGTATTGAAAAGATTCTATATTGAATTCATAAAAACATTCAATAGATATTCTTTTCAATTGACAAAAGTATGGAATAAATACTATTTGGAATTCAATTTTGAATTCCAAAAAATATTAAATAGAATCTATTTAATCAAAATATTAAGTCACAATTTAAAAGATCCAATTCGAACAAATTGGATAAAATTGAATAATGTAACACAAGATACAATTACCAAGCATTCATCAAGTTGGAGAAAATGTCAAATCGGAATTTAAATGCTTTTGTATTATCCATTGGCATCGAAATCTTTCAAAAAAGATTAGAATATGTTTTTTCCATTTCCAAACAAAACAATTTAAAAAAAAGAGTGTTTGATCCAATTGAATTATGGACTACTCAACATTGGGGTTGGTTTGGAAATCCCAATAAAAAATTTGATAATTAAATTTAAAATATTATCTCGGACGAGATTAATATCAATCTGATTGAAAATGAAAAAACATCTAGATCAATTCCTAATCTTGAATCCTCGATCGATGAACAAACAATAGCATCATTAGGTTTGAATGAGAAACCGATAATTGATGTATTCGATAATGGAAAAAATTACATGCAATTATTGAATAACGTGGGTCTTTCTACAATATTCTATGATCGATACAATTGGTTGAATCCTTTAAAACTCTCTAATCAAAATTCATTGAGAGCTTCTTTTTATAAAGCAAATACATTTGAATTTTTAGATTATTTACACAATCCTCATTTAAATTATAAAAAAAGATTAGCTTCTTCCATGGAGAGGATTCATATAAAAAATAAGAATGTAACATATGGACAATTATTAAATTTAGTTCCCAATTTAGTTCTGATTCATAACAATCTATTTTCTTTGTGTATTGGTGAGATGAGAGCTGTGTACTCAGAGAAAGAAACTATCTCACTCATAAAGTCACAAGTAAATAGAGTATTGGATCAATATTTAGGCGACCAAGCGCTAATCCATGATTTGCATAAATCGTCTAATTTACTTAATAAATTGAACTCTATTATTCATAGTAAAATAAATTTTTTCGATTGAAGATATTTATAAAACTCCTTTAATAAGCCCACAAATTGTCAATTTTGACAAAAACTCTTGCTATCCTTTTTTAAATTGTTCAGATTCAAAAGAAAACACCTGTAACCAGTATTCTAAAAACAACTTTAGTTCCAACATAGATCTTATTCAAACTTCTTAACAAGATGATCTACTGTTTGAAATATCTTTGCGAATGAATCAATTTGCAGAAAAAGAAAAATATAGTTCAACAGAAAGTTTGAACCACATAATGGAAGACAAAACCATAGGTGACCTTTTCAATGAAGAAAAACTAATTTTTTTCTTTTCAGAACTAAAGTTTTTATTTTCTTTTAATACCCTTCAAATAAATATTCTTTTTGAGAAATGGAGCCAGTTTCAAACATATAGGGCATGGTTATGGCTTTTTACTTCCACAAGTTGGAAATATACTAAAAATATGTTTTTAGCTACTTTTCCGGAAATACCAATAAATAGTAGTGATCAGTTGGTATCAATCTCGCACAATATTAGGCAAAATTGGAATCACAATTTGAATATTTTGTGGACAATTTATCATCAATTTTGGAGACTTTTAAAGTGGGAATTTAGAGAGAAAATTCTCCCGAAATTGAATCTTTTGTTATCCCATTTGAATTTTTCCAATTTATTGAAATCAATAAATAAAACAATAGTTGAGGGAAAGGATATGTCAATATCATTTAATACATGGAAATATATACTCAATGTTCGGAAATATGATATTTTTCTTTGTATCTTCATTGAATTTTTCTTTTATATTTCTTGCATAATTCCCTCATTGCTGATTCAATTTTATAGGAACTTCTATCTCATCAAAGTTTTGTAGTATAATTACTCTTGCTTTAACAGAGTAGGGGAAATGATTAGATCTTTTAGAATGCTTAGAATTTTTTCTAATTTAAATTGGTATGGTTTTTGGCTTACATTTCTGGACTATATCGAGATGGAATCAGATCGTGATGATATAGGATTATTGCTACTATTAAAAATTTGGTATGTCAAAAACATTAAATGGCGTTTAAAAGACTCTAGTCAATTTCACTCAATTGTAAAAACAATTTTGTGTGAATTTGAAGTATTTCCTTTTGAGAGAAAATAGAGAAGGCTAAAATAAACTAATTTGTAAGGATATTATATTTCTAAGGTTTAATTTTGAATTCATTTCATAAGTTTTCCCTTACTGTAGTGTGTGTTGCTTATATCTTACATGAGATGCTTACTTTAAAATCTGACCATATGGATACTTGTGAAAAAATATTTGGTGCCATTTTCAATGAAGAACCAATGCCTAAACCTATCACTCCTATAGAATCTTTCTGATTTCTCAATAGAGAACTATGACACTTAGCTCTAGAATTGAACCATACTATTCAATCCTAGATAGAATTTCAGATAGATAAGAAGGAAGTTTGATCAAAATGAATCAAAATTTATTTTTTATGAGTGATCAGGATAAACATGAACAACTTCGAATTGGATTAGTTTATCCTGAGTAGATTCTCGCTTGGTCTGAAAGAATATTACCAAATGGAGAAAGAGGCAGACAAGTGACTACAAAACTCACTTTAGATTATATAACTTATGAACCAGTAAGAGATGGATTATTTTGTGAAAGAATATTTGGACCTAAGAAAAGGGGAGTTTGTGCTTGTGTAAAACCTCAAATGACAGAAAAGGACAAGGAAAACTACAACTCCAATTTTGGTACTCAATGTGGAGTTGAAATTTCTATTGATCCTCGAATTTGAAGATCTATCGAATGGGATACATTAAACTAGCATGTCCAGTTGTTCATATTTAGTATTTCAAACGACGCCCCAGTTATATCGCGGATCTATTAGATAAAACTCGGAAAGAATTAGAAGACCCAGTATATTGCAATGTGTGACTTGATCACAAGCTTCGATTATGCAGATCCATAGGAACTGTCATCCTATTCAATCTAATTGGGATGCCCTTAGCTCTGACATGCCCCTCGGGAAGAGTAGTATGAAGCTCATAATTAAAACCATCTTAAAAAGATGCTGATAAAGAGGAATCAATATAGGGTTAATATCTTGTATATTATTAAATTCGTAATTGAACTTTGTAAAAATACTTCTTTTATTATAAAAAAAAATGGAATGAAAAATTGGTTTCATTTTTATTATCCTTGATTACCTACATTATCAATTATAACTAGATACATACAAGTAAATCCCTTATGAATTTCAAATGAATTGAAGGTCTTTCACAAAGAAATGTATCATTCAAAAGGGAGGGTAACTATTTAGTTTGAATAGAGATCAAAAATATTTTTTTTGCATAATGATACATAAGCACTTTCCATTTCGGTATAGTTACTTGAGCTAGATGAGAGGAAACTTTCATGTCCCATTTTGAGGAGGGGAACAGATTAGAAAAACCTATCCAAATGTTTGTATTACTAGGCCCACAGCTAAAAGGCCAACTTTATTGTGATTTCAGGATTTACGTTCATCTAAGTATGAATCCTGGGCAAAAATGATTGCTTATTATCTCTCTTGGGATTTTGGGCTCAAGAAATTGCCACTGGAGGAAAAGCTATCAGAGAAAAATTAGTTGGTCAAAATCTGCAAATGATTATAGATCGTTCATATATAGAATGGAAGCAAATATATGAGATGAAAATGAAACTATATTATTATTCTCCGAAGTTATATGTTGTTTTCATACTCTTTCAAAACCTCATAAAAAAGGATGGAATCATTTGTAACTATTTACATAGTATTGACCATAATTTACAAGAACATTATTTAGTATTAGTAAGAGGTGGAAGAGTTAAAAGATTTGCCCGGTGTTAAATATCACATAATTCGAGGAATCTTAGATGCTGTCTCAGTAAAAAATCGTAAACAAGGGTGTTCTAGTGCATTGTATTGTAATTATTTAAAACATTCTTTAATATTTAAATACATTTTTAGAGAAGCTTTGTTGCACGTATTTGAATGTTCAAATTGCCTTAATACTACGACAATAATGTTGTAGTATTGGCTCCAGCGATATCCTTTGCAAGTGCCACAGTGGGATGAAATATTAACTTTGTGATCCATATTGACAGCAATGTATATTTTTTGTCCATCGCTGAAAGAAAAAAAGCTTCCAGCGAACTGTATTGTCCCAACAAACTATCTATTAAGGATTTTGTGATGGCACTGTGAAAGTAATGAAAGGCTTCACGACAAGGTTTTGATGTCCTCACTTGATCAGTGGGTCCAAAATGAAGCTCCAAAGAACCATTAGGTTTTCATGGTATTGTAATTTCTTGTACAGAGTAGTTTCGCTAGGGTTTTCGATGTCTTTGAAATTTAGATATTAATGGTTTACTATGTTGTCTAGTAATGGCAAGCAGTCCAATTTGTAACTTATAATGAATAGTTTCATACTGTAATCACTTTCAATCAAATTAATCAAGGATTTTTTTTTTGAGGATTTTTGTTTTTATATATTTGTTGTAATGGATGTTTAATTGATAGTCTGTGTTTAAGGAGTAGATTATAGCAAAGCTATTGTTATTGTGTTTAGAATCTAAAAGAAGATTATATATATGTTCATGAGTGGCCTCATTGTTGTAAGATACTAATAATTGTAAAATTGAGCTTATGCTATTATAAAAAATATTTACTTCATAATGGATGAAGCACTAGTCTAGTTATTTTCTAGTTGAATATCATATGTCATACTTTTTTATTTTTGCAATTATTTTGTTTTCTATGAAAGCTACTGAAATTGTCCAAGATCTAAGTCTATATTGTGTTGATTTTCATGCTTCTTGCAATACTTTTGTGAGACCATCATGTGTTATGCAATACCTAGTCTAGTATGTGTGTCAATCAATTGATATAGTCAAAAGGGTTACCCCCTAGGTCCTAGAGTCTTGAAGTGTAGGGAAAATGTGTTCTATAACTATTTCCTATTTGTTTGTCAAATCCCAATTATGGAGTTTGAAGTGTAGGGAAAATATGTTTTATATCTATTCTATTTCCTATTTGCTGACCAAATCTCACACTAGATCTAAGCATGAAAGGTGGCTTACTTCTAGGATTTGGTGGTCTATTGATTTGGGAACCAACATAGAATATAGTTGACACCATTATCATTGATATATATTTATTTTATTTCTCTTTATTTCTTAATCATTTTTTTCTATTTTTGAGTGTTTGTGGAGGTCAAACACTCAAAATAGATAAAATTGATGAATTTAATAATATTTTTTATCACTAAGTGAAGACACAATATCATAGTATCCAATATAATAAAATTGATAAATATAGTTTATTTAAGTATAGAACCATTTTCACACATTCACATGAAGACAAACTACAACAAAAACAAGGTATATGCAGGATGCTCTTAAGAAAGGAAGATCACATAGATAAAACTAACACAAACATATATAGTCTCACATTAAATAAATAGTTAAATGTGCTAAGATGACTTTTACTAAACACATGGTCCTTGAACTACCTCTACATGCAATGAGTCCATTTATCAACTATCTTAAACAACACACCTTCGACATAATAAATTATAAGGAATTTTTTCCAAATCCATCCTTACACATTAACTATGCATAATAAGATATACAATATATACAATATGTAACATTATATCTATTCATATACCAACCTACACTAGTAGTAGTCAAAATATCTTAATGAAGCAACAATTGTAGTTGTAATATAATATGACCCAATGATATAATGACATCCTTCTTGACAAAAACCACTTAATAATCATTTGAACCATTAAAGATATCACAATATTAATAATCTTGCTTTACAAATGGTCAATATCAAATCATCCTCTCAATGTTTTGCAGCACTTTATCCATTGGACCAACACATGGAGATATACACCCAATAATAATATTCAATTTATATTATGATACAACCCCATATTATAATAGTCAAATTCATGGACTTGATAATTGAACTTATCATTTGTACTAAATATAACACGTTAATGATTAAAAATTGCATGGCAGAATCCCAACTGTACATCAACAGGAAGAGACGCCATATTAAATGCCCCATCTCAGTGTTTAATATATTAATATAGTCTCAGTAATGACCAATATTAAAGAGACTAGAAATTATTCGGATATAAGTCATTAAAATATTACATTTAAATAATTTATAATATTACAGTAGATTTAAAATAAACTATAATTCATGTTGGATGACAAATCAAAGAAAAAATATTCATCTTCCAATTCAAATTTATTGATAATATCCAGCTGTAAACATTGTATCTAATTATTTATTGAGAAGACTTATCTATTACATTCTTCTCATTGTTTATTCTATAAGCTCAACTAAAACGTCTCTAATTCATATTTGAGGAAGCATTACAAAATGGTGCTACAGGATTACAGCAACACACATATTTACCATTATTCATCAGTTAGTCTGCAACTTCCCAAACCATTACAAATCAGATGACATGTGAAAAGATCTTTGTTTAGTTCGTTACAATGTGATCGATCTGGAGTAGAACCTGCAATTTACAGTGTATATTTAAATTGAATTGTTATAATTAATATTTAAAGCAATGCCCAATACTTATAAAGGAAAATGATTTTACAAAATTGAATGGCATCTTTAATATGAAAGTTATAAATATATCTGACCTGATACAGTTGTTAAAAGGAAAATCAGAAGAATGCAAGAAAAAAGAATAGAACTCACAACATTCCTCATAATTGCCATCTCCTTTGAAATTACAAACATGATGTCAAAACAACAAAAGTCAAGAATTTAGAAAATGTTCTAATTTAGAAAATCATTTGTCTTTTCCTCAGCATATAGGAAAGTTGCTATTTCAAAATATTTTGAACTCTGAGTATAAAAGTTGATGGAGATTTTGTATACTCAGGGATCATTTTCCTTATATTTTTAAAACATAATATTTTAGAAAGTTTGCAGTAATTACTCTAAAACTTTTACAAACTGATGGAGATTTTGTATGTTCAAATATCTTTTCATTATATTTTAAAAACATAATATATTAGAAATCTTGTAGTAATTATACTCCACTAAAACTTTTCACATTGCAAATTTTAGAGTCAACTGAATATTAAAGATGCCTTTTATTTTTTAAGTATTGATTTGTAGTGTTTTATTATAAATCTATTTATTTGTTTTTTATTTTAAAATAAATATTATTTTTAGTAATTAATTAAAACCTTCTAAAATTAAATTATTTATCTAACCCAACCATTTGCTCTTTTTCTTAAAAAAAAGAAAAGATAAAAGACCATCTCTTAAAAATAAAATTAAAAAATTACATTTCAAACAATTAACAAAATAATAAAAAATTAAAAAAAACAACCATTTTTAACAACAATGCTTTTTATTTTAAACACTTTCAAATCTTTGAAAAAAACAGCAATAAACTCTTTTCTTTTTTCTACATGGATAAGAAAATCGTAGAATTAATGCTTACAACATAATAATAATATTTTAAACTTAAAAAAAAAAACACAAAATCATTTATAATCATATTTTTTATATTTAGTTGTTATACTATTAAGCACTTGAATATTTGATAGTATATTAAAATAATTTCATATTCAAGTGGTATAAAAGTCACAATAGCCTCTCTAATTTTCAAGGTATAAAGATTAAAATTAATTCTATATAATTATTAAATTATGTGATGATTTATTAAAACTTATTTTTTTAGTTTAAAGTCAATTTTAACAATCTTATAATATCAAGAGTAATGAGTATAAGATATAAGTGTTAAAAATTTTACTACATTAACAAGAGATTCCATTATTAGTACTTGTCGTTAGGCAATACTATTGTAATGAGGAATTTAAGTAGTGAGATATCAAGGTTTTTTCGAAGTGGTAGAGCTCTGCAACCAAGGACGAATACGAACAGTCCTTGGCGGCAAGTCGACTCTCCGTCCAGGGGCTCCCAGACTTAGTGGGAAGCCCCTGCATTTACTCCTACTCGTGCCTCCATTAATGGAGAAGAACACCGATGGGGCTGGAATTAATACCCACCAAAACACCAACGGTGGGAAAAAGACATTTTGCCAATCTGTTCAAGGGCTTTGCACAGCATTCCAAGACGAGCCGAGATTCGAACCAGAGACATCTCACGATGCAGCAGCAAGCCAAGCCTGCGAAGAAGGTGAGGTTGCCTCCGCTTCAAGAGTTGTCATTAAACCTAATTCTTCCATGACTGATTACATTTCTAAGGAAATTTACAGGCTTAGGGATTCTATGATTTTCTTAGCAGCCCTTGATGTACATAGGATGCCATCTAGATAGTATTTGAATAGATGGTTTCAAGATACCTGGTGTATAAAATTTGGAATTCATTTTTTGTTCTGTAGAATGTTGCAAAAAGGGTTATTTCTTATTTTTCTTAATGATAAAGAAATGTAGAGGAAGGTTATCGATAAACAATTGTGCAATGTAGGAAACACCTATTTTAGGGTCGTTCCATGAACCCCTCTTGCATGTAATGAGGAAATTATGGCACTCTCTGACCCTAAATGGGTAGCTATAAAAAATGTCCCCACATTCTTATGGAACTATATCACAAAAATTACTGAACCTCTAGGCAAAGTAATTAAAATTGATTCTTCTATTGTATTATTACCCCATATGGATGCGAGGGTACTCATTGCTTCCAACCCTAGCTCAACTTTCCCCTTTGGAATAGATATATGTATTGAAAACCAGTTATTTTCATGTCCCTTAGAGTATTTGGGGGGGATTAATGCATGTCATAAATGTAGAAGAAGTGGGCATTTCCTTAAAAATTGCCCTCTGATGGGAGGGAAAAATGGTACCTCTTCCAAGAGGACCTCTATTCGAAACGACCTACACCCGGCCTCGGAAGACCCCTCGAACCCTAAGCAGAATGCCCTTACTCCTCACCCATTACACTTTGCCCCTCCATCTCTCGACGCATCCATTAATACTCAACCTATCTCTATTGAATCACTACCCCCATCTGAACCAACCCCTCCACCTTATCTACCACAAGATTGCCCTAATCCTTCCAGTGCTCCTCCCTCAATTGCCGAATCCTTACTCAAGTATCAATTGGCCCTGAAAGAAGCTTATTTGACTTCCAGTGAGTCTACGCCACTTGAACCTGATGTAGTTAAAGTCTTCACTAATAAAGGTTGACCCAGAACTCAAAATGCACAACAAATTGTTCTGGGAAAATTGAAAATGGCTACAGAACACAGAAAACAACTTGAAATATCACTAAGTAACCAAAAAAAGGAGATTGAATCCTGTACCATGCCCTTCCTCCAAGAGTTGATTGAAGGGGAGGATGGTGGTGCTCATGTTACCACCAATGCTACCGATGTTGTTAGTCATTCCCCTCAAGGGTCTGAATGTAGGGGTAAATACGATCCTACTGGAGAGATGAGCATTCCTCAAATAGCAAATACTCCCTTGGAGACTGAGGATGGGGGTGAGGCATCACCACACCCCACCAAACCTCTTGAGAAGACATCTGATAACACTGATGGGGAGATGGGGCTTACCATTCCCCCTTCCGACCAACCTCTAGAGAATGATCATGGTATTGGACAAGGGTTGAAGTCTAATGAAATTGTGACTACCAGCAATGATGGAGATAATTCATTTTCCCCTGATCTTAGAGCTTTTGATTTTGGAACTAATAATGGGGTAGAAGACCTAGCTAGTAATAAATCTGAAAAAAAAGGAGGAAAAGATCTCCTAAGGTCACTAAAGAGACTACAATTAGGAAAGACTCATTGGGACCTGAACAACTCTCTGAACTTAGGAAGAAAAGAGGCAGACCACTCTCAATAGTGGCCTTTGATGCTAGTCACCTTTCTAAACCTGAGGAATGGGCTAAGTGCTTTGAGGGGTTTAAATCCCTGGTGGACACTCCTGAATTAACCTCCTAATGCTGAAAACCATCTTATGGAACATGAGGGGACTAGAGGCCACTGACAAGAAATATGTGGTCAAAAGATTTATAAATATGCACAAGGACATTGATTTCCTTATGCTCCAAGAGCTAAAAACAATGGGATTTACCCTAGAAGTTGGTCTAAAGTCCATTTGGAGGGAGGCCACTCCCTTCTACACCAATCACCCTAAAGGAAAGGGTGGAGCTGCAATTTTATTAAACCCTAAATGGGCGAATAAAGTTGCTAAATGGGGACAATCCCCTTGTGAAAGGGCAGTATGAGCTATCATACAGAATGACAATTCCACCTTTGGCATTTGTTCAATCTATGCATCTAATGACTACCAAGAAAGAGGGGTGACGTGGGAATGGCTTACAAAGTTGGAAGACATCCCTTGGCTCTTGGGAGGAAACTTCAACATGGTAATTAATAAACAAGATAAACAGGGAGGAAACAAGGTGGAATGGAAAGGTGCTAAGAGAATATACTAGGAAAGGATGGTTGACAAGATGAGACTGATTGATCATTTAGCAGGAAAGAAGGGAGAGCATAAGTCAATATGGTACACCTAGTGTAACCACCAACAGTATAATAAGAGAGTCTACTGCAAACTAGATAGACTTTATCTCAACAAAGACTTCTTCAAAATTGTTAAAAATGAGGAGGGTGTTCAATATGTTGTCATACCATATACACTATCAGATCATCATCCTATTATGATTAGGTTAAATAAAACTGATAGTAGAGTGGCCCCATCAAACCCTAGTTCAAAATTTAGAATGAACACAAGTCTTCTAAAGGATGATGAACTGAAATGTGCACTGTGTCTTGTCAGAATATTTAATAAATATGGAAATAGGCATTCGTCCAACATTGATAGATGGAACCAAAATGTTAAAACCTAGACCTCACTTTGTCAAGCTATGGGTAAAAAGAAGGCTAAGGATGCCAAAGCCTCTGAGATACAATTGCATAATGCCCTCCAAGTGGCTGAGCTTGATCTTCAAGGGGATCCTGAGAACGTATCACTCACCAATCAGCTAATTAAGGCCAAGAATGATCTTAGAAGATTGCAAAATTAGAAAATCAAAGGATGGAGAACTAGGGCTAAGTTAAACTGGTTAGATACTGGGGATTGAGGTTCTAAATTCTTCTTCCAGATCCTTAAAATGAAACAAGCAAGAGAGAAAATAGACACCATATGGGGAACAGAATAAGAACCTCTTTGAGCCAACTGAAATCCTAGAGTGTTTTACTCAGTTCTACAAGGATTTGTTCTTTGCGGAACCAGTTAGGGAGGAACATTATAATGCTAGAAAGATAGTCATCTCTTTGGTATGCAAACTTCTTGATGAGGAACACAGTAAGATGCTTGAAATGACAATTTTTAAAGAAGAAATCAGGAAAGCTATATTGGCCCTCAATAATAACAAATCCTCGGGCCCTGATGGGTTTTTAGTAGAATTCTATAAAGAAAATATTGAATGGATTGTTGATGATCTTCACTCTCTATATACTGAGGCTATTCACATTGGATCCCTGGGAAAAAAAATTAACCAAGGTCTGATCAAGATTATTCCTAAAGAGGGTGAGAGAACCCTAATGAAAAATTGGAGGCCTGTTACACTGTTGAATGTGTCATATAAAATCTTAGCAAAGTTGACTGCATGCAGATTGCAGAAAATCTTACCTTAGATTGTGAGTGCTACTCAGATAGGGTTTGTAAAAGGATGGTATATACTGGAAAACCTAATCACTCCATTGGGCAAAGGAATCAAGGCAAAATGGAGCTATGTTACTTATAGACTTTGAGAAAGCTTGTGATAGAATAGAATGGGAGTATATCATTCAGATGCTTCAATCATTAGGATTCCCCCCTGGATTTTGTAAACTGGTCAAAACTCTATTATGTGATGCCAATGCCTCTGTTCAAGTAAATGGGATAAGGTCTTCCAATTTTACACTAACTAGATCTAGCAGGCAAGGATGTCCTTTACCTCCAGCCCTATTTGTCCTAGCTGCTGATGCAATGTTCCACTTACTTAAAGACTCCTCTATCACTCCTCCTATTAGGGGCATATCCTTACCTAACAAAAAGGAAATTTGTAATGTCCAATTTGTTGACGACATTGCAATTTTAATTAAACTCGAGGAAGAAAACCTTATTGCACTGCTGAAAAATATAGATCTATTTTGCCCAGCTTCTGGCACTAAGATAGCTATGCATAAATCCAATCTCCTTGGTTGGGATGACAACCCCCCGAATTGGCTTTCAAAACTCTCTCTCAAATGGCTAGGCCTTACCCAGATTGTAAAGTTCCTAGGTATCCCTTTCTCTGTCCTTCCAAACTTAAAATAAATGTGGGAATGGGTAACAAATAAGATAGATAAGAAGCTCTCTAAATGGAACAAGAACTTTCTGTCATTGGCTGGAATATTTCAGGTCTATCAAAAGATATTGGCATCATACAATATCTATTTCTCCTCTGCTTGGCTCTTTAGAAATTACCAATTCAATCATATCCAAAAAGAGATTAGGGAATTCCTATGGTTAGATGGAAAGGGTGTTAGGAAGCAACATGCAGTGAAATGGGAGTGGTGCACTATGCATAAGCTATCTCATGGGATGGGGTTGAAAGACCTCAAACTACAGTGCATTGACCTCGCCTCCAAGTGTATTCTTAAGGCCATGGAAGGAAATGAACCATGGAAAATTCTATTAAGAAATAATATTGCATCCTCGATCCCTAAGAAAGCCAGAAAATGGAAGGATCTCCCCATTCTTGACCTTCTTCTTGGACAGGTAGAGGTATCCCCAACTGATTCTGATATCTTTAAGTCCCTATGGAAAGCTTTGGAACAGGTGAAGCACTTGGTACACATCAAAGTGAATGGCACTATACAGGGGTATATTGCCAATAACAGATCAATATGGTGGAATCTATTGCATAATGGGAAACCTTTAGCTGCTCTCCAAGGCTGCTCTGCAGTGAAATGACACAATTTGGGTATTAAATATTTTGAACAGATATTTGAGAATGGCCAATTGAGATCATGGGAGGAGCTAAAACTTACCTTCTCTATCCTGACATCCTAGAGCAGGACCTATAACATTCTTAAAATGGCTTTATCTTCTCTTCTTCCCCCCTCTCACCCCCCTCTCCTTCACTCCCCCATCTCAGCACTTTGCTGGGCCGATGGCACACCTCTCCCCACCCTTAAAGCCAAATGTATACATTCTTCACTTACTGAGGCTGATACCATATTTATGCACCTTAATAGTTGTTCGGGTCTAAACTGGGAACCAAGGACTGGAAAGATAGGTTATTAGGTTGGGTAAGTTCTGGATGGCCCATAATGAACCAAAAAATATTTCTTTCTCTACCGCTTGCTGTTAAATAAAATCCCCATAAAAGATAAGGAGGGTAATTGCTTAAACTGTAACATATGTAGAGTACCTGAAACTGTGAAACATATATTTTTTGAATGTCATTTTGCAAAAGAAATATGGAGATTGTTCGACCTTAATCTGGAATCTAATTTTGTTGAATATATAGATGTTATTCTAGGCTATATTAAGGGCTATAGGAAAACCGCAAATATCTTTTGGTCTTGCTTTTCTTTAGAGGTTCTTTGGCTCATTTGGAAGTATCATAATGATGACGTCTTTAATAATAGCACCAGGCACCTCATTGAGTCTCTTAGGAGACTCATTTTTTACACTATCTCTATGCAGGTCACTGTTGTAATTAAGATGGACTCAGACAAATTTGACAATTGGATAAAGGAAGGAGCTACCAATGTGTACATCCGAGAGCTATCTCATAGTTTCACTTGGGAGAGGGATGAACCGGGAAAGGCCACATTTGAGCAAGCACTAATGGCCTTCATGAGGCAAATGGAGCGTAGGCACTTACACATGGAGATCACTTGGGAGGAAGCTGACCTGATCCATGAGAGCACCTCACACCCTCACAAACAGGACATACTTGATTGTCGAGTGGAAGTATGGCGGGATGGAAAATTAGGATGGGTGGCTTGGATCCCCCCACTACGAGCCAGCTCTTCACCAGAATTTGAAATCTTATTTACCTAGTTCTCTAAGGTTGTCCTTTTTTTTGTTGTTATAAATAAGTGTATCTAATGTAATCATCTTCCTATAGTGGAGGTGCTCGTTAAATGTATATTTTTTGCACATGCACCTTCCCCTGGTGCCTTGATATTGCTGAACTCAGATTTCCCTGATGATATGTAATGTTTGTATGATATCTAATCCAAAAAATACTATTGTAGTGATTTTTTTGTTTTTTTAGCTCACTAGTTATTAAAAAAGTTAATGTGAACCAATCACAAACAAGTTTTAGCTTTTAATTTTTTGAATCCTTTTATTTACCAAAGCTTAGTTGTACAATTTTTAACATTATAAATTACGAAATTTATTTTTCTATATACTTATTGGCTAAATACAATTTAGTCAAAATAAATGGACTTAGTCGCAACTATATTGCTATTATTATTATTATTTATTAAAAGGTCTTATTTTTAATTTATATTTGACATTATAAATATCATTAAATTTTTACACTATAATATATTTTGACATATTTTTTAATTTATCTTCAACATGTATATTTAAGAGAAGATTATGAAGAAAAAAAAACTTTAATATTTATATTTTCATAATAATATAATAATATAAATTAAAGTAACAATATACTAACTATAATTTAATAATATAAAAATGATAATATACTAATAATAATTTAATAGTAATATAAAATAGTATATTACTAACAATGTAATTTTAATTATTACAATAGAAAATTGTTTATTATATTATCTTTTATGATATACTATCTTATATTGTTTTTATTGTAAATTAATGTTCTTGTTTTTCTATTATAATAATTAAAAATGTTTAATTAAAAATATTAGGGTTAGAGTTAATAATAGGGTTCAATTAAGATTGGAGTTGGTGTTCCTATGATTTGAAATGGGATTATAGGGTTAGGGTTTATTTAGTATTAAGGTTATGGTTAATATTATGAGTGGCTAAGATGTAATTACATATTTTCTTGATCAACAAAACCTTCACATACCATAATTAAAACATAGTTAAATATAGTTATTAATGTGTTACAAAATATTTTATAATTATACATTTAAGACAACACAATTGTAGAAACATAAATAATATAAAACAAAATAAATTATTTTAAACAATATATTAGTTACAATTAATAAATTACTATTTCAACTACAAATTAACAAGAAAGATAAATAATATAAAATAATATTAAAATTAAATTAAACAATATATTAATTAAAATTAATAAATTACTATTTCAACTACAAATTAACAAGCAAGTACTGGTCACTATGTGGCACTTGTTAAAAGTATTTATAATGTTTAATCTATTTTTAAAAACTTGAACCAATATTTCTTAAAAAATTATCTTAAAAATTCTTTACTTAGAAAAATGTTTCTTAAAACTTTTTACTCCACCTTTTCTGCACGATAAACTTAATAAACTTTTTCTTCTACTTTGGTTGGATTCTTTATTGGAAATGAATTCTTCAGATGCCACTACAGATTGTGATTAAAGATGTTGTGATTCTGTGCCTGGTTGTCGTTCCCTTCGCTGACACTCTTTTTTCCAGTCTGGAAAGATCGGTGTTGGGCCCTTCGGATTGGATTGTCATGACAGCTAAAGTTGAAGAAGGATGGATTACTGTAAAGGGGAAGCATTTAAAGATGCCCAATCCTTCTTTCGATATAACTCTTCATTCCCATAAGGCCAATTGCAAATCTTAAGGGTCCTTATAGTTGGTTGTTTGGGCTGGTTTTACTATCCCTTTCTTCGTATGGGTTGCCTCCTGTCTTTTGGAGTAGTCCCTGTTTTTGTTAGTTGTTCTATCTTGGTTGTTCTATCTTGTTGGGCTTTCAATGCTATATCTATTTTATAATCTGATGTAAAAGATTGTTCTAAAGGGTTTTAGGGGCCCTTCAAAACCCATTTTCACTTATTCAAAAACTTAATAAACTTTTTCTAGATTGTATTAAATGGATTTGAGAAGTATGAAAGGGTAATCGATGTGGGTAAAATTGCTATTAGTAAAATCATACCAAATATTATATAATTTTCTTTTTTAATTATTTGTGCTACATATCACACATAAATTTAATTTGATTTGATTGATAAAATCAAATATGTAATATAAAAAATAATAAATTTAATTTTATATATAAACTATAGAATTCTCACTAAAAAATAATTATCTAATATGATTGGTTGAAGTAATTGAAAAATTGAATGCAATGAAAGCATAAGTATGGCACGAATTAATAATAGCTCTGATGTTAATCTTATATTTTTATTGCTAATGTTCAAATTACATTTACCATTATTGTTCATATTATTATCAAAATATTTATCTTTCTAATTTCCACCAATAATACCAATATTTTGATCAAGATTAATATTCTCTTAAACTTATCATTATTATTTTTTTTTATCAACAAAGGGCCCAAGCCGAATATATTATATTTAAATAAGAAGAATATACATAATAACAGTTTTAAAGATAGTCGAATAAAACATGCTCAAAACAAAATATGCATGAATTGCCCAAGAATTAATAGGGGCATAAACCCAAAACCTACTTCAAAACGTGGAGCTTGATAAATAACCAGAGGAAATTCTAACGCAAAAACTGAAAAGAAAAGTAAGCTATATTAGTCAAACCAGGACATGATAAACCTCATTAGGGACAAATTGGGCCTAAGGTAGGTGAAGAAGAACCAGGAACAATTGAAGTGTCCACCTTACCCCAAATTAGTTCTAGAAGCTATATTAGTCAAACCAGGACATGATAAACCTCATTAGGGAGAAAATGGGCCTAAGGTAGGCGAAGAAGAATCAGGAACAATTGAAGTGTCCACCTTACCCAAAATTAGTTCTAGAGATTTTGGAAAGCAATCGATCTTTTACGTTGGCTCAGAAAACTGCAAGCCAAGACTTCTTTTAGTTATGCTTCCTAGTCATCCACTCTTTCAACCCAAGCTAAAAGACCAACAAATATTCTCATATTTTATAATAATATAGTTTAATTTATACTTATTAAAAGTATATCTATAGATAAAGTATCAAAAATTATAATTCATAACCTAAAGCTCTCAATCATAAAATCTATCTAAGCTTGGGCCCACACATTCTCCCACATTTAAGCCTTTTATAATGATGATGTTGGCTTTTCTTACTTTTACTTTTTAAACATTAAAGACATGGACTTTCTTATATGAGCCATATATTATAAATTTCATGAAACCACTTCTAAGTAGGAAGAAAAATTAAGAGGCATTACTTATAAGTGGGGATGTCACATTGAAACATTTTAGGTTTATTTTCTAATTTAACTTTAAACTTAGAATTTCTTCCCTATTTTTCTAATAGGTGGAAAATGCCAAGATAAGTGACCACATTATAATTGCATGATAGAAAAGTGGAAACTTACCTCGTGCTTTTTTATTTATTTTAGGATTTGATAATGTATTTCTCTTGTTTTTTGTTAGAAGCATGAGCTTGTATAGTTGTCATTGATGTCAAATTTGGTTATCTGGATGGATGTTGGTCCAGATATTGTGTTGCAGGTTGAGTTAAGTATTTTTGGTGTTGGTTTTGGCATTTTGTTTTGTACAATTATCTTTACTCTTTGGTAGGGAATGTGGCTGTCAAAATAGTCCATAAATCTTTTTGGAGTTATTTGGATATGTTGTTGAGTGTGTTTTGGTTTAGTGGATGTTGTTTCATGGCATACATAGTATTCTTAATATGTTTCTCAGATAATTTATTTGTTCTGCAAGATAAATTTGTTGCTTTAAGTTTAGTATATTTAGTTGTGATGTGACTCATTAAGTTCGGTTATCTTAGTTTGGATCATATTCTTTTGTTCTAGATATTATTTGAAATTTGTATTGGGATGTAGTTATGAGTCTCACTTTGGCATGTGGAGATCCACATGGAGTATTTTACGTCAGAAGATACTCTGTGTCTAACTAATTTTTAGATTAATCTTGAAAGGATGTTTTGTAATATGTTTTGGTTCCCTTTTTCTCCTAAAGTGGACCATTTTGAGTAGCTTTGGTCCAAGTGGCTTATTTTGTATAATATTGCTTAATATGTTTCACCCAACCCTCAATTAGGTTTTCAATGTTGTATCTCATATTTTAAGAGTGCAGATGGATGCGTTGATTGTGTGTGCAAAAGTGAATTGTATGTGGCGTGTATATGAATGATATGCAAGAAGATATGAGATTGTAAATGTGAGAAAGTCATTTTGAGAAGAGCTTTAAAGGTGATATATTCAAGAAGAGGGTGATATGTGATGTTTTTCATGATGTTGGTCTCTTGATCTAGTTGTTCAAGCCCAATTTAATGTTTATGAGGATACTTCTCATTTCAATTTAGCTACTTCCTTCAATGTTGATTGACAGTGAGTACCTCAACAACAATTTCTATCTTGCCCTGAAGAAGTCTTCAGAAGAGCAAGCGGACTAAGTTTGTGTCTTACCTAAGGTTGTGTGCCTTAGTCTACAAGTTCAAAGCAGTAATTTCTTTGGTAGGAATCAATATTAAGTTGATGTTATTTATAATCAATGTGTTTTGAAGTTTCAGACTAATTCAACCCCCTCTCGGTCCTATTGTGCGTTCAAAAATTGGTATTAGAGCTTTGGTTCCTCTTTGCAAAGCTTAACTACTTGAGGTAGATCTAGAAATGGCACATGAACTTAATATTAAAGCACTAATGTTTGATGGAACAAATTTTTCTTATTACAAGGAAAGAATGGAATCTTACTTGGAAAAATTACAGAATGGAATTTAGGATATTATTCAAACTGGTTATCAATGACCTCCTAAGAGACCTTCAACTCTGGATGAAATTAAGGCTCAAGAGACAAATGCAAAAGATAGAAGAGTTCTTGGCAATTGTCTAAGTAATGAAGTATTTGGTAAGGTTAAAGGATTGAAAGAAGCTAAATAAGTTTGGAACAAATTATGTTGTGCGTATGAAGGTGTTTAGAAGATCTAGCAAGCTAGGCTCTTGAATTTGAAGAAAAAATTTGAAGGTTTCAAAATGGTTGATGATGAAAGTGTTGATAAATACATAGACAGAGTGAATGATACGATAGAATCTATTCGAGCTATTGGTGGAATCTTATAAGAAAGTGATGTTATTAGAAAGATCCTATTTATATTGACCAAATCCTACAAACTAAAGAAATGTGCTATTGAAGAATGTCATGATCTGAACAATTACTTGATTGAACAACTTATTGGAATGTTGTCTACCTATGAAATTGGAGAGATGGAAGATATAAAATCCCACTGAAAGGAAGTTGCATTCAATGTTTTAATAATATAAGGAGATGAATAAAAAATAAGTGAAAACCTAGATGAGATTGAGGCGAACTCTATAAGATGACTAAAGAGAGGGACTAGAAAGTATAAATGTAGGTTGCCCTTAAAATGCTTTAATTGTGGAAGAATTGGTCATTATGCTTCTAAATGCACATATAAAGAAGACTATAGAAAATATGATGATGATGCAAAGAAAAGTAGATATAGAAGACATGATTTTAAGAAGAGAACAGATGATAGAGATAAAGGGAAAAAAAATATATTCTATGGAGACATGTTCATCTAAAGAAGAAGATGGAGAGGACTCGAATGACGAATCTCTATTTTTTGCTATAGAAAAGAAGAATCAAAATAGATCTAAAAGAAAGGAAGAGAATACTACATTGCACGCTAAGATACAACCAAAATTGTGGATCATTGACTCTCAATGTTTGAATCACATGACAAGAGACAAGGAAAAGTTCATTAATCTCAAGAAGTATGATAGTGGATCAATGAAGTTTGCAAGAGGGGAAGTTGCACCGATTTGTGGAATAGGAAGTATCTCCAATTGATGGTAAGCATAAAACTGATGATTTATATTATGTAGAAGGTTTGAGACATGGTTTGTTAAGTGTTACTCAGATGTGCAATTAAGGTTATGAAGTTGTGTTTAGAAATATTTGATGTATAATTAGAAAAGGGCGGATTGGAAAGATGGTAGCAAAAGACATTAGCACAAGTGAAAATTTTTACTATATAAAGGAAAGAAGTGTTGCAAATATATATTTTCCAACTCAGAGCAATGAATGTTGGTTATGGCATAAAAGGATGGGACATGATAATGTTGACAACATGATAAAGATCAACAATACTAAAGTAGTGAGATTTACCGAAGTTTGTCAAGCCTAATGATACAGTGTGCAGGGCATGTCAATTAGAGAAGTAGACAAAGAGAAGTTTCAAGAATAAGGAATATTCTAATTCATATATCCTAGAGATGATTCATACAAATTTGTGTGGACCTGTAAGGATAAGTGGTCTTTATGGAGAAACATATTTCATGTTATTTATTGATGATTATTCTAGGATGACATGGGTTACATTTTTTAGAGAAAAATCTAAAGCTTTTGAAAGATATAAAGTTTTCAAATCAATGGTAGAAAATCAAGTTGATGCTAGAATCAAGTGTTTAAGATCTGATAGAGGTGGAGAGTTTACTTCGGATGAATTTGATAATTTTTGTCAGAAACATGGTGTTAGTAAATATTTTTCTGCTCTGATAACTCCTGAATAGAATGGTGTAGTATAAAGGAAGAATAGGATTTTTATTGCGATGGATAGAACTATGATGAAGGATGATAACCTAAGTAATGTGTATTGGAAAGAAGCTATTGTCATGCCCAAACTTTTGGGCAAAAACACAACAATAATATTTTTTTTTAAACGCTTAATTACCTTTGCTTTACGTAATATTTAGATGTGGTTGTTCTCTTACTTGTACTAATTTGATAACTTAAGTGTCAACTTAATAAGGTCTTTAATGTGAGAAAATAAATATCTAATTTAACTCTTAACTACACTAATATATTTAGTCTAGAATTTTGATGGAGGTTTCCGACGGAGAAGGTATATTGTGACCAAATTTGATCTTTTTTTGAAAAATGCCTGAATTCGTTGGAATTTTGACAATAATTTTACATTTTCTTTCGACAGAGAAGGCATTAGCAATGAAATTTGTTTTTTTTTTTAAATGCTCACGCTCATCGAAATTTTGACGACGACAAACATTACTTAAAAAAAAAAGAGGGTAAGTGATTTGCGCAATCAATCCTGTGCAAGCTTCTGTGTCAACCTCTGGTAACCCCTTGCAAGATCAAACAACACACACCATCAAGATAATTTTGCACACTCACCATTCGAGGTAGAATCTTCACCTTCTTTTGCAACCCACTTGTAATGGCATGCCTGCTAAAACTTGCTTTGAACCTAACAATACTATAATGACTTATGGTCAAGTTTCATTACCTCCACTCCTAAATCCCTAATGAACAGGGAATGGAAGTGATATAAACACATTCACAGAGCTACATGATTATTCGTCAATGCACCTGGGTAAATCGAAAACACTTGTGGTTATCCACCTTTCTTTTTCTTTCTCTTGGAAATTGAAGGTAGGGAAGCACTTGAATTTGTATATCTGATTGGCTGAACTTGGTAAGCCATACCTGGACATAATTCTTTTTCTCAAGCAACTCGTACTGCTCAAGAAACATTTTGAGTTTAGGAATTAGGGGGCCTAGGTGGGGCACATGTGAACAATTGTCTCCCTACCTAGTAGACATCATTTTGATTTCTTGATTGCACGTATTAGTGCACAAATATTTCGGTCATACACTTGATGACCCCTCACGACTGAAGTGAACACTATTTTACTACCCTATAATGGGCTTGTCTTTTTCTATGAAAGTTCAGTGACTAGTATATTTGCAGCTCTGCAACCTCCAAGGTAATCAACCAATTCATATGCAACTTTTGAGGTAATCTACATGACCCAAAAATTTACAAATGGTTTTAGTTTTTCAAAATAAGAAACACTTGGACCAAAAATGGACTAGCAAGAAAGGGGCTAGAAGCTTAGTCATAGATCACATTCTAACAACAAATAGAAGGTCATAGCTTGGTAACCTAACTAGTCCATGAGTAGTAGCTCAAAATGTTATCAAAGATAGGTTAGGGTAGGAGGCCCAAGAACCTATAATGTGTTTTATAATGGGTGTTGAAAATAATCTACACTCAAGACAACAATGGAATGGTAAGAAAGGGGGTAGTAGCTCAATGGCAGAGAAAGTTATTAAAAAATAGAAGCCCTTAAGTTGGATTCCTAGCTATTTTATGAGTATTATCTTAACATTTTCATGCGTAAATAACATCTACTCCCACCTCTACCATAGATCCAACTTCCACCATTTCTACTTCCACAACCTCTAGTCACCTTCATGTACCAAAGCCACTAGTGCCACACCTTTAGTACTTACATCCTCCACTTATCATCCACCATATGGCCTATTTATCAAATTTATTTCTTCTACATGTAAAAGCCATATGCACAAGATGGAATGACAATTGGTAGATGTAAAAGCCATATTCCACAACCTTTGCTAATATCCTTTCTGCCAGTGCCAAAATGTGAGGTTTGTAACAGGATGAGACATCCATCAAAGCATAATAGAGAGGAGATTTCTAACAAGATGGAAGATCAAACAATTTAGGAAAACATCAATTAAAAATAAATACAAGATTGCAGTTTATAGAGTTTAGTTAAAGGAGCAATGAACAAACATAACACTACTTTGGAAGGCTACAGAGATGGTGCATGGCACAATATAGAGACAGGCTATGCAAGAAACAAGAATAGAAAAGATGCAAAGTTCAGCCATAGAGTAGGCTATGATATCCATCAAAGCATAAAGGATTTTGAAACTCTACCGTAAATATAATTGCCATGTGTTTGATAAAATCAATAACTATCTAAAAAATTGAAATGCTAGGGAGAGACATTAAATATGAAGAGGATTGATGTGCATGGAGATTGTTAATTGCATATTTGAATAAATATTTTATTGTAGTCTTTATGTCAGTTCAATTTGTGTGAAAAGAATCTATACATATGTGATAACTATTATTTAGCTTCTAAGTTAGGTAGAGGAATATTTGTGTGATTGCATCAAATGGTATAAGAGATTGAGATCTTGAGTGTGTAGATAACATCGAATGTCACAACTTATATTTTCCAAATTTCCTAACAATGCCCTACAAATAGACCTAGGTGAATCTTTTTCGAAGGTCTCAGGATATTTGATCTACACAAAAATATCGAGAGATATATACATGCCCATGATATATAGAGTATTTGGATTTGTTTGTATACTTTTGCCCATGGTTTACACTGTCATCTATTGTAAATCTCTAAGGGTTGCACTGTACTTACCACTATATCCCTGACTCCTATGAGCTTCAAAGCAATCAATATTTTGTCACAAATGCATTGTCTTAGGTCTAGTTATGATGCCTTTAATCATGCATTTTTTTGATACCATGCAATGTGATCACTTAAGCCTTGCTAACATGACTGCTCTTTGCTTACATAATCACTATCCAATAGCTACTATTTTTCAAACCTGCACTCTTGACCCTGCACCTGCACCTTAATGCCTATACAAACTCTAAACCTGCACATGGATGCTATAATGTCCTTGCTTGGATAGTAAAAATTTAGAAAGACTACTCCTTATTCTTGATTTCATGATGAATGAAATGATTGTGCTCTTTCAATTTTATGTATGGGTGATCCCAAGCACACTGCCTTATCACATTTGCATATGTAGATGGATGTTTATGTACTGTACTATAGACTGTTTAAATTTCACTGTACTGATAGTTGTTGTGCCATTTTTTGATTTGTTTCTAATATTCTCAATTGGACTTGGTTTGATCTTGAATGCTCTATCCTTTTTGGCCTTAAACTACTATTTGATGCTTTAACTTTCTTTATATGATTGTCAAAGGGATGTTAACACTATCTATTTGTTGTTTGAAACTAGTGGTCATTGCATATCATACTCTCAATTTACTCACTATTATACGCCATGAAGAAAAACTCTTTCACTATTTTGAATTTTTGTTTACCATGAACCTTGAAATACCATAGCTTAAAGTGCAAGTGGTGTTGCAATGTAGAAAACATCTCAAGTTTTCATTATCCTCATTATCCATACCTCATGCTTTACCCTTTTTGGAAGCTTCTATACCATTCAAATATTCATGAATTGGGACCTAATTGTGAAAGTTTGAGGTCCACTGGGAAAAAGTTGTCATTTTGTCTTGACAATTTTTGTATTTCTTGTAGAAACCTCTTAAAAATATGGTTGGAAAGTTAGTTTATGGTGGTTTGAGGTTTTAACCCACTTGGATGGGAATAAATGGGCCTTTGGCATGCCATCCAAGAGTTTTTCTTAATAAAATTGGGGTTTTATGTGCATTTTTGGACGTTTCGATTTGATTCTCTTCATTTTTTATTATGAAAATCATCATAATTTGATGGGAAGTCAATTGTATGTGGTAGAGAAGTGAGTTAGATTCATTTTGTCTTTATGTGGCATTGAATTTCATTTTGTTTTAAAGAAGATATCATAGTTTTTCCAAAAAAAGTCGAAACCTTGCCTAATCTTTACCGAGAGGAGTAAATAATGTATAGTTTGGTCTCCCATACATATAAATTCACCCATATGTGTGGAAAGACCTGTGTTCATGCTATGTATCATATTATTTTGTGTGCAGGGCTCCAAATTAGATTTGGTACGTGTTTGGGCATGAGGTCAGTCTGATATCTCTATGTATCAAACAGTAAAAGGCAGTAAGAGTGAAGTCATAGTTTTACTAGTGATATTGTTTTTGTTTTGATAGAGTTATCTTTGTAAACCCAAGTGTGGACATGTAATGGAGTCATGATATGTCTTAAGACTATATAAATACTAAACAACAACTTAAGAAGTTGATTCAAAAGTGTCATATTGACCAACTACTTTTGCTTTGTGGAAGCCCTTTTTGTATGTTCCAAGAAGAAGTTGGGACATGGTGTTCAAATCGACTATTGAGTCATAATCAAGACCACTATCAAGAACAAGTTTTTTGATCCCTCAAATTGCATTGCCTCTAAACATGCAACAAAAGGGGGGCCTAAGAAAATTTCATATGAATAGGGCCACAACAACAAGCATTCACTCAATTGAAATAGAAGTTTTGTTCAGTACCACTCTTTATTTTGTCTAATTTGTAGCAATCTTTTGAGATCAAAATAGATGCCTTGGAGCATGTATGGGGAGAAATCTTGGCTAACATTAGCATCTAGTTTCCTACCATAGTGAGACGTTCTCTAACATAGTGTGTAGGAACCTAAAATATGACAGAGATTTATGCTATTGTTTAAGTCTGCGTACAATGAAAGGACTAAATATTGGAAGGAGACAATCATCCGTCACAAGCTTCTGCAACTCATGTAGACTCAAGGTGAGTTGCAAAATGACCATCAATGAGGGTGAACCCCATCTTCATAAATTATGATCATTTTCCATGATACTTGACCCTATCCTCATGGTGTTGGCTCAATTCATATTAGTTTTCCCAAGCCTAGAAGCCAATTAATGTATCCATGGGTGTCTAGAAGAATGGACTTTATGATCATTGACTTTGTATGTTGAAACCATTATACATGCCCCTACCTCTGCATCATACACATGATTCAAGGATGATAGTGTGGTGTGAAAACATCCTATATGGATAGGACACAAGAATTTGTACTAGGTAGTGCTACGTGAAATGTATTGCATATCTTAGACTTGTAGGGACATATGGGAAAGTTTGTGTGTGTGATGATGCCATGAAAGGTCTGATATCCCTATGTATCAGACTAAGAAAACCAGTGAAAGACAAAAAAAAATGCATTGAGAAGGCAAAAGGTTGAATTACCTAATGTTTGGTGTTGAAGTAATGTGTGGGGACCCTACCAAGTCAAATACCTTGTTGTAGTTTCAAAGGGTGGAAAAAGAATAAGCATTTTATTTACTGTCCTAATAGACCATCCATCATAACAATGATTACCAATGATGTGTGCATTGCAAACAAAGTTCTATAAGAAGGCTCTTTCTATTGTAATACCAAGTGAGTGCTCATAGACCTTGTGTAGGGTCCTCCAATCCTAGAGTAAGGAGTTTGAAGCCTAGATACATTGATTTGGCCTTGTGGCCATCAATGAGTGTTGACCCAGTAGGAGAAGTCTTAAGACTGACAATTTTGGAAGTGTGACATTGTTGAGAGCCAACACTTAGGTGTGAACCCCGTCTTCACGTATTATGATTAGTTGCCATGATACTTGACCCTATCCTCATGGTGTTGGCTTAATTCATATTAGTTTTCAAAAGCCTAGAAGCCAAGTAATGTATCCAAGAGTGCCTAGAAGAATGGACTTTATGATCATTGACTTTGTATGTTGAAACCATTATACATGCCCCTCTATTGAGGGTATTGAGGAATATTGGGATCAGAATAGTATGTTTTGTTGAAGAAGTATGATGTCAGAAGTTTGATGCAGAGGCAAGGGTAGAACTCAGTATTTCATGTTAGGACAACAACGACATTGATTAGGCAAGTCAAATAAGGTCTCTCCAATGTTTAGGATACATAAGGAAAGCATTAGTCATGTAAGTATGCATGAGCATGCGAATGGATAGTTACTTTACTTTTAGACTGATTTGGATAGTATTGAGAGGATCCAATAAGGATAACTATCACCATACTCTCAATGACTTCACAACATTGATAATAAATTCACATTAGACACTCATGTATTACCCCAATTATACATTAGTCAACTTAAGATATGATACAAGGATTTCATACCACAAAGCCATTATCATATCCCCTTCCATTAGAAATTGTTTGAGATGAAAAAGAAGAGTTAAATGGTTTTGGTTCAATTTGAATTATTTCTATGTTCAAGTAATTTAATTTGGTATATTATACTGAAATGTGATGTCATAACTAACATTTCAACTTCTATATAACTAGTTCTATAGCCTGATTTTTTGGCCTGTGAAGAAAGACCATGTCAGACAATATCAGCAAACAACAAAATAAGGAGACAATTGCTAGATTGTGGTCTAGCTTGAAAAGAGAAGGTGATGGAAAATGTTATTGTCCCTGCAAAATTTGTAATGGGTTAAATACTAGAAGACTTCTAATCAAAACAACTAAGAAACATTGTAGGTTGCATGGTCACATTGAAGGGGGACATGATTATCATCCATTGGTAAGTTTTTCATTATATCGTTTTAATAATTTATATACATAATAAATCACTTGATGATGAGATCATGATCATGATCATGGTTTATTTATGTTTATCATTTTTATATAGGTCGAGCACCCTGGAGAACATGATATGGATCAACACAACCCGAAGAATATGGTTTTCAAAGTGGAGGAACATCGAAGATGAAGATAATGATCCCATGGAAGATGATGATCATGAGCCACAAAACACAATTGAAGATGATACAAATACATTAATCTATGACACATTTAATACTGGCGCAAGTGATCATGATTATGAAGATGACCTTGATGTTGTTGATGATTTACCTCTACTTGAGAAGGTATATGAGGCCCTTTACGAAGGCTCCCAGATAACTCTTCTCTCTGTTGTATTGTTGTTGGATAAATTGAAGGTTATGAATGATTTATCCAACATAATAATCTCATGTATATTAAGGTATGTCATATATGCCATTATAGTTAATAAATGGTGAATCATGTACCATTAATTTTCTTTGTATTAACAAATTATATTTTTTTGTTGTAGATTGATAGGTGAGTTTTTGTTACCACCATCAAATATTCTACCTCGCTCATACCGAGAATTATCTTCCATTATGAAAGATATTGGAATGGAGTATCAAGCAATAGATTCTTGTCCCAATGATCATATTATATATCACAAACAACATGAATTTCAAACTGAATGCCCTGAATGTCATATCAGTAGATATCGAACAGATCAAATAATAAAAAAGGTGCCTCGCAAGGTTCTTCGTTATATTCCAATTATTCCACGTATGCAACCATTATTCAAGTGCACTAGCTTGGCACAATTTATGGATTACCATGCACACAATAGAAGTCGAGATGATATTATTCTAATTCCTATGCATGGTTCAACATTTATGGACATAGAGGAAAAGTGGCCACACTTTAAAGAAGAACCTCGTAATCTCAGGCTTTCATTTGCAGCGAACGGTGTCAATCCATTTGGAGAGATGAGATCTGTTTACTGAGTGTGGCATGTTTTTGTTATCAATAATAACATTCCTCCATGGATGTCAATAAAGAGGAAGCATGTAATGTTGGCAATGATTGTTCCACGTATTTTATCATTTAATAGTCATCTATATTTAATTATAAATATTGCAATAAAATGGTCATAATAATTATGTAATGTTTTTGTTCATTCGATTAGGTAAGTACCAAGTTAAAGATATGAATGTATATATTGAGCCTCTTATAGCTGAGTTGCTGGAGTTATGGAATGGTGACACTGTGTATGACATCTCTAGACCAATAGGACAAAGATAATTTCAATTCCATGTGATGCTTGTATGGACAATACACAATGCCCCAGGGCTAACACATTTCTGGGTATGTTATAGTGTTTAAGTTGCGCATGATAATTATAATTAAAAAAATTAACATATTGAATCCAATTATACATTATCTTGTAGCTATTCAAACAAAGGGAAAATTTGCATGTCCAGTTTGTGGTCCAAAGATGAAATCTCGTCATTCAAAAAATTTAGGAACGCAGGTGTTTGATGAGTATAGGAACTTTCTCCATAAAAATCATAAGTATCGAAATACTAAAAAACATCTTTTCAAAGAGAATACAACAAAGCCATGAAGAATGACAGCTCACCTATGGAAGTTGAAATATAATAGAATTAATTGTCAAGGTAATGTCATTCCATCTAATGGTTTATGTCATAAAACATCTTTTCTATTGTGTTTTGTTTACTGATGATGTGATTGATGATCATGAAGGTCGTCAAGGCATTAATGACCACCTTCCTAAGGGACTAAAAATTTATCCCCGACAATTTAGTAGGTTGCCCTACTATGCGCAATTATAAATTGTGAATTTGTTTGATACTATGCATATTGGAAAGAATATAACAGAGACATTATGGAAAATATTGGATGGAAGGTGTGACAAAGAAAAAATTGTCATAATTTGTAGTGACATTGAGGAATCCAATCATGCAATCAAAAATGTCATTCAATCAAATAGCCATGGAGACCAGATTAATATAAGTGACCTTCCTTGGTTATTAATAGACCAGCAAAGAAATGCTATAAAAGAAGTCATACGAAAAATTCAATTTCTCACAGGATTTTCTGCGAACATAAACAATCTCATATCAAACAAAAGTGAATTCGGGCCAGGGATGAAAACGTATGATTGGCATACCTTCACTAAGGTAATTCATGTTCTTGTGTACTTACTATATATTTGTATACTATGCATGTATTTTTCATTGTATTATGTTATAAAAAAATGAAAAGATAATTTGTTGCAGTACATTCTACCTCTATCTCTCCCAGACCACTTCGACAATAATGTCAAACAAGTCATATATGATCTTGGAAAATACATGAGGTGAGTAGTGATATTTGTTCAGTTCATTGTATAGATATTATATTTGTGATTTTTTTTACTTATTATGTACAATATATATTTTTGTGTCTTGAATATCTTTTAGGTGGTTGTCATGTAAAGAAATCCATAAAGAAGATATAAAATATTGGAAGAGAAAAATTCCTCATCTAACGTGTGAAATGCAAAAGTGTCTACCTTCAGCATTTTTCAATACACAAGAATGCTACCTCATACACCAAGTTGAGGAGATTGAATTGTGTGGACCTGTACACACTAGGTCAATGTGGATGGTTGAGAGGCACTTCAAATTTTTGAAGGCTTTGGTTTGACAAAGAGCATATCCTGAGGATTCTATGTTGGAGGGATATATCGTATACTAGATGATGGTGTGCATTTCTGAATATCTTCTTAAGTTTGCAGCAAAGATCCACATGGATCGCATTTGGGATCCCAACCCATTATCAAATTTGAAGGGGAGAACTTGACAGGGAAAGGTAGATTGAGGAAAGTGAGAGGTAATTATAAGATGTTATTGTAGTTAATTAATTCTTAATCTTTAAAATAAATTGGTTGTAATACGTCTATTTATTTTTTGTACAGTTGGTCGAGAGTGGGATGCAGTACATTTGTATGTTGCAAACAATCTTGATTGGATGACGGTATAGATTGAACATTGTCAACATTTTGGTCGCATATTAACATGGGAAGGTGTGGCTTCATTTGTTAAAGAAGGTCATCATAATGGAGATCCCAATGTTACGCAAAGGGAAATTGATTTAGCATATGGTTTAAGAGATAAACAGGTATGTATAAATTTATTAGTCACCCATATGTTTATCAACTCACGATGCAATAATTTTTACATGTTTGACATATTGCAGGTCAAACACCACAACGTTATGTGCTGCAATGGTCATTAATTTTGTATCAAAAAGTTGGATGACATGAAGAAAACTTGTGATTCTGGGATACCTGCAGTCTTTGAGATGACAAAAATTTCATTGAGAAATGACATACATCCGCAAGAGTCTCAAAATCGATACTATGGCATTTTGGATGATATACTTGAGTGTGACTTTAATTCCTTCTAATTAGTTTTGTTTGTCGTCAAATGGTACAGGCTACGATTGAATAAAAATGATCCTGATAGAACAGTTATTGAACATGATAATGGTT
The DNA here is from genome assembly GCF_030272615.1 of Cryptomeria japonica. Classification (NCBI taxonomy): domain Eukaryota; kingdom Viridiplantae; phylum Streptophyta; class Pinopsida; order Cupressales; family Cupressaceae; genus Cryptomeria; species Cryptomeria japonica. The sequence goes on from NC_081411.1 coordinate 599,269,331, forward strand.
TTACAATGGTTAATACAAGGTCATTTGAACCATTTGGGGATGAGTCCTATGTTCTTCTAAGCAAATGTGAGCAAGTATTTTACTCAGAGGTTCCACATAAACTAGGTTGGTCATTTGTTGTCAGACATGATCCAAGAGGAAGGCCAATAAAGTATAATGTGATTAAGATATGAAAGAAGTAGAAGATGATGTAGATGATGATCATGATCGACAGTCACTCGATGATGATGAAGAAGAAGAAGTTGATGGTGATGGTGATGGTGATGGTGATGGTGATTACGATGATGAAGATGGTGGTGGTGGTGCTGGTGATTATGATGATGATGATGATCATCATCATCATCATCATCATCATCATCATCATCATCATCATGGTGATGATAATCATGATGGTCATGATAATGAGTTGGATAAAGAAGAAGATCAATGACATGAATGAAATGTATGAGGTATGCGATTAGTATATTATCTATTTAATATTGATTTCTTGATAGAAATTTATTTGACTTATATGGTTACATAATTAATTCATTATGTTTTGAATTCTAATGCCATTACATAATTAATTCATGATGCACCTTTTAATGTTTTTAATTCATGTTCCACCTCTAGTAGGTCCTAATAGTAGACCTATGCCACCCCGAGGAGATGGAGATAGGGATAGTGACTATTTGTGTGACATTTTTTAAACTTTGTGTTTATTTATGGAATTTAGATTGTTTATTAGCTATGTGAAAACATATGTGATGGATTACATGTTTATGATGATACATGTGACTTTTTTTTAACTTTGTGTTTATTTATAGAATGTGGATTATTTATTACCTATGTGATGGATGGTGATTTATGATAGATATGTGATGGATTACATTTTTATGATGACACATATGTGATGCTTATGATGCTCAATTACATATATGATGATACATATGCGATGCTTATGATGCTTATGATACATCTGCAACTTCCCAAACCATCACAAATCAGATGACATGTGAAAAGATCTTTGTTTAGTTCGTTACAATGTGATCGATCTGGAGTAGAACCTGCAATTTACAGTGTACATTTAAATTGAATTGTTATTAAATATCTAAAGCAATGCCCAATACTTATAAAGGAAAATGATTATGTAAAATTGAATGGCATCTTTAAAATGAAAGTTATAAATATATCTCACCTGATACAGTTGTTAGAAGAAAAATCAGAAGAATGCAAGAAAAAAGAATAGAACTCACAACATTCCTCATAATGGCCATCTCCTTTGAAATTACAAACATGATGTCAAAACAACAAAAGTCAAGAATTTATACATTAAGGACATGTTCTAATTTGGAAAATCATTTGTCTTTTCCTCAGCATATTGGAATGTTGCTATTTCAAAATATTTTGAACTCTGAGTTTAAAGTTTCAAAATATTTTGAACTCTAAGTTTAAAAGTTGATGGAGATTTTGTATACTCAGGGATCATTTTCCTTATATTTTTAAAACATAATATTTTAGAAAGTTTGCAGTAATTACTCTAAAACTTTTACAAATTGATGGAGAGTTTGTATGTTCAAATATCTTTTCATTATATTTTAAAAACATAATATATTAGAAATCTTGTAGTAATTATACTCCACTAAAACTTTTCACATTTCAAAATTTAGAGTCAATTGAATATTAAAGATGTCTTTTACTTTTTAAGTATTGATTTGTAGTGTTTTATTATAAATCTATTTATTTGTTTTTTTATTTTTAAAAAAATATTATTTTTAATAATTAATTAAAGCCTTCTAAAATGAAATTATAAGACAAAGTGATCTTTATCTAACCCAACCGTTTTCTTTTTTTCTTAAAAAAAAGAAAAGATAAAAGACCATCTCTTAAAAATAAAATAAAAAAATTACATTTCAAACAATTAACAAAATAATAAAAATAAAAAAATAAAAAACCATTTTTAACAACAATGCTTTTTATTTTAAACACTTTCAAATCTTTGAAAAAAACAAGAATAAACTCTTTTCTTTTTCTTACATGGATAAGAAAACCTAGTGCCATCGTAGAATTAATGCTTACAACATAATAATAATATTTTAAACTTAAAAAAAAAACACAAAATCATTTATAATCATAATTTTTATATTTAGTTGTTATGCTATTAAGCACTTGAATATTTGATAGTATATTAAAATAATTTCATATTCAAGTGGTATAAAAGTCACAATAGCCTCTCTAATTTTGAAGGTATAAAGATTAAAATTAATTCTATATAATTATTAAATTATGTGATGATTTATTAAAATTTATTTTTTTAGTTTAAAGTCAATTTTAACAATCTTATAATATCAAGAGTAATGAGTATAAGATATAAGCGTTAAAAATTTTACTACATTAACAAGAGATTCCATTATTAGTACTTGTCATTAGGCAATACTATTGTAATGAGGAATTTAAGTAGTGAGATATCAAGGTTTTTTCGAAGAGGTGGAGCTCTACAACCAAGGATGAATATGAACAGTCCTTGGCAGTAGGTCGGCTCTCCATCCAGGGGCTCCCAGACCTAGTGGGAAGCCCCCGCATTTAATGCTGCTCGTGCCTCGATTAATGGAGAAGAACACCGATGGGGCTAGAATTAATACCCAAAAAAACACCAATGGTGGGAAAAAGATATTTCGCCAATCCGTTCAAGGGCTTTGCATGACATTCCCAGATGAGGCAAGATTCAAACTAGAGACATCTCACGATGCAGCAACAAGCCAAGCCTGCAAAGAAGGTGAGGTTGCCTCGACTTCAAGAGTTGTCATTAAACCTAATTCTTCCATGACTGATTGTATATCTAAGGAAATTTCTAGGCTTAGGGATTCTATGATTTTTTTAGCAGCCCTTGATGTACATAGGATGCCATCTAGATAGTATTTGAATAGATGGTTTCAAGATACCTGGTGTATAAAATTTGGAATTCATTTTTCATTCTGTAGAATGTTGCAAAAAGGGTTATTTCTTCTTTTTTTAATGATAAAGAAACGTAGAGGAAGCTTATCGATAAACAACTTTGCAATGTAGGAAACGCTTATTTTAGGGTTGTTCCATGGACCCCTCTTGCATGTAACGAGGAAATTATGGCACTCTCTGACCCTAAATGGGTAGTTATAAAAAATGTCCCCCCATTCTTATGGAACTATATCACAAAAATTACCGAACCTCTAGGAAAAGTAATTAAAATTGATTCTTCTACTACATTATTACCCCATATGAATGCGAGGGTACCCATTTCTTTCAACCCTAGTTGAACTTCCCCCTTTGGAATAGATATATGGATTGAAAACCAGTTATTTTCATGTCCCTTAGAGTATTTGGGGGGGATCAATGCATGTCATAAATGCAGAAGAAGTGGGCATTTCCTTAAAAATTGCCCTCTAAAGGGAGGGAAAAATGGTACCTCTTCCAAGAGGACCTCTATTTGAAACCACCTACACTCGGCCTCAGAAGACCCCTCGAACCCCAAACAAAATGCCCTTACTCCTCACCCATTACACTCTTCCCCTCCATCTCTCAACCCATCCATTAATACTCAACCTATCTCTACTGAATCACTACCCCCATCTGAACTAACCCCCCCACCCTATCGACCACAAGATTGCCCTAATCCTTCTAGTGCTCCTCCCTCAATTGTTGAATCCTTACTCAAGTATCAGTTGGCCCTGAAAGAAGCTAATTTGGCTACCAGTGAGTCTACGCCACTTGAACCTGATGTAGTTAAAGTCTCCACTAATAAAGGTTGACCCAGATCTCAAAATGCACAACAAATTATTCTGGAAAAATTAAAAATGGCTGCAGAACATAGAAAACAACTTGAAATATCATTAAGTAACCAAAAAAAGGAGATTGAATCTTGTACCATGCCCTTCCTCCAAGAGTTGATCGAAGGGGAGGATGGTGGTGCTCATGTTACCATCAATGCTACCGATGTTGTTAGTCATTCCCCTCAAGGGTCTGAATGTAGGGGTAAATACAACCCTACTAGGGAGATGAGAATTCCTCAAATAGAAAATACTCCCTTGGAGACTGAGGATGGGGGTGAGGCATCACCACACCCCACCAAACCTCCTAAGAAGAGATCTGATAACACTGATGGGGAGATGGGGCTTACCATTCCCCCTTCTGACCAACCTCTAGAGAATGATCATGGTACTGGACCAGGGTTGAAGTCTGATGAAATTGTGACTACTAGCAATGACGGAGATAATTCATTTTCCCCTGATCTTAGAGCTTTTGATTTTGGAACTAATAATGGGGAAGAAGACCTAGCTAGTAATAAATCTATAAAAAAAAGGAGGAAAAGATCTCCTAAGGTCACTAAAGAGACTAGAGTTAGGAAAGACTCATTGGGACCTGAACAACTCTCTAAACATAGGAAGAAAAGAGGTAGACCACTCTCAATAGTGGCCTTTGATGCCAGTCATGTTTCTAAACCTGAGGAATGGCCTAAGTGCTTCAAGGGGTTTAAATCCCTAGTGGATGCTCTTGAATTAACTTGCTAATGCTGAAAACCATCTCATGGAACATGAGGGGACTAGAGGCCCCTGACAAGAAATATGTGGTCAAAAGATTTATAAATATATATAAGGACATTGATTTCCTTATGCTCCAAGAGCTAAAATCATTGGGATTTACCCTAGAAGTTGGTCTAAAGTCCATTTGGAGGGAGGCCACTCCCTTCTACACCAATCACCCTAAAGGAAAGGGTGGAGCTGCAATTTTATTAAACCCTAAATGGGTGAATAAAGTTGCTAAATGGGGACAAACCCCTTGTGAAAGGGCAGTATGGGCTATCATACAGAATGACAATTCCACCTTTGGCATTTGTTCAATCTATGCATCTAATGACTACCAAGAAAGAGGGGTGATGTGGGAATGGCTTACAAAGTTGGAAGACATCTGTTGGCTCTTGGGAGGAGACTTCAACATGGTAATTAATGCAAAAGATAAACAGGGAGGAAACAAGGTGGAATGGAAAGGTGTTGAGAGAATAAAGAGGGAAAGGATGGTTAACAAGATAAGACTGATTGATCCTTGAGCAGGAAAGAAGGGAGAGCATAAGTCAATATGGTACACCTGGTGTAACCACCAACAATATAATAAGAGAGTCTACTGCAAACTAGATAGATTTTATCTCAACAAAGACTTCTTCAAAATTGTTAAAAATGAGAAGGGTGTTCAATATGCTGTCATACCATACACACTATCAGATCATCATCCTATTATGATTGGGTTAAAGATAACTGATAGTAGAGTGGCCCCATCAAACCCTAGTTCAAACTTTAGAATGAACACTAATCTTCTAAAGGATGATGAACTGAAATGTGCACTGTGTCTTGTCAGAATGTTTAATAAATATGGAAATAGGCATTTGTCCAACATTGATAGATGGAACCAAAATGTTAAAACCTAGACCTCACTTTGTCAGGCTATGGGTAAAAAGAAGCCTAAAGATGCCAGAACCTCTAAGATACAATTGCATAATGCCCTCAAAGTGGCTGAGCTTGATCTTCAAGGGGATCTTGAGAACGTATCACTCACCAATCAGCTAATTAAGGCCAAGAATGATCTTAGAAGATTGGAAAATTAGAAAATCAAAGGATGGAGAACTAGGGCTAAGTTAAACTGGTTAGATGCTGGGGATCGAGGTTCTAAATTCTTCTTCCAAATCCTTAAAATGAAACAAGCAATAGAGAAAATAGACACCATATGGAAACATAATAAGAACCTCTCTGAGCCAACTGAAATCCTAGAGTGTTTTACTCAGTTCTACAAGGATTTGTTCTCTACAGAACCAATTAGGGAGGAATAGGGTAATGCTAGAAAGATAGTCATGTCTTTGGTCCCCAAACTTCTTGATGAGGAAGATAGTAAGATGCTTGAAATGACTATTTCTAAAGATGAAATCAGGAAAGCTATATTGGCCCTCAATAATAACAAATCCTCGAGCCCTGATGGGTTTCTTGTAGAATTCTACAAAGAAAATATTGAATGGATTGTTGATGATCTTCACTCTCTATATACTGAGGCTATTCACATTGGATCCCTAGGAACAAACATTAACCAAGGTCTGATCAAGATTATTCCTAAAGAGGGTGGGAGAACCCTAATTAAAAAGTGGAGGCCTATTACACTGTTGAATGTGTTATATAAAATCTTAGCAAAGTTGACTGCATGCAGATTGGAGAAAATCTTACCCAAGATTGTCAGTGCTACCCAAGCAGGGTTTTTAAAAGGATGGTATATACTGGAAAACCTAATCACCTGTTGGGAATCACTCCATTGGGCAAAGGAATCAGGGCAAAATGGAGCTATGTTATTTATAGACTTTGAGAAAGGTTATGATAGAATAGAATGGGAGTATATAATTCACATGCTTTAATCATTAGGATTCCCCCCTAGATTTTGTAAACTGTTCAAAACTCTATTATGTGATGCCAATGCCTTTGTTGAAGTAAATGGGATAAGGTCTTCCAATTTTACACTAACTAGATTTATTAGGCAAGGATGTCCTTTAGCTCCAGCCCTATTTGTCCTAGATGTTGATGCAATGTTCTCCTTACTTAAAGACTCCTCTATCACTCCTCCTGTTAGGGGAATATCCCTACCTAACAAAAAGGAAATTTGTAATGTCAAATTTGCTGACAACACTGCAATTTTAATTAAACTCGAGGAAGAAAACCTTGCTGCACTGTTGAAAAATATAGATCTATTTTGCCTAGCTTCTGGCAGTAAGATAGCTATGCACAAATCCAATCTCATTGGTTGGGATGACAACCCCCCGAATTGGCTTTCAAAACTCTCTCTCAATTGGTTGGGCTCTACCTAGATTGTAAAGTAATTAGGTATCCCTTTCTCTATCCTTCCAAACTTAAAATACATGTGGCAATGGGTAAGGAATAAGATAAATAAGAAGCTCTCTAAATGGAACAAGAACTTTCTATCATTGGCTGGAATATTTCAGGTCTGTCAAAAGATATTGGCATCATATAATATCTATTTCTCCTTTGCTTAGCTCTTTATAAATTACCAATTCAATGATATCCAAAAAGAGATTAGGGAATTCCTATGGTCATATGGAAAGGGTGTTAGGAAGCAGCATGCAGTGAAATGGGAGTGGTGCACTATGCAAAAGCTATCTCATGGGATGGGGTTGAAAGACCTCAAACTACAATTCATTGACCTCGCCTCCAAGTGGATTCTTAAGGCCATGGAAGGAAATGACCCATGGAAAATTCTATTAAGAGATAATATTGCATCCTCGATCCCTAGGAAAGCTAGGAAATGGAAGGATCTCCCCATTCTTGACCTTCTTCTTGGATAGCTAGAGGTATCCCCAACTGATTCTGAGATCTTTAAGTCCCTATGAAAAGCTTGGGAACAGGTGAAGCACTTGGTACACATCAAAATGAATGGCACTACACAGGGGCATATTGCCAAAAACAGATCAATATGGTGGAATCTATTGCATAATGGGAAACCTTTAGCCGCTCTCCAAGGCTGCTCTGCACTGAAATGGCACAATATGGGTATTAAATATTTTGAATAGATATTTCAGAATGGCCAATTGAGATCGTGGGAGGAGTTGAAACTTACCTTCTCTATCCCAACATCCTAGAGCAGGACCTATAACATCCTTAAAATGGCTTTATCTTCTGTTCTTCCCCCCTCTCACCCCCCTCTCCTTCACTCCCCCATCTCGGCACTTTGCTAGGCTGATGGCACACCTCTCCTCGCCCTTAAAGCCAAATGTATATATTCTTCACTTACCGAGGTTGATACCATATTTATGCACCTTAATAGTTGTTAGGGTCTAAAATGGGAATCAAGGACTGGAAAGATAGGTTATTAGGCTGGGTAAGTTTTGGATGGCCCATAATGAACCCAAAAAATAGTTCTTTGGCAGCCGCTTGCTATTAAATAAACTCCCCATAAAAGATAAGGAGGGTAATTGCTTAAACTATAACATATGTAGAGTACCTGAAACTGTGAAACATATATTTTTTGAATGTCATTTTGCAAAAGAAATATGGAGATTGTTCGGCCTTAATCTAGAATCTAATTTTGTTGAATATATAGATGTTATTCTAGGCTATATTAAGGGCTATAGGAAAACTACAAATATCTTTTGGTCATGCTTTTCTTTAGAGGTTCTTTGGCTCATTTGGAAGTATCATAATGATGACACCTTTAATAATAGCCCCAGGCACCTCACTGAGTCTCTTAGGAGACTCATTTTTTACACTCTCTCTATGCAGGTCACTGTTGTAATTAAGTTGGACTCAGATAAATTTGACAGATGGATAAAGGAAGTAGCTACCACTATGTACATCCAAGAGTTATCTCATAGTTTCATTGGGAGAGGGATGAACTAGGCAAGGCCACATTTGAGCAAGCACTAATGGCCTTCATGAGGCAAATGGAGCGTAGGCACTTACACATGGAGATCACTCGGGAGGAAGCTGACTTGATCCATGAGCGCACCTCACACCCTCACAAACAGGACATACTTGATGGTCGAGTGGAAGTATGGCAGGATGGAAAATTAGGATGGGTGGCTTGGATCCCCCCACTGTGAGCTAACTCTTCACTAGAATCTAAAATCTTATTTACCTCGTGTCCTTTTTTTTGTTTTTATAAATAAGTGTATCTAATGTAATCATCTTCCTACAGTGGAGGTGCTCGTTAAATGTATATTTTTTGTGCATGCACCTTCCATTGGTGCGTTGATACTGTTGAACTTAGATTTTCTTGATGATATGTAATGTTTATATGATATCTAATCCAAAAAATACTATTGTAATGAGTTTTTTGTTTTTCCAGCTCACTAGTTATTAAAAAAGTTAATGTGAACCAATCACAAAGAAGTTTTAGCTTTTAATTTTTTGAATCCTTTTATTTACCAAAGCTTAGTTGTACAATTTTTAACATTATAAATTATGAAAATTATTTTTTTGTACACTTATTGGCTAAATACAATTTAGCTGTTAAATGGACTAACTATAATTTATTAATATAAAAATGATAATATACCAATAATAATTTAATAATAATATAAAATAGTATATTAATAACAATGAAATTTTAATTATTACAATAGAATTTTTTTTATTATATTATCTTTTATGATATAGTACCTTATATTGTTTTTATTGTAAATTAATGCTCTTGTTTTTCTATTATAATAATTAAAAATATTAGGGTTAGAGTTAATAACGTTCAATTAAGATTGGAGTTGGTGTTCCTATGATTTGAAATGGGATTATAGGGTTAGGGTTTATTTAGTATTAAGGTTATGGTTAATATTATGAGCGGCTAAGATGTAATTACATATTTTCTTGATCAACAAAATCTTCACATACCATAATTAAAATATAGTTAAATATAGTTATTAATGTGTTATTCACAAAATATTTTATAATTATACATTTAGGACAACACAATTGTAGAAACATAAATAATATAGAACAAAATAAATTAAATTAAACAATATATTAGTTACAATTAATAAATTACTATTTCAACTACAAATTAACAAGAAAGATAAATAATATAAAATAATATTAAAATTAAATTAAACAATATATTAATTAGAATTAATAAATTACTATTTCAACTACAAATTAACAAGCAAGTACTGGCCACTATGTGGCACTTGTTAAAAGTAGTTAAAATGGTTAATCTATTTTTAAAAAACCTGAACCAATATTTCTTAGAAAATTATCTTAAAAATTCTTTACTTAGAAAAATGTTTCGTAAAACTTTTTACTCCACCTTTTTTGCATGATAAACTTAATAAACTTTTTCTTCTACTTTGGCTGGATTCTTTATTGAAAATGAATTCTTCGGACACCACTACAGATTGTGATTGAATATGTTGTGATTATGTGCTCGATTGTCGTTCCCTTTGCTGACACTCTTTTTTCCAGTCTGGAAAGATCGGTGTTGGGCCCTTCGGATTGGATTGTCATGACAGCTAAAGTTGAAGAAGGATGGATTACTATAAATGGGAAGCATCCAAAGACACCCAAGCCTTCTTTCGATATGACTCTTCGTTCCCATAAGGACAATTGCAAATCTTAAGGGTCCTTGTAGTTGGTTGTTTGGGCCGGTTTTACTAGCCCTTTCTTCGTATGGGTTGCCTCCTGTCTTTCGATGTTGGTAAAATTGCTATTAGTAAAATCATACCAAATATTATATAGTTTTCTTTTTTAATTATTTGTGCTACATATCACACATATATTTAATTTGATTTGATTGATAAAATCAAAGATGTAATATAAAAAATAAAAAATTTAATTTTATATATAAACTATAGAATTCTCACTAAAAAATAATTCTCTAATATGATTGGTTGAAGTAATTGCAAAATTGAATGCAATGAAAGCATAAGTATGGCACGAATTAATAATAGCTCTTATGTTAATCTTATATTTTTATTGCTAATGTTCAAATTATATTTACCATTATTCTTCATATTATTATCAAAATATTTATCTTTCTAATTTCCACCAATAATACCAATATTTTGATCAAGATTAATATTCTCTTAAACTTATCATTATTACTATTTTTTATCAACGAAGGGCCAAGGTTGAATATATTATATTTAAATAAGAAGAATATACCTAATAACAGTTTTAAAGGTAGTCTAATAAAACATGCTCAAAACAAAATATGCATGAATTGCCCAGGAATTAATAGGGGCATAAACCCAAAACCTACTTCAAAACATGGAGCTTGATAGATAACCAGAGGAAATTCTAATGCAAAAACTAAAAAGAAAAGTAAGCTATATTAGTCAAACTAGGACATGATAAACCTCATTGGGGAGAAAATGGGCCTAAGGTAGGCGAAGAAGAACCAGGAATAATTGAAGTGTCCACCTTACCCCAAATTAGTTCTAGAAGCTATATTAGTCAAACCAGGACATGATAAACCTCATTAGGGAGAAAATGGGCGTAAGGTAGGTGAAGAAGAACCAGGAATAATTGAAGTGTCCACCTTACCCCAAATTAGTTCTAGAAGCTATATTAGTCAAACCAGGACATGATAAAACTCATTAGGGAGAAAATGGGCCTAAAGTAGGTGAAGAAGAATCAGGAATAATTGAAGTGTCCACCTTACCCCAAATTAGTTCTAGAGATTTTGGAAAGAAATCGATCTTTTTCATTGGCTCAGAAAACTACAAGCCAAGCACTCTTTCAACCCAAGCTAAAAGACCAACAAATATTCTCATTTTTTATAATAATATAATTAATTTATACTTATTAAAAGTATATCTATAGATAAAGTGTCAAAAATTATAATTCATAACCTAAAGTTCTCAAGCATAAAATCTATCTAAGCTTGGGCCCACACACTCTCCCACATTTAAGCCTTTTATAATGATGATGTTGGCTTTTCTTACTTTTACTTTTTAAACATTAAAGACGTGGACTTTCTTATCTGAGCCATATATTATAAATTTCATAAAACCACTTCTAAGTAGGAAGAAAAATTAAGAGGCATTACTTATACGTGGGGATGTCACATTGAAATGTCTTAGGTTTGTTTTCTAATTTAACTTTACACTTAGAATTTCTTCCATAGGTTTTTTATTTATTTAAGGATTTGATAATGTATTTCTCTTGTTTTTTGTTAAAAGTATGATAAGTGACCACCTTATAATTGCATGATAGAAAAGTGGAAACTTACCTCGTGCTTTTTTATTTATTTAAGGATTTGATAATGTATTTCTCTTGTTTTTTGTTAGAAGTATGAGCTTGTATAGTTGTCATTGATGTCAAATTTGGTTATTTGGATGGATGTTGGTCCAGATATGCTCTTGGTTGTTGCAGTTGTGCTTTGTGTTGTGAGTTGAGTTAAGTATTTTTGGTGTTAGTTGTGGTAGTTTGTTTTGTACATTTATCTTTATTCTTTGGTAGGGAATGTGGTTGTCAATGTAGTACCCCTGCCCTAATCAATTTCTAATCTCGGTTTAATCTTAGTTAGTTTATCATAATATAATGATTATAGTCAGATGTTTTGATTTAGTGCATAACTGTTAATGTGGATTTTGCACCAGTTTGTATGCAATTTGTTTAGTGTTCCTATTTCGTGGTATTAATATCAAGCTAATGCTTTCATTAATTTTATATATGTATGCATGTATGACTCTTGGTGTCAGGAGATTTCAAGTACGATGCCACATGAGTGCGAGGTTCATCTTCACCTGAATTTGCAGGTTTGAATGTACCTCTTTAATCCTTAGAGTTGGATTAGGTGGTCGTAAGACCCTAGTTGACCATAGTCGTGCTCAAGTAAGCATCGCCAGTCGTTGTCGGTATTCCCTTTTTGTTTGGGTTTGCGAGTCGTCTGTCTGGTTGACCTTCTTGGTTTGCATGTTTGGTGTGTATGGTTAAATTGATTAATTAGTCCTTAGTATTTAATTTGATTAAATATGTGTTTGTGCATTAAAGATTAATGGACTAAATTAAACAGGATTTCTTTATGTGATTTATCGTTATCTGAATTGCTCGATTTAAATTGGGAGCAAGTTAAATTACATGGCTGATTTTAAATATTAAATGCATTTTGTATATGTTGTTGAAAAAGAAAGTTTTGAATTTAATTGCAATAGAATTAATTGTATTCTATTGGCTTTTTTAAAATAGAAAGGTTAAATTGAATTAATTGTGAAAATCAATTTTGAATTGAAAAGAAAGTAAATATATTGATATAGTTGGGAAATAAGTATTTTTGTGATTTATTTTAAATAAAAATTTTAAATCCAAAAATGAGATTTTTGGTCAAACTTCTCCCATTTAACCTAGACTTTTGGAAAATATTGGGGATTGATATTTTTGGAAAAATGATTGTTGGAAAAATATTTTTGGAGGAAAATTTGGGGGTTTTGGAGGAGGAGAAATTTCTTGAGCCTCCAGGTTGGGCTTTCCTCTGATCTTGCTAGGATTGCTGAATCAGGTAGTCCTCTGATTATTTCTTGGGTTCTTGCTTAAAGAAAGTCATTTTTGGCGTTTTTGTAGAAAACTGGTTATAGATTAAAAATCTTATGCTCTTGGGAATTGGAGGAGTTGTAGTTTGAATTTATGGATCTTAAATTCTCCTTGTTTCCTTTCCAAACCTCAAGATGGCAATTTTGTTTGTATAAATGGATTCTCAAAAAAAAATTAAAACCAAATTTGGGGTTTGGTTGTTCTTAAGAAAAATTTGTCTAAAACTCCATTGAATCTCTCTTATATAAGTTGAAGAATGAAATTTAGATTGGGGTTTGGCAAATTTGATGTTAAATTGTGTAAATCCATCTCATTTTGCCAGAATGGTATTGTGTTGGAAAGATTTCCCTTCCCAAATCTGGGTATTTGGAAAATTAAAAAATATATATATATTTATTTTTAAAGTCTCTGACTGTATTTTTTTACTGTGCATTTTTGACAATAAAATTTAAAAAAAATAATAATAATAATTTAATACCCACGTGGCAAGGCACAACCCCACCATGTGGGAGGTAGCTTGCTACCATGGTAGTAGACTGCTACCAAATGGTAGCAGCGCTGCCCATGGCAGCCACTTGCTACCATTTGGTAGCAGCGCTACCGTGGGTAGCGTGAGCTCCCAAGGGGGGGGCCCACGTGGGTACCCTCCCTCCCCTTGTAATATGATTTTGTTTTCTAAAAAAAAAGAAATGTGTTTTTTTTAATATGGTTTTTTTTTAAATAAAAAAATATATATATTATAATTTAATATTATAATAAATGTATTTTTAATTAAGTTTATTTTTAATTATGATTAAATATTCATTAAGTAATAAACTATGATTTATTTGTTATTAATTATTTGTATAATGGAAAGTGTACATTAATTAATGCTCAAATTTTATTTTGTTATTAATGAATATTTTTCTAATTAAATACTTAATTTGTTAATTCCGTTATTAATTATTAATTTGTTATATTTAATTAATCATGGATTAGTAAATATATTCATTAACTAATAGTTAATTTTGGATTCTTCTATATGTGCATAAGGAAGCAATTTTTGGATTTTGGAAAAGATTATCTACATTTGGATTCTGTATATATTTATGTTTCCTTGATCCGTATAGTGTAACTGGGCTTGGAAAATATGAAACTGTAGAGATTGGTTTTGAACCAGTATGTCAATGATGTTTTAATTGGAGATTAAATATCTTATTTAATTGGTTAATGATTGTCTGATTTTATTAATGTGAAATTGGTTTAAGAACTCATTATGGCTTATTATATGTGTTCGATGCAATGAACATCAGTGAGTTAGAAAACCAAGAACACCCTGTACCTAGATGAGGTACATAACTGCAATCTGACTTAGATCATTTAGAAAACTTGATCGACATTTAATGTCTAGATTAATTTGGAGAAGGATTGTATCCTCTAGTTATTGCCTATGCGATTTTAATTTCTATATTCGCTTTTGCTTCAGTAATGGCAAGCCTTGCTTTGTTTGATTGGACCATGTTGTATGGTTGATTTGGGTACCTGTTTCTGTCCTCGGTCTCGAGTTGAGTATTATTTGTTGTGATATCAAGTATTGATCATATCCTTTATATGGGTGTCGAATGATGATTCATGGTTGACCATAGTTGGTCAAGTCTCTGGTTAGAGTATCGTCAATAAGTGTACCCCTTTTGAGTCATGTTTGATCAGATGGTTCTTCTCTCCTTTCTGAACTCCATTCATCTGACCATGTGTATTCCTTGGTTTTTGAGCTCGTCTAAGTATAGTCTAGTGCTGTATGGGAAAGTGGCTTTCGATTGGGGGCCGTGCCCAAAGTGGTTGCTGGGTAACCCATCGAAAGTGAGTCTAATAAGTGATAACCTAACAGTAGATTAGAATGTAATCTCTAAGTAAGATAATTGTGCCTCACACATGGGACGAGTGCTAACACAGACTCGACATGTGGTGAGAAGGCCTGAAATGGAAAACCATCATCCTTGTCTTCACGAGAGGATGTGTGGGTCCACATGAGGCTTGGATGGGCCGGAGGTACATATTAGGTTGCTAGGGTAACCCAGTGTATGGGGCTAGAACCTATGAAGACCTACCATGGTAACCATACCAGGTTGTGTGATGACACTTGTCCCTATGTTCGCTAGTGTCTTGTCATTTTGTCCTTTTAGGAGCACTTTTGTGGAGTTGTCCTGTTGCTTATCCCCTTGTGAGTACCTGGTTGCATGTTAGACCTTTGGTGGTGATGAGTCAGTTTTATGGGTGCTCTAATGGACCTTTTTATTAGCTTTGATTTTGTTCAGCTGGATCCTTTCCTTTTCAGGGATCGTTTATGTATTTATTGACCGATGCGGTCATTTGTATATTGATTATGTTTCACCTTGATGGTTGGATTGTAAATTTTGAGAACCTCATGTATTCTTAACTTTATTAATTATCAAAGGGGTCTTGTAGTTGAGCAGACCCGGAGATGTAGCCCCTTATGGGTGAACTCCGAGATCATTATGGTGTTATGTGATGTTATTCTCTTATGTTTCCCTTATCCAACTTTATCATCTATGAATAGCTTATGTTAGAATGTATAAGTGGATAAGATGGAATTAACTTTAAATGCTTATATGCAGTCCTTTCTTGAATGCAATAAATTGGAATATGAAAGAATGCAGCTTAGGAAAATGGATTATATTCAATCATTATTAAGGAAATTAAGTGTGTATGGAAGATCTCATATGTTTATGATGAAATTCTTGTGTGTTAGAATATTAGATGCATGGCTTTTATTTTAATGAAAAGTATGATTGAAGGATATAGATAAATCTAAATGGATGAACCTTATCTTGTGAATTATATATTTCCATATTTTGAAATAAATTATCCTGATTAAGAATTATCTCGTTATTAAGATAATCAGCTTATTGGATTAATTGTGTGAGTTAAGTGAATTGTGAAATTTAAGTAATCTCGTTAGGAAACTCTTTAGGCGTTAGTTGGTGTCTTTCGCTATGTAATCTGAATCTTTGATATCTTGTTGTATCTTAATGTGGTGTAACTTTAAAAAAAAAAAAAATTATTGCACTCCATTCTTGAGTTATAGCTTAATCCCTTCGGGGTTTCCTGGCGGGGCATTACATTTGGTATCAGAGCCAAGTTGCAAACACTGGGATCTCTGGTGTCGCATGTGCCCTCTGTTGGTGTAAGGTGTATCGACCTTACGTGCATGCTTGTCCTCCCTTGTATATGTGAGTGATTGAGCAGACCTTAACTTGTGTGTAACATGTGTGTTCACACCTTGTTCTCACCTTCTTGATGTTGGTGTTTTGAGTGATTGATCATGCTTTATGTGCTTATTGATGTCTTGGTTTACGATTACTCATATTCTGAAAGAGAGTCGTATGTACCTTCCTTATTGAGTGTTGTACTCTTTAGACTAATCCATTTGGGTTGGTCTGTGATTGTCTTGAATCTGAAAGTGCAAAAGGTGCTTGTTTAAGATTATGATCTAGCTTAGTGTTGTTCGCTAAAGGACTAGTATGGTAAATATTGAATGCTTATTTTGTAGTAAATTGAATGATTATGACCACTCCTTTCTCTCTCCTTATGGAAATTAAAATGTTTGGGATGTGTGTAATTATCTCTGATTTGAGTTTTCTTGTTTGTGAGAGAAAAGGGTGTGACTTCTTGAACCCTTGTGTGAACCCTATGATGCTTATGTGCTTAGATAATAAAAGGGCTTTGGGTTTGAAAGTTCATATTGGTTGTTGGGAGAAAACTATATGTTTACATTAAAGAATTCTCCATGTGTAATGTAGGATTAACATAATTAAATTCTATCTTATGTAATGTGCATTAATATGCAGATAGTTGTTATGTGAAACTGATTTGTTTGTAAAAGATTGTTTTATGTGTTCCATGAAGGATCGTGTTATGGGTTGCATTAAATCAGTTTGAATGAGGATCTATTTTAGCAAATGCTCCATTGAACTTGCTTTTGGGTATATGTAATTACCTTAATGTGGTTAGAAAGTGTGAATGAAAAGCTTGTTTGATGTGTATGCATTATTATGTATTATTTAGTTGATAGCTCCTTGTTTACCTTTTTAATCGTAATTTGATTTTCAATGATAGATTGCAAATTATGACATGTGTTTGTATTGTATTATTATAGTGAGTGTTCTCAAGAGGTCTAGTATTATCGAAAAGATTGCCTATTTTGATCTCTGTGTTTTTTTTTGGAAAACTAGAACATTCCGTTGCAACCATAATAATTGGAAACGTCATGTTAGACTATTTTGGCATCCTTCTAAACCAGTAGCAAAATGAAAACCATGCAATTAAAATGATAGGCTTATAATGAGAAATTTTAGTATATAGTGTGATCTTGTTGATCTTGTGTTTTTGTAGGAAATAGTTTGATTATCAAACTCTCTTTCCCTTCTCTTTGCCTAATCATAAGATTTTTAGAAATGCTACGAAGAATACATTGATTTAAATAGAATTTTTATAAAAAATGTGAAATTGTATGTTTGCATTTGGCTTCATATTGATAGATGAAAGTCCTCTTTGGGAAAAGAATTTGCATAGTTAGTAATTTAGTTACAAATGCTTAGTGAGATTTGAGAAAGATATAGGAATGATGTTATTTCCTTATGTAATTGTGAATTGTTAATAATTTTAGTACCTGTTTCTAGAATAAGCTTGATTCAGTTATTCATGTGGGAAGCATAATTAAAAACTTCCTTGTGTAGATGTTAGTGTACTGAGAAGTACTCCCCGTAAATGTGACTAAACCAGTGATGGTGTATTTGTGTGTATTGTAAGAAACCAGTACTTATTATATGTGCCCATGGATTGGTGAAATAATCAACCATGGAGGATATGATGCTTATGAGTATGGGAAACTATACTATTTATGTGATGTTGCTTATTTGTTCCCTATTGAGTACCAAATCTCAGGTTGTGGGTAATTCAATATGTTAAGGGGTAGTATTCGAAGTAACTGTTCATTGAATAGTATGGATTGGCGTGCGAGTAATGTCGGCGTGAAGTGACTTTAGCTTCTCTACTTCGAGGAATGATATAGTTGTACTATTAAACTATATCAAAGGTGTACTCAATACTTTCCCTTTTGATGAATCTATTTATAGGTTTATGTGTGGCAACCTATTCCTTTCCTTTATTTGAGCATATTGATGGTGATTCTTGTGTATAGTGATGGTGTAATTTGGAGGATCCTTTGCCTTGTCTTCATGAAAGGTAGGTTTATCCACATGAGCTGCCAATTAGTACGTGTTGGTGGGCATGTGGGTGGACCCTGGTCATGTATACCTCTGGCTACAACGAGTATCCTTCTAGATACGTCGCTATGCGGGACGTGACCTGCGCGTGCTTGTTTTCGTGAAGTACACTACCATGCGGGATACGTCCATTGCGTGTTTTCTCTGCTTGGGGTATTGCCATGCCACGTGATGACGTGATGCGGGGTGATGTCGAGGTGCACACCACCATGCCATGTGGGTAGTGTGACTATGTCGCACCACATGATGAGCTATTGCAATAGCTAGTCAGTTGTTCCTTCCTTCCTCGTTGGTGGCTAGATGCTAGTCACATAGTGATGTTATGTGCAGTTGTGATATTCTTTATATTTTCTTGGGGACCAGCAAATTATTTTACTTTGACCTTGAAGGTTTAGGCACGATCTTGTGATCTTTTGCATATTTGATTTGGTGTTGCAAATTCTGGATTATTTTCTTGCCTTACTGTTGGAATTGATGGTTTATTATCTTTATTCATCTGTACTTTGGTGGCTAAACTGGTTTATCCTTATTGTTTTCGGATGCTGGTCTTGTGTTGAAATGTGGAATTCCTCTCCAAGGACGTATGATACGGTCTTGGCAGAGTGTGTACAAGGAAGTAGATGTAGGGAACCTTGAGGATGGGGGTATGTGAGGCTGTGATACAGCTAGGATCCACTACCTACCTATGTGTGGTGATTATCTCTTGGAGGCTAACCACCTTACTCAACAAGAGATGTTCACGAAGGTCTTGTATGGAAGGTAGCACCGCCATGGTGTGCCCTAGCACCATCAAGCCTTTGAGAGAAGTATTGGATATTTATGATCATATTATTGTTCTGAGATCAAGCATAGAGATGCTGATCGTGCATGTTATCTTTGACTGAGCATTGGACATGCTCACATGTGGCCTTTTGAGTTATGCATTCTAGTTATGTGGATGGTTATTATGTGTATCATGGAGTAAATTGTGTTAACTTGTCAATATGTTATGGGACATAGTCATTGGAAAGGTTTTTATATTCCTGGCAAGTGTAAACAATTGAGTTATTTATGTTGCTCTTATTTCATGGAGGTTAACTTGATTGTAGAATTTAAATTTTGAAGCTGGGTCTATGCGATCAAATTTTATGATAAAGATGGATTGGTAAAAGAAATTGATCATGATGGCATGTTTTCTTGTCATATCTGGTAGATGAGTATGGTAATTGTTGTTTACCTCTTTGTAATGCTTTAATTTGGTGTAATGAAAGGGAGAAAATTCTTGTTTCTCTGCTATGATTGTGGATAATTCCTAGAATGTTATAAGAAATGTATGTATTTAGATGTATCTTGCCAATGGGTAATGGCATTCGTAAAGGATTTTGCAATAATGTTTCATTTATTTATGGAAAGATTCCTACGTGCAATTTGATATTTGTTGAATGAGTTTCAGGGCTTATGCATGCAACATGTTCTCCATCTAGCCTTACGACTTCCAGGAGTAAGTCGGACCCTAAGGGGGAAGAATGTAGTACCCCTGCCCTAATCAATTTCTAATCTCGGTTTAATCTTAGTTAGTTTATCATAATATAATGATTATAGTCAGATGTTTTGATTTAGTGCATAGCGTTAATGTGGTTTTTGCAAAATTTTGTATGCAAGTTGTTGAGTGTTCCTATTTCGTGGTATTAATATCAAGCTAATGCTTTCATTAAGTTTATATATGTATGCATGTGTGACTTTTGGTTGCAGGAGATTTCAGGTACAATGCTACATGAGTGCGAGGTTCGTCTTCACCTGGATTTGTAGGTTTGATTGTACCTCTTTAATCCTTAGAGTTGGATTAGGTGGTCGTAAGACCCTAGTTGACCATAGCCATGCTCAAGTAAGCATCGCCAGTCATCGTCGCTATTCCCTTTTTGTTTGGGTTTGCGAGTCGTCTGTCTGGTTGACCTTCTTGGTTTGCGTGTTTGGTGTGTATGGTTAAATTGATTAATTAGTCCTTAGTATTTAATTTGATTAAATATGTGTTTGTGCATTAAAGATTAATGGACTAAATTAAACAGGATTTCTTTATGTGATTTATCGTTAATCTGAATTGCTCGATTTAAATTGGGAGCAAGTTAAATTACATGGCTGATTTTAAATATTAAATGCATTTTGTATATTTTGTTGAAAAAGAAAGTTTTGAATTTAATTGCAATAGAATTAATTGTATTCTATTGGCTTTTTTAAAATAGAAAGGTTAAATTGAATTAATTGAGAAAATCAATTTTGAATTGAAAAGCAAGTAAATATATTGATATAGTTGGGAAATAAGTATTTTTGTGATTTATTTTAAATAAAAAATTTAAATCTAAAAATGAGATTTTTGGTCAAACTTCTCCCATTTAACCTAGACTTTTGGAAAATATTGGGGATTGATATTTTTGGAAAAATGATTGTTGGAAAAATATTTTTGGAGGAAAATTTGGGGGTTTTGGAGGAGGAGAAATTTCTTGAGCCTCCAGGTTGGGCTTTCCTCTGATCTTGTCAGGATTGTTGAATTAGGTAGTCCTCTAATTATTTCTTGGGTTCTTTATTAAAGAAAGTCGTTTTTGGTGTTTTTGTAGAAATCTGGTTGTAGATTAAAAATTTTATGCTCTTGGGAAATGGAGGAGTTGTAGTTTGAATTTATGGATCTTAAATTCTCCTTGCTTCCTTTCCAAACCTCAAGATGGCAATTTTGTTTGTATAAATGGATTCTCAAAAAAAAATTAAAACCAAATTTAAGGTTTGGCTGTTCTTGACAAAAATTTGTCTAAAACTCCATTGAATCTCTCTTATATAAGTTGAAGAATGAAATTTAGATTGGGGTTTGGCAAATTTGATGTTAAATTGTGTAAATCCATCTCATTTTGCCAGAATGGTATTGTGTTGGAAAGATTTCCCTTCCCAAATCTGGGTATTTGGAAAATTAAAAAAAATATATATATATTTTTAAAGTCTCTAGACTGTATTTTTTTACTGTGCATTTTTGACAGTAAAATTATAAAAAAAAAAAATTAAAAAAAAAAATTAAATAATAATTTAATACCCACGTGGCAGGGCACAACCCCCACCACGCGGGAGGTAGCTTGCTACCATGGTAGCGGACTGCTACCAAATGGTAGCAACGTTGCCCATGGCAGCTGCTTGCTACCATTTGGTCGCAGCGCTACCGTGGGTAGCGTGAGCTTCCAAGGGGGGGGCTCACATGGGGTTCCACGTGGGTACCCTCCCTCCCCTTGTAATATGATTTTGTTTTCTAAAAAAAACAGAAATGTGTTTTTTTTTATATGTTTTTTTTTTAAATAAAAAAATATATATATTATAATTTAATATTATAATAAATGTATTTTTAATTAAGTTTATTTTTAATTATGATTAAATATTCATTAAGTAATAAACTATGATTAATTTCTTATTAATTATTTGTATAATGGAAAGTGTACATTAATTAATGCTCAAATTTTATTTTGCTATTAATGAATATTTTTCTAATTAAATACTTAATTTGTTAATTCCGTTATTAATTATTAATTTGTTATATTTAATTAATCGTGGATTAATAAATATATTCATTAATTAATAGTCAATTTTGGATTCTTCTATATGTGCGTAAGGAAGTAATTTTTGGATTTTGGAAATTATTATCTACATTTGGATTCCGTATATATTTATGTTTCCTTGATCCATATAGTGTAATTGGGCTTGGAAAATATGAAACTGTAGAGATTGGTTTTGAACCAGTATGTCAATG
Organism: Cryptomeria japonica; assembly: GCF_030272615.1. Taxonomy (NCBI): domain Eukaryota; kingdom Viridiplantae; phylum Streptophyta; class Pinopsida; order Cupressales; family Cupressaceae; genus Cryptomeria; species Cryptomeria japonica. The sequence goes on from NC_081411.1 coordinate 599,291,395, forward strand.
ATGTTTTAATTGGAGATTAAATATCTTATTTAATTGGTTAATGGCTGTCTGATTTTATTAATGTGAAATTGGTTTAAGAACTCATTATGGCTTATTATGTGTGTTTGATGCAATGAACATTAGTGAGTTAGAAAACCAAGAACAACTTGTACCTAGATGAGGTGGATAACTGCAATCTGACTTAGATCATCTAGAAAACTTGATCAACATTTAATGTCTAGATTAATTTGGAGAAATATTGTATCCTCTAGTTATTGCCTATGCGATTTTATTTTCTGTATTCGCTTTTGCTTCAGTAATGGCAAGCCTTTCTTTGTTTGATTGGACCATGTCGTATGGTTGATTTGGGTACCTGTTTCTATCCTCGATCTTGAGTTGACTATTATTTGTTGTGATATTGTATTGATCATATCCTTTATATGGGTGTCGAATGATGATTCGTGGTTGACCATAGTTGGTCAGATCTCTGGTTAGAGTACCGTCAGTAAGTGTACCCCTTTTGAGTCATGTTTGATCAGATGGTTGTTTACTCCTTTTTGAACTCCGTTTGTCTGACCATGTGTATTCCTTGGTTTTTGAGCTCATCTGAGTATAGTCTAGTGTCGTATGGGAAAGTGGCTTTCGATTGGGGGCCACACCCAAAGTGGTTGCTGGGTAACCCATCGAAAGTGAGTCTAATAAGTGATAACCTGATAGTAGATTAGAATGTAATCTCTAAGTAAGATAATTGTGCCTCACACATGGGACGAGTGCTAACACAGACTCCACATGCGGTGAGAAGGCCTGAAATGGAAAACCACCATCCTTGTCTTCAGGAGAGGATGTGTGGGTCCACATGAGGCTTGGATGGGCCGGAGGTATAGATTAGGTTGCCAGGGTAACCTAGTGTATGGGGCCGGAACCTATGAAGACCTACCATGGTAACCATACTAGGTTGTGTGATGACACTTGTCCCTACGTTCGCTAGTGTCTTGTCATTTCGTCCTGTTAGGAGAACTTTTGTGGAGTCATCCTATTGCTTATCCCCTTGTGAGTACCTGGTTGTATGTTAGACCTTGGGTGGTGATGAGTCAGTTTTATGGGTGCTCTAATGGACCTTTTTATTAGCTTTGATTTTGTTCAGCTGGATCCTTTCCTTTTCAGGGATCGTTTATGTATTTATTGACCGATGCGGTCGTTTGTACATTGATTATGTTTTGCCTTGATGGCTGGATTGTAAATTCTGAGAACCTCATGTATTCTTAACTTTATTAATTATCAAAGGGGTCTTGCAGTTGAGCAGACCTGGAGATGTAGCCCCTTATGGGTGAACTCCGAGATCATTATGGTGTTATGTGATGTTATTCTCTTATGTTTCCCTTATCCAACTTTATCATGTATGAATAGCTTATGTTAGAATGTATAAGTGGATAAGATGGAATTAACTTTAAATGCTTATATGTAGTCCTTTCTTGAATGCAATAAATTGGAATATGAAAGAATGCAGCTTAGGAAAATAGATTATATTCAATCATTATTAAGGAAATTAAGTGTGTATGGAAGATCTCATATGTTTATGATGAAATTCTTGTGTGTTGGAATAGTAGATGCATGGCTTTTATTTTAATGAAAAGTATGAATGAAGGATATAGATAAATCTAAATGGATGAACCTTATCTTGTGAATTATATACTTCCATCTTTTGAAAGAAATTATCCTGATTAAGAATTATCTTGTTATTAAGATAATCAACTTATTGGATTAATTGTGTGAGTTAAGTGAATTGTGAAATTTAAGTAATCTCATTGGGAAACTTTTTAGGCATTAGTTGATGTCTTCCGCTATGTAATCTGAATCTTTGATATCTTGTTGTATCTTAATGTGGTGTAACTTTTAAAAAAAAAAAAAAGTATTGCACTCCATTCTTGAGTTATAGCTTATTCCCTTCGGGGTTTCCTGGTGGGGCATTACTGTCAAAATAGTCCATAAATCTTTTTGGAGTTCTTTGGATATGTTGTTGAGTGTGTTTTGGTTTAGTGGATGTTGTTTCATGGCATACATAGTATTCTTAATATGTTTCTAAGATAATTTATTTGTTCTGCAAGATAAATTTGTTGCTTTAAGTTTAGTATATTTAGTTGTGATGTGACTCATTAAGTTTAGTTATTTTAGTTTGGATCATATTCTTTTGTTTCGGTTATTATTTGAAATTTGTATTGGGATGTAGTTATGAGTCTCACTTTGGCGTGTGGAGATCCACATGGAGTATTTTACGTCAAAAGATACTCTGTGGCTGACTAATTTTTATATCTACATGTTACGTTTGGTAATGACTTTGAAAAATGTATTAGTGTGTGCGAACTGTCGGATTAATTTTGAAAGGATGTTTTGTAATATGTTTTGGTTCCCTCTTTCTCCTAAGCTGGACCATTTTGAGTAGCTTTGTTTCAAGTGGCTTATTTTGTATAATATTGCTTAATATGTTTTGCCCAACCCTCAATTAGGTTTTCAATGTTGTATCTCATATTTAAGGAGTGCAGATGGATGAGCTGATTGTGTGTGCAAAAGTGAATTGTATGTGGCATGTATATGAATGATATGCAAGAAGATATGAGATTTTAAATGTGAGAAAGTCATTTTGAGAAGAGCTTTGAAGGTGATATATTCAAGAAGAGGGTGATATGAGATGTTTTTCATGATGTTGGTCTCTTGATCCAATTGTTCAAGCCCAATTTAATGTTTAGGGGAATCCTTCTCATTTCAATTTAGCTACTTCCTTCAATGTTGATTGACAGTGAGTACCTCAACAACAATTTGTATCTTGCCCTGAAGAAGTCTTCAGAAGAGCAAGCGGACTAAGTTTGTGTCTTACCTAAGGTTGTGCGCCTTAGTCTGCAAGTTCAAAACAGTAAGTTCTTTGGTAGGAATCAATATTAAGTTGATATTATTTATAATCAATGTGTTTTGAAGTTTCAGACTAATTCAACCCCCTCTCAGTCCCATTGTGCATTCAAAAATTGGTATTAGAGCTTTGATTCCTCTTTGGAAAGCTTAACTGCTTGAGGTAGATCTGGAAATGGCACATGAACTTAATATTAAAGCACTAATGTTTGATGGAACAAATTTTTCTTATTAGAAGGAAATAAAGGAATCTTAATTGGAAAAATTGTAGAATGGAATTTGGGATATTATTCAAACTAGTTATCAATGACCTCCTAAGAGACCTTCAACTCTAGATGAAATTAAGGCTCAAGAGAAAAATGCAAAAGATAGAAAAGTTCTTAGCAGTTGTCTAAGTAATGAAGTATTATGGTAAGGTTAAAGGATTGAAAGAAGCTAAATAAGTTTGGAACAAATTATGTTGTGCGTATGAAGGTGTTTAGAAGACCTAGCAAGCTAGGCTCTTGAATTTGAAGAAAAAATTTGAAGGTTTTAGAATGGTTGATGATGAAAGTGTTGATAAATACATAGACAGAGTGAATGATATGATAGAAGCTATTCGAGCTATTGGTGGAATCTTATAAGAAAGAGATGTTATTAGAAAGATCCTATTTATATTCACCAAATCCTACAAACTGAAGAAATATGCTATTGAAGAATGTCATGATCTAAACAAATACTTGATTGAACAACTTATTGGAATGTTGTCTACGTATGAAATTGGAGAGATGGAAGATATAAAATCCCACTAAAAGGAAGTTGCATTCAATGTTTTAATAATATAAGGAGATGAATAAAAAATAAGTGAAAACCTAGGTGAGATTGAGGTGAACTCTGTAAGATGACTAAAGAGAGGGACTAGAAAGTGTAAATGTAAGTTGCCCTTAAAATGCTTTAATTGTGGAAGAATTGGTCATTATGCTTCTAAATGCATATATAAAGAAGACTATAGAAAATATGATGATGATGCAAAGAAAAGTAGATATAGAAGACATGATTTTAAGAAGAGAACAAATGATAGAGATAAAGGGAAAAAATATTCTATGGAGACACGTTCATCTAAAGAAGAAGATGGAGAGGACTCGAATGAAGAATCTCTATTTTTGGCTATAGAAAATAAGAATCAAAATAGGTCTAAAAGAAAGGAAACGAATACTACATTGCATGCTAGGGTATAACCAAAATTCTGGATCATTGACTCTAGATGTTTGAATCACATGACAAGAGACAAGGACAAGTTCATTAATCTCAAGAAGTATGATAGTGGATCAGTGAAGTTTGCAAGAGGGGAAATTGCACCGATTTGTGGAATAGGAAGTATCTCCAATTGATGGTAAGCTAATAGAATTATAGGATTGTTATTGAGATGGATAGAATTATAATGAAGGATGATAACCTAAGTAATGTGTATTGGAAAGAAGCTATTGTCATGCCCAAACTTTTGGGCAAAAACACAACAATAATATTTTTTTTTAAACGCTTAATTACCTTTGCTTTACGTAATGTTTAGATGTGGTTGTTCTCTTAGGTCCACTAATTTGATAACTTAAGTGTCAACTTAATAAGGTCTTTACTGTGAGAAAATAAATATCTAATTTAACTCCTAACTACACTAATATATTTAGTCTAGAATTTCGATGGAGGTTTCCGATGGAGAAGGTATATTGTGACCAAATTTGATCTTTTTTTGAAAAAATGCCCGAATTTGTTGGAATTTAGACAATAATTTCACATTTGCTTTCGACAAAGAAGGCATTAGCAATGAAATTTGTTTTTTTTAAAAAAGTGCTCAAGTTCGTCGAAATTCCGATGATAATGGGCATTACTTAAAAAAGAAAGAAAGGGTAAGTGATTTGCGCAATCAATCCTGCGCAAGCTTCCGCATCAACCTCTGGAAACCCCTTGCAAGATCAAACAACACTCACCATCAAGATACTTTCGGACACTCACCATTCGAGGTAGAATCTTCACCTTCTTTTGCAACCCACTTGTAATGGCATGCCTGCTAAAACCTGCTTTGAACCTAAAAATACTATAATGACTTATGGTCGAGTTTCAATACCTCCACTCCTGAATCCCTAATGAATAGGGAATCGAAGCGATATAACCATGTTCACAGAGCTGCATACTTATTTGTCAATGCACCTAGGTAAATGGAAAACACTTGTGGTTATCCACCTTTCTTTTTCTTTCTCCTAGAAATTGAAGGTAGGGAAGCACTTGAATTTGTATATCCGATTGGTTGAACTTGGTTAGCCGTACTTAGACATAATTCTTTTTCTCAAGCAACTCGTACTGCTCAAGAAACATTTTGAGTATAGGAATTAGGGGGCCCAGGTGGGGCACATGTGAACAAATGTCTCCCTACCTAGTAGACATTGTTTTGATTTCTTGATTACACATATTAGTGCACAAAGCTTTCGGTCATACACTTGATGACCCCTCACGACTGAAGTGAACACTAGTTTACCACCCTATAACGGGCTTGTCTTTTTCTATGAAATTTATGTGACTAGTATATTTACAGCTCTGCAACCTCCGAGGTAATCAACCAATTCATATGCAACTTCCGAGGTAGTCTACATGACCCAAAAATTTACAAATGGTTTTAATTTTTGGAAATAAGAAACACTTGGACCAAAAATGGACTAGCAAGAAAGGGGCTAGAAGCTTAGTCATAGATCATATTCTAACATCAAATAGAAGGTCATAGCTTGGTAAGCTAACTAGTCCATGAGTAGTAGCTCAAAATGTTATCAAAGATAGGTTAGGGTAGGAGGCCCAAGAACCTATAATGTGTTTTATAATGGGTGTTGAAAATAATCTACACTCAAGACAACAATGGAATGGTAAGAAAGGGGGTAGTAGCTCAATGGTAGAGAAATTTATTAACAAATAGAAGGCCTTAAGTTGGATTCCTAGCTATTTTATGAGTATTATCTTTAACATTTTCATGCGTAAATAACATCTACTCCCACCTCTACCATAGATACAACTTCCACCATTTCTCCTTGCACAACCTCTAGTCACCTTCATGTACCAAAGCCACTAGTGCCACACCTTTAGTACTTACATCCTCCACTTATCACCCACCATATGGCCTATTTATCAAATTTATTTCTTCTACATGTAAAAGCCATATGTACAAGATGGAATGACAATTGGTAGATGTAAAAGCCATATTCCACAACCTTTGCTAATATCCTTTCTGCCAGTGCCAAACTGTGAGGTTTGTAACAGGATGAGACATCCATCAAAGCATAATAGAGAGGAGATTTCTAACAAGATGGAAGATCAAACAATTTAGGAAAGCATAGATTAAAAATAAATACAAGATTGCAATTTATAGAGTTTATTAAAAGGGGCAATGAACAAACGTAACAGTACCTTGGAAGTCTACAGAGATGGTGCATGGCACAATATAGAGACAGGCTATGCAAGAAACAAGAATAGAAAAGATGCAAAGTTCAGCCATAGAGTAGGGTATGATATCCATCAAAGCATAAAGGATTTTGAAACTCTAATGTAAATATAATTGCCATGTGTTTGATAAAATCAATAACTATCTAAAAAATTGAAATGCTAGGGAGAGACATTAAATATGAAGAGGATTGATGTGCATGGAGATTGTTAATTGCATATTTGAATAAATATTTTATTGTAATCTTTATGTCAGTTCAATTTGTGTGGAAAGAATCTATACATTTGTGATAACTATTATTTAGCTTCTAAGTTAGCTAGAGGAATATTTATGTGATTGCATCAAATAGTATAAGAGATTGAGATCTTGAGTGTGTAGATAACATTGAATGTCACAACTTATATTTTCCAAATTTCCTAGCAAAGCCCTACAAATAGACCTAGGTGAATCTTTTTCGAAGGTCTCAGGATATTTGATCTACACAAAAATATCGAGAGATATATACATGCCCATGATATATACAGTATTTGAATTTGTTTGTATACTTTTTCCCATGGTTCGGGTTGTCATCTATTGTAAATCTCCAAGGGTTGCATTGTACTTACCACTATATCCTTGACTCCTATTAGCTTCAAGGCAATCAATATTTTGTAACAAATGCATTGTCTTAGGTGTAGTTATAATGCCTTTAAACATGCATGTTTTTGATACCATGCAATGTGATCACTTATGCCTTGCTAACATGACTGCTCTTCACTTACAAAATCACTATCCAATAGCTACTATTTTTCAAACCTACACTCTTGACCCTGCACCTGCACCTTAATGCCTATAAAAACTCTAAACCTGCACATGGATGCTATAATGTCCTTGCTTGGACAATAAAAATTTAAAAAGACTACTCCTTATTCTTGATTTCATCATCTTTGAAAGGATTGTGCTCTTTCAATTTTTTGTATGGGTGATCCCAAGCACACTGCCTTATCATATTTGCATATGTAGATGGATGTTTATATACTGTATGATACTCTATTTAAATTTCACTATACTGACAATCACTTTGCCATTTTGTGAATTGTTTCTAATATTCTCAATTGGATTTGATTTGATCTTGAATGCTCTATCCTTTTTGGCCTTAAACTGCTATTTGATGCTTTAACTTTCTTTATATGATTGTCAAAGGGATGTTAACACTATCTATTTGTTGTTTGAAACTGGTGGTCATTGCATATCATACTCTCAATTTACTGATTATTATATGCCATGAAGAAAAACTCTTTCACTGTTTTGAATTGCTCTTTACCATGAAGCTTGAAATACCATAGCTTAAAGTGGAAGTGGTGTTGCAATGTAGAAAACATCTCAAGTTTTCATTATCCTCATTATCCATACCTCATGCTTTACCCTCTTTGGAAGCTTCTATACCATTCAAATATTCATATATTGGGACCTAATTGTGAAAGTTTGAGGTCCATTGGGAAAAAGTTATCATTTTGCCATGACAACTTTTGCATTTCTTGTAGAAACCTCTTAAAAATATGGTTGGAAATTTATTTTATGGTGGTTTGAGGTTGTAACCCACTTGGATGGGAATAAATGGGCCTTTGGCATGCCATCCAAGAGTTTTGCTTAATGAAATGGGGGTTTTCTATGCATTTTTGGATGTTTCAATTTGATTCTCTTCATTTTTTATTATGAAAATCATCATAATTTGATGGGAAGTCAATTGTATGTGGTAGAGAAGTGAGTTAGCTTCATTTTGTCTTTATGTGGCATTGAATTTCAATTTTTTTTAAAGAATATATCATAGTTTTTCCCAAAAATGTCAAAACCCTGCCTAGTGTTTACCGAGAGGAGTAAATAATGTATAGTTTGGTCTCCCATATATATAAATTCACCCAGATGTGTGGGAAGACCTGTGTTCATGCTATGTATCATTTTATTTTGTGTGTAGGAATCCAAATTAGATTTGGTATGTGTTTGGGCATGAGGATAGTCTGATATCTCTATGTATCAGACAGTAAAAGGTAATAAGAGTGAAGTCATAGTTTTACTAGTGATATTGTTTTTGTTAGGAAAGAGTTATCTTTTTAAACCCAAGTGTGGACATGTAATGGAGTCATGAGATGTCTTAAGACTACATAAATACTAAACAACAACTTAAGAAGTTGATTCAAAAGGGTCATATTTGCCAGTTACTTTTGCTTTGTGGAAGCTCATTTTGTACGTTCCAAGAAGAAGATGGGACATGGTGTTCAAATTGACTATTGAGTCATAATAAAGACCACTATCAAGAACAATTTTTTTGATCCCTCAAATTGCATTGCCTCTAAACATGCAACAAAAGGGGGGCCTAAGAAAATTTCATATGAATAGGGCCACAACAACAACCATTCACTCAATTGAAATAGAAGTTTTGTTCAGTACCACTCTTTATTTTGTCTAATTTGTAGCAATCTTTTGAGATCAAAATAGATGCCTTAGAGCATGTATGGGGAGCAATCTTGGCTAATATTAGCATCTAGTTTCCTACCATATTGAGACGTTTTCTAACATAGTGTGTAGGCACCTAAAATATGACACAGATTTATGCTATTGTTTAGGTCTGCATATAATGAAAGGACTAAATATTGGAAGGAGACAATCATCCATACTTATCACAAGCTTTTGCAACTCATGTACACTCAAGGTGAGTTGCAAAATGACCATCAATGAGTGTGAACCCCATCTTCATAAATTATGATCGTTTTCCATGATACTTGACCCTATCCTCATGGTGTTGGCTCAATTCATATTAGTTTTCCCAAGCCTAGAAGCCAATTAATGTATCCATGGGTGTCTAGAAGAATGGACTTTATGATCATTGACTTTGTATGTTGAAACCATTATACATGCCCCTACCTTTGCATCATACACATGATTCAAGGATGATAGTGTGATGTATAAATATCCTCCATTATGAAAGATATTGAAATGGAGTATCAAGCAATAGATGCTTTTCCCAATGATCATATTATATATCACAAACATGAATTTCGAACTGAATTCCCTGAATGTCATATCAATAGATATCGAACAGATCAAATAATAAAAAAGGCATCTCGCAAGGTTCTTTGTTATATTCCCATTATTCGACGTATGCAATGATTATTCAAGTGCACTAGCTTGGCACAATTTATGGATTACCATGCACACAATAGAAGTCGAGATGATATTATTCTAATTCCTACAGATGCTTCAACATTTATGGACATAGAGGAAAAGTGGCCACACCTTAAAGAAGAACCTCATAATCTCAGGCTTTCATTGGCAGTGGACGGTGTCAATCCATTTGGAGAGATAAGATTTCTTTACTAAGTGTGGCATGTTTTTGTTATCAATAATAACATTCCTCCATGGATGTCAATAAAGAGGGAGCACATAATGTTGGAAATGATTGTTATGCGTATTTTATCTTTTAATAGTCATCTACATTTAATTATAAATATTGCAATAAAATGGTCATAATAATTATGTAATGTTTTTGTTCATATGATTAGGTCAGTACCAAGTTAAAGATATGAATGTATATATTGAGCTTCTTATCACCAAGTTGCTGGAGTTATGGAATGGTGACACTGTGTATGACATCTCTAGACCAATAGGACAAAGACAATTTCAATTCCATGCGATGCGATGCTTGGATGGACAATACACAATGCCCCAGGGCTAACACATTTTTGGGTATGTTATAGTGTTTAAGTTGCACATGATAATTATAATTAAAAAAATTAACATATTTAATCCAATTATACATTATCTTATAGGTATTCAAACAAAGGGAAAATTTGCATGTCTAGTTTGTGGTCCAAAGATGAAATCTCATCATTCAAAAAGTTTAGGAAAGTAGGTGTTTGATGAGTATAGGAACTTTCTCCACAAAAATCATAAGTATCGAAATACTAAAAAATATCTTTTCAATGGGAAAGAAGAGAATACATCAAAGCCACGAAGAATGACACCTCACCTATGGAAGTTGGAATATAATAGAATTAATTGTCAAGGTAATGTCATTCCATCTTTAATGGTTTATGTTATAAAACATCTTTTCTATTGTGTTTTGTTTAATGATGATGTGATTGATGATCATGAAGGTCATCAAGGCATTAATGACCACCTTCCTAAGGGACTAAAAATTTATCCCCGACAATTTAGTAGGTTGCCCTACTATCAGCAGTTACAAATTGTGAATTTGTTTGATACTATGCATATTGGAGAGAATATAATAGAGACATTATGGAAAATATTGGATGGAAGGTGTGACAAAGAAAAAATTGTCATAATTTGTAGTGACATTGAGGAATCCAATCATGCAATCAAAAATGTCATTCAATCAAATAGCCATGGAGACCAGATTAATATAAGTGACCTTCCTTGGTTATTAATGGACCAGCAAAGCAATGCCATAAAAGAAGTCATACGAAAAATTTGATTTCTCATAGGATTTGCTGCGAACATAAACAATCTCATATCAAAGAAAAGTGAATTTGGGCCAGGGATGAAAACATATGATTGGCATACCTTCATTAAGGTAATTCATGTTCTTGTGTATTTACTATATATTTGTATACTATGCATGTATTTTTCATTGTATTATGTTATAAAAAAATAAAAATAAAATTTTATAATTGTTGCAGTACGTTCTACCTCTATCTCTCCCAGACCACTTCGACAATAATGTCAAACAAGTCATATATGATCTTGGAAAATACATGAGGTAAGTAGTGATATTTGTTCAGTTCGTTGTATAGATATTATATTTGTGATTTTTTTTACTTGTTATGTACAATATATATTTTTGTGTCTTGAATATCTTGTAGGTGGTTATCATGTAAAGAAATCCATAAAGAAGATATAAATTATTGGAAGAGAAAAATTCCTCATCTAATGTGTGAAATGCAAAGGTGTCTACCTTCAGCTTTTTTCAATGCACAAGAACACTACCTCATACACCAAGTTGAGGAGATTGAATTGTGTGGACCTATACACACTAGGTCAATGTGGATGGTTGAGAGGCACTTGAAATTTTTGAAGGCTTTGGTTCGACAAAGAGCACATCCTGAGGATTTTATGGTGGAGGGATATATGGTATACTAGATGATGGTGTACATTTTTGAATATCTTCTTAAGTTTGCAGCAACGATACACATGGATCGCATTTGGGATCCCAACCCATTAACAAATTTGAAGGGGAGTACTTGACGGGAAAAGGTAGATTGAGGAAAACAAGAGGTAATTATAAGATGTTATTGTAGTTAATTAATTCTTAATCTTTAAAATAAATTGGTTGTAATACATCTATTTATTTTTTGTACAGTTGGTCGAGAGTGGGATGCAGTACATTTGTATGTTGCAAACAATCTTGATTGGATGATGGTATAGATTGAACGTTGTCAACATTTTTGGTCGCACATTAACATGGGAAGGTGTGGCTTCATTTGTTAAAGAAGATCATCATAATGGAGATCCCAATGTTACGCAAAGGGAAATTGATTTAGCATATGGTTTAAGAGATAAACAGGTATGTATAAATTTATTAATCACCCATATGTTTATCAACTCACGATGCAATAATTTTTACATGTTTGACATATTGCAGGTCAAACACCACAACGTTATGTGCTGCAATGGTCATTAATTTTGTATCAAAAAGTTGGATGACACAAAGAAAACTTGTGATTCTAGGATACCTGCAGTCTTTGAGATGATAAAAATTTCATCGAGAAACAACATACATCCTCAAGAGTCTCAAAATCGATACTATGGCATTTTGGATGATATACTTGATTGTGACTTTAATTCCTTCTAATTAGTTTTGTTTGTCATCAAATGGTACAGGCTACGATTGAATAAAAATGATCTTGATAGAACTGTTATTGAACATGATAATGGTTTTACAATGGTTAATTAATACAAGGTTGTTTGAACCAGTTGGGGATGAGTCCTATGTTCTTCCAAGCAAATGTGAGCAGGTATTTTTCTCAGAGGTTCCACATAAACCAGGTTGGTCATTTGTTGTCAGACATGATCCAAGAGGAAGGCCGATAAAGTATAATGTGATGGAAGAAGAAGATACTGAAGAAGTAGAAGATGATGTAGATGATGATCATGATCGACAGTTACTCGATGATGATGAAGAAGAAGAAGTTGATGGTGATGGTGATGGTGATTACGATGACGAAGACAATGGTGGTGGTGGTGGTGATGATCATGATCATCATCATCATCATCATCATCATCATGGCGATGATAATCATGATGGTCATGATAATGAGTTGGATAAAGAAGAAGATCAATGACATGAATGAAATGTATGAGGTATGCGATTATTATCTATTTAATATTGATTTCTTGATAGAAATTTATTTGACTTATATGGTTACATAATTAATTCATTATGTTTTGAATTCTAATGCCATTACATAATTAATTCATTAATGTTTTAAATTCATGTTCCACCTCTAGCAGGTCCTAATAGTAGAACTATGCCACCCCGAGGAGATGGAGATAGGGAGAGTGACTATTTATGTGACATTTTTTAAACTTTGTGTTTATTTATGGAATTTGGATTGTTTATTAGCTATGTGAATACATATGTGATGGATTACATGTTGACTTTTTTTGAACTTTAAGTTTATTTATAAAATGTGGATTGTTTATCACCTATGTGATAGATGGTGATTTATGATAGATATGTGATGGATTACATGTTTATGATGACACATATGTGATGCTTATGATGCTCAATTACATATATGATGATACATATGCGATGCTTATGATGCTTATGATACATGTGTATTTATTGTTTATCAACTTACAAATGTAATTCTTATGATGCTCAATTGATGGTGTTGGTTTCATGTATATATTTTGTGTGATGTTGTCAACCCTTTAGTTGATGATCCTACATAGTCTACATAAAGTAAAGGTAAGGAATTAAAAAAATTACACTGATTATGATGACAACATATTTTTGGCTGTAACTTGCATTTGATAAATTAAATAAATATTGATTTATTTAAATGTGATTTTGCAAGTGGGTGTTTTTAATTAAATGTAAATTTAATTAAAAAATGGCTAGAAGGGGAATTTTAATTAAATGTGAATTTAATTAAATGGCTAGAAGGGGGATTTTAATTAAATGTGAATTTAATTAAAAATGGCTAGAATGGGGGATTTTAATTAAATGTGAATTTAATTAAAAATGGCTTAGAGGGGGATTTTAATTAAATGTGAATTTAATTAAAAATGGCTTAGAAGGGGATTTTAATTAAATGTGAATTTAATTAAAAATGGCTAGAAGGGGAATTTTTATTAAATGTGAATTTAAATAAAATTGGCTTAGAAGGGGATTTTAATTAAATGTGAATTTAATTAAATGGCTAGGATAGAAGAAAGAAAATATTAATCAAATCTTTAATTTGATTAATAGGCTAATTTAGAAGAATATGGATATTAATTAAATCTTAATTTAATTAATTCAAAGAAATAGGGATAATTAAATGAATAAAATTCACTTAATTTGTTGTGCAACTTTTAGGTGTCTACAACCACAAACCATCACTTGAATTAAATCAATTTACCTATTCATCAAATTAAGTCTCATTTTATTTGTTTGTCATGGTATTATCATCATGTAATGTTCCCTAAATTATATGTATGATTTTTTAATTATACTTTTAAGGATTTTCAACATATGTATGATTCTTCTCTTTGTTTTAACCTAAATGCTAAATTTTCCTTGATACAACTTAATGATATTATTTTACTTATTTACTTACATAGGAGTATATGATCAAGGGATCTTAGGAGACCTATAGTCCTATAGCCTTATTTATGATTGAGGTTAAGAATTATAAAGTCTAAAATAACAATGAAATCAAACACTTGTTTTATTTTCTTTCAATATATTCCTAGTAATAAAATACTAGTATGATCTTTCATATTTTTCTTAAGGAATCACATAATTAGTTTCCCACATCCCTATTTTAGATGTACATCTATATTACTCATGAAGTCTTCATTGCGCATATAACTCCCTTGAAGTGACAAGGATAGTTTTTTAAATGACTATTCATATTTTACATTTTCATTAAAGTTATTTTTCCAACATAATGTCTCATGTTCCTAATAGAGTAGTTCACTAAGTCATGAATACATCTTGCTCTTGAACTTACTTAAAATTTATGAATTAAATAACTTGGGAACACATGAATCACACCTTGTTCTTCAAATTTTGTCTATTCTATGGGAATGAATTACAACAATCAAATATTTACATCTTGATCTTCAAATACACAAGAAGGCATTTCAACCAAGAACAATAAGATATCACTTGAACTAACATGTCTATTAATCATATGTTATTTACAAAGAGTATGCAATGGGATGGTAATAACCAAGGCTTTCTCTAAACACTCAATTAAAAATTTTACCCTACTTTACTTAAGTTACCATGTTCACATAATGAATACTCCTTATTAGGTATATCCTAATGGGAAATATTCAACAAGGAATCTCACTTCCCATACTCAACAAATTATCTCAACCCAAAACAAAATAACGTACATCTACAACTACCATTTTCTAAGCAATTATATGATGCATATTGAAACTAGTAAAATGGAAAGACATTAAGAAATGATTTTTCTTCCATTATATAATGCATAATGCCACTAATAAATAAGAAAATAACTCACAAGCTACCATTTTCAAGACAATTATATGTTTTTCACTAAAGGAAAATAATGGAAAATAGCAAATTATGGGGTCTTTCTCTCCTCTCATCCTTAATGGCATCATGAGACCTCAAAATTCATAGCCATACCCACGAGCAAGTAAAAGCATTGTACACCATCATGATAAATGGTGAAGGCTCACTCTTCCTGTCATATCTACTTAAGATACAACAAACCCCTCATGCATTATCTCTAAACAAATTCCATTGAGGAATAGTACCCCAACAAGAAACCTACACCAATCTAATCATAAAAATGAAGAAGAAATAACTTATCTCTCGAGAAGCTCTATCTTTTTCTTCATCACTCTAAGTAAGAGATCCCTTTATTTCCCATTTAGTATCACTTCTTTCACAAGACAAAGTTATCCATAGGGAGAAGTGGGTGATGTCTTACCTTCAACCTCCACAAGATATATAGGGATCTCAACCTTAAACACTTTCTCCCAAAACCTAACTCGTGAATTTCAAACAAGCGGGATTTTGAAGGGTCTCATCAAGCCCAAAGTACAATATCACATGACCTAAAGGTCCCTAGCCCCAAGGTATTGACCCTAGGAGCTTATTTTTGCACACGGATCCACAAAATTGACCAAACAACACCTTTTAAAGACCCATACAAAGATCCATACGAGTTTTGACCTGACCCAAGCATTCTGAAACCTTAACCCTTAATTCATCACATGACTAGTAAATTTATATACTCTTTGAGCACATTTGAACTTGACCCTTTATATTAGAACCCTTAAGCATGATAAATATATCCCTTCATCCTTTTCTATGGCAAATAGGTTACCCTTGAAACAATATCTACATGGGATATTTGATTATGTATAGTTCTCTTTCCTTTTTGCATACCCACTCTTTTGCATTGTACAACCACAACTTTAGCTAATTTTAATAAGTGATATTAGTTGCTATCCAACTTCTAATAGTCCTATCGGTGAATTATTTATTCATCATTTGTAGGAAATCACAATTTCAATTCATATTCAATACTTTATATGTGCACAAGCAATTATCAACCAATAGTTGATAATTCACCTTATTAGAAAATAAGATGTTAGAGCTATTTCAATTTCATCAATTTAAAGAAGATACATATAGTAAATATAAGGACACAACCACTGGAATAATCTCACCCTTACTATTTTAATTTTACTAACTAAGATTATACAATACTTAGAGTTGCATTAAAATTTAATGGTGTGGAGTCTTATAGGTTGCTTACTTCTAGGATTTAGTGATCTATTGATTTGGGAACCAATAAATTGGTGACTCTGTTGGGAATGACAATGATTTATCCATTTCAAAAGAGTCAAGAAATGTATGAATCTAGATATTAGGTTTAGGTATTGAATATTTATAGACCTGAAAGGTGGAAGATTTTTTTGGGTTGTAGCACATTTGAATATCTTTGTGAAATGACTCTACTAATGAAGAACCTATAATGAAAGTAAGCTTTAAATAGCTTGGTGTTATTTAAAGGTCAATCCTCTACAAAGAGAGGTGATGACTCTGTTTCAAAGAACCTGATAAAAATGTAAAGAAAGTTTTAGACCTAGCATATTTTTAATCAAAAATGAAAAAATTCTGGTAGCTTCTACAATATTTCCAGGTATTTCTATGTGTCAAGAGAATAATTCTATATTTGAAGATAGTTTGTGAAAAGGTTTGAGTAAATTGCTTCCCCATTATGTTAATTGAGTACTAAGAAAGGGAAATAGCATAAATAGATTTGCATACCTCTATGCTATGAATTGCAGCTCACGTATAGTTTTGGAGAAGTATGCTTGTTTTGTATAAACGTGCTCTTAGTGATAAGATCTTAAAAAAAGTTGAAATCAAATTCTATGCTGTAAAATGTTTGAGGTCTTGTTAAAAGATAGTTCAGTAGGGCTGTGTATGTAGTGGCAAAGTTGATGTAAGATGCTTGTAAAATCATAACAAGCACATCCTCATGAATACCCCATGTGGTTCCAAGTGCAACCATGATGGATGTGCATTTCTAGCCATGTAATCAAAGAAATTTCAGTATTGAAAGGTATAGGGCATTGAACTTATCAGGCATATGAGTGGATAGATACCATTCAACAAAACATATATGAATATGTACTCAATGTTAAATTTCATATTGTTGGAAATAATGACATCATTGATGGTTGCAAGACAAATAGTGACACAATACAACTGAATGAAAAGAATATATTTCAAAGTGAAGTTGCTCCAACATTCAATGTAATAAATTAGTTTGCGAAGTGAACAACCCTGTTGATAAGAGTTGTGCATCTGATTTTTCATTGCTTGATGAAAATATTAGTCAAGGTGAAATTAGCGACCTTCAGTCGAATGATCTTGAGCACATTTTCAAAGTGGAAGAACCTTGTTATAGTGCTGACTATGAGAAAGATGAGAAAAACTTGTATAATTCCAAAGTATAGTTTCACAATGATAGAATGATTATTGATGTTGATTGTGTAATCTATGAACATGTTTTTGTTCCTGTTCACAATAGCCTATGTGGTATGGAAATGGAATCATTTTTAATATTTAAGGATGACATCAACACACATGCTACTTGAATGGTATATTCTTATCATTGATTGATCAGGGTATGCACAACGAATGTCTGAACTAGGGCATAGCATCCTTAGCAATTGATAATGTGGAAGAAATTGAATGTGTTTCTAAGCATCCTATCTCAAAATAAATTGACATGGCAGAAATTTTAAGCCTGTGTATTGAAATTTTAGAGGATGAAATGACAAGAAAACATAATTATCATTGTGTCTTGGTTGACAACGATCATGTTCATGAAATGAAAGTGGATAATAATGCATGCGAAGAACCGATAATAATGCATGCGAAGAACCTACTTTAGAAGATGTTTATGTGGAGAGGAGTGAAAGTTCTAATGATAAATTAAACTGAACCAGAAATATGTGCATTTTTGCAAGAATGGGATGCTGAGGATGTAGATACATTTTATTCACAGATTAGTAGAATAAATATAAACATGTGGTTAAGTGAATGTCTTGATGAATGTTCTTACCAGTACTTTGAAATGGAGCCATAAAATGCACGCATGTATGAGTGTTTTTCTTTTCATATATTGGAATATTATCTACATAGTGTACATGGTTTGCATCAATATGTGCAAACTTGTGATGAAGTCTCAATTACTGACGGTAGTTGTGTGATGCACCAAAGATCTATAATCCAATCATGCCCACAAGGGGCATGTGTTTTCAAACATGAGCCACCAATGGCACCTTCAATTTTTTTGCAAAATTAAAGTGCCTATGCACCTTAAGTTTGACAACAGTGATTAGGTCTGGTTCTTGTCACAATTTACTTTAGAGGTCATTTTTGGTGAAATTGCCTAAAGAAAATCCTTTTGGTGAAATTTTTTAAATGACATATATAAATATGCATGTTCAGTTTTGTGCTCCCCAGATTAGTGCTGATATGCTTTTAATCATTTTGTGACTGTAACTTGGTCCAAAGTGCATCCCAAAAAGTGTCAATTTTTTGGGAATCAATAAAAACCCATCTAATATTTTAGTCTCAAAAGTCTCCAATTTCAATTTCACCACAGTCAATGAAAACCCATCTAGTATTTTAGTCTCAAAAGTCTCCAATTTCAATTTCAATTTCAATTTCATGTAATGGCAAGCAGTCCAATTTGTAACTTATAATGAATAGTTTCATACTGTAATGACTTTCAATCAAATTAATGAAGGATTTTTGTTTTTATATATTTGTTGTAATGGATGTTTAATTGATAGTCTGTGTTTAGAATCTAAAATTTAAATTAAAAATATAATAAACATATAATTATGTCAATAATAAATTATCTATTTTTAAATATTTGGATTGACTCAAAATTAAGTTAATAATAATGAGTTATAAAAGTTATCTTAATATAACATTAACAAAGAAATTATAAATTATAATATTACAGTAGATTTAAAATAAACTATAATTTATGTTGCATAACAAATCAATTGAAGAAATATTCATCTTCGAAATTCAAATTTATTGAAAATATTTAGCTATAAACATTATATCTAATTATTTATTAAGAAGACTTATCTATTACATTCTTCTCATTTTTTATTCTATAAACCTAGTAATACGTGATACTAGTTCATATTTGAGGAAGCGTTACAAAATGGTGCTACAGGATTACAACAACACACATATTTACCATTATCATCAGTTAGTCTGCAACTTCCCAAACCATTACAGCAACAGACATATTTAGCATTATCATCAGTTAGTCTGCAACTTCCCAAACCATCACAAATCAGATGACATGTGAAAAGATCTTTGTTTAGTTCGTTACAATGCGATCGATCTGGAGGAGAACCTGCAATTGACAGTGTACATTTAAATTGAATTGTTATAATTAAATATTTAAAGCAATGCCCAATACATATAAAGGAAAATGATTTTCTAAAATTGAATGGCATCTTTAATATGAAAGTTATAAATATATCTGACCTGATACAGTTGTTAAAAGGAAAATCAGAAGAATGCAAGAAAAAAGTATAGAACTCACAACATTCCTCATAATTGCCATCTCCTTTGAAATTATCTCCTCAACATATAGGAAAGTTGCTATTTCAAAATAATTTCCAACTCTGAGTTTAGAAGTTGATGGAGATTTTGTATACTCTGAGTCAGGGATCATTTTCCTTATATTTTTAAAACATAATAGAAAGTTTGCAGTAACTACTCTAAAACTTTTTAACATAATATCTTTTCATTATATTTTAAAAACATAACATATTAGAAAGTTTGTAGTAATTATACTCCACTAAAACTTTTCACATTTCAAATTTTAGAGTCAAGTGAATATTAAAGATGTCTTTTACTTTTTAAATATTGATTTATAGTGTTTTATTATAAATCTTATTTATTTGTTTTTTTATTTTAAAAAAAATATTATTTTTAATAACTACTTAAAGCCTTCTAAAATTAAATTAAAAGACAAAGTAATCTTTATCTAATCCAGCCATTTGCTCTTTTTACTTTAAAAAAAAATAAAAATAAAAGACCATCTCATAAAAATAAAATTAAAAAAATACATTTCAAACAATTAACAAAATAATAAAAATTAAAAAAAAAAAACCTTTTTTAACAACAATGCTTTTTATTTTAAACACTTTCAAATCTTTGAAAAAAAATAGAATAAACTCTTTTCTTTTTCTTAGATGGATAAGAAAACCTAGTGCCATTGTAGAATTAATGCTTACAGCATAATAATAATATTTTAAATTTTTAAAAATTAAAAAAAAAACATAAAATTATTTATAATCATTTCTTTTATATTTAGTTGTTATACTATTAAGCACTTGAATATTTGATAGTAGAATATTAAAATAATTTCATATTCAAGTGGTATAAATGTCACAATAGCGTCTCTAATTTTGAAGGTATAAAAAATAAAATTAATTCTATATAATTACTAAATTATGTGATGATTTATTAAAATTTATTTTTTTAGTTTAAAGTCAATTTTTACAATCTTATAATATCAAGAGTAATGAGTATAAGATATAAGCGTTAAAATTTTTACCACATTAACAAGAGATATTTAAGAAGTAGTTATTTGTAAATTAAATTTTAAGATTAATAATTATTTTTAATAAATCAATTATTAAAAATAGCTATAATGTTTAATTTATTTTTAAGTTTTAAAAATAAATTTATATGACGAAGAGAAATTATTTTTTCTAAAAAATATTTAAATATTAATAAAATACAATAAATATTATGTGGCTAATTCAAAACTTGAACCAATATTTCTTAAAAAATTATCTTAAAAATTCTTTACTTAGAAAATGTTTCGTAAAAAATTTTACTCCACCTTTTCTCCACGATAAACTTAATAAACTTTTTCTTCTACTTTGGTTGGTTTGGATTCTTTATTGGCAATGAATTCTTAGGACGCCACTACGGATGTTCCTGTGATTAAAGATGTTGTTAAACAGGTTGTTGTTGTCTCTTCTATTGAAAATGGTTCGATGTCTCCTACCCTATCGGTTGCTTTATAATGTGTTGGCACAAATTTTGCCCCATCTACTGGTTGTGATTATGTGTCACGATGCTTGTGGCTCCCTCTGCTGACACTCTTTTGGGCCCTTCGGATTGGATTGTCACGGCAACTAAAGTTGAAGAAGGATTGATTACTGTAAAGGGAAAGCATTCAAAGACGCCCAAGCTTTCTATTCATATGACTCTTCGTGCCCATAAGGCCAATTGAAAATCTTAAGGGTCCTTGTAGTTGGTTGTTTGGGCTGGTTTTACTAGCCCTTTCTTCGTATGGGTTGCCTCTTGTCTTTTGGAGTAGTCCCTGTTTTTCTTAGTTGTTCTATCTTGTATATCTATTTTATAATCTGATGTAAAATATTCTTGTAAAGGGTTTCAGGGGCCTTCAAAAAATGTTTTCCCTTATTCAAAAACTTAATAAACTTTTTCTAGATTGCATTAAATGGATTTGAGAAGTATGAAAGGGTAATGGCTATGGGTAAAATTGCTATTAGTAAAATCATACCAGATATTATATAGTTTTCTTTTTTAATTATCTGTGCTACATATCACACATATATTTAATTTGATTTGATTGATAAAATCAAATATTTAATATAAAAAATAAAAAAATTAATTTTATATATAAACTATAGAATTCTCACGAAAAAATAATTCTCTAATATGATTGATTGAAGTAATTGCAAAATTGAATGCAATGAATGCATAAGTATGACAGGAATTAATAATAGATCTCATGTTAATCTTATATTTTTATTGCTAATGTTCAAATTACATTTACCATCATTGTTCATATTATTATCAAAATATTTATCTTTCTAATTTCCACCAATATTTTGATCAAGATTAATATTCTCTTAAACTTATCATTATTATTATTATTGATCAACAAAGAATCAAAGCCAAATATATTTTTTTCAAATAAGAAGAATATACATAAACCTACTTCAAAACTTGGAGCTTGATAGATAAACAGAGGAAATTTTAACGCAAAAACTGAAAAAGAAAAGCAAGCTATATTAGTCAAACCAAGCCATGATAAACCTCATTAGACAGAAAATGGGCCTAAGGTAGGCGAAGAAGAATCAGGACCCCAAATTAGTACTAGATATTTTGTAAAACAATCGATCTTTTTCATTGGCTCAGAACCCTGCAAGCCAAGACTTCTTTTAGTTATGCTTCCTAGTCATCCACTCTTTCAACCCAAGCTAAAAGACCAACAAATATCTAAGCATTTAAGCCTTTTATTATGATGATGTTGGCTTTTCTTACTTTACTTTTTAAACATTAAAGACATGGACTTTCTTATATGAGCCATATATTATAAATTTCATGAAACCACTTCTAAGTAGGAAGGAAAATTAACAGGCATTACTTATATAAGTGGGGAAGTCACGTTGAAAATTTTTAGGTTTGTTTTCTGATTTAACTTTACGCTTAGAATTTCTTCCATAGGTTTCTAATAGGTGGCAAATGCCAAGATAAGTGACCGCCTTATAATTTCATGATAGAAAAGTGGAAACTTACCTCGTGCTTTTTTATTTATTTTAGGATTTGATAATGTATTTCTCTTGTTTTTTTTTTAAAACATGATGTATAGTTGTCATTGATGTCAAATTTGGTTATCTGGATGAATGTTGGTCCAGATATGCTCTTGGTTGTTGCAGTTGTGCTTTGTGTTACAGGTGTTTTTGGTGTTGGTTGTGGCATTTTGTTTTGTGCAGTTATCTTTATTCTTTGGCAGGGAATGTGGCTGTCAAAATAGTCCAGAAAGCTTTTTGGAGTTCTCTGGATATGTTGTTGAGTGTGTTTTGGTTTACTGGATTTTGTTTCATGGCATACATAGTATTCTCAATATGTTTCTTAGATAATTTATTTGTTTGCAAGGTAACTTTGTTGCTTTAAGTTTAGTATATTTAGTTGTGATGTGACTCATTAAGTTCAGTTATCTTAGTTTGGATCATATTCTTTTGCTCTGGATATTATTTGAAAGTTATATTGGGATTTAGTTATAAGTCTCAAATTGGCATGTGGAGATCCACATGTAGTATTTTTTGTTAGAAGATACTTTGTGGCCCACTGATTTTTATAATATTGAAAGGATTTTTTGTAATATGTTTTGGTTCCCTCTTTCTTTTCACAACCCTCCTTTATTACTTTTGGATTTAAATTACAATTTTATTTTATCTTTGGATAAGCTATTTAAATGATTGAATAAATGTTATAAAAAGAATGAAAAATAGTAACACACACATGGAAAATATACATTATTTTTATTTATTTATTTTCCACATCCAATTATGGCACATGTTGTAGGAAGAATAAGAAGCTTCTAGAGGATTCTCCACCATCTTGCATGTAACTCCTCCATGAAGTCCAAAAATTGGGAAAGAATATCTTTTTAATTAAATTTTCTAGATAGTGCAATGGAGGGAATTTTCTTATAAATTTATATGCAAGTTTCAAAGAAGGGAGTTGATTATGTTTTGAAGGAAATTTCCCAATTTTTAGAAATAGATCTTTTTGGTAGTCTCATTTTCGTTGCAGGAATTTTAAGCTGTTGTTTGAAAGATTTCTCTCAAGTTGCAAGGAAAGATCATAAGGGTAGCTAGTGGATTCAACATCAAGCTCGATAAACCAGGTTCTCTCCTCGTTGTTTATCTTTACATTTACTTATGAGGAATTCGTATTATCAATAGTTATAGATCTTCCTTTATATAAAGAAATTCTTTTATTTGATTTTAAATCTTTTATTTGAGGATAAATAGTAATGATGATGCTTTCATATAGTGCATGTAAAATATAGTTATTTAAATTATTTTATTTCCCTCAAGAAAATATGCACATCATCTTGCTTTTGTTTTTCTTCCAAAAAATTTTAGCAAAAGAAAATCATATTCCTTTATTTGTTTAAAATCTCTTTTTCTGAAATCAAAATTCTCCTTATGTGATTTGAATCTTTATTCCTCCCTCTAATTCATTTCTCTAGTCCTTCGAATGGAAATTTGGATCTCATTCTTTAATCTCTCTGTGATTTTTAGTTAAATAAATTTCTCTGTGAATATTAGTTAAATGAGTTGAATAAAAATCTCTCTGTGAATATTAGTTGAATCTCTTATCAGTCAAACAAACTCTCTCCCTGTGAAATCTAAAAACAAATAATCTTCCTGTAAATAACTCTCTATCCCCCTCTCTGGACTTTGGTTGAGAAATAAAATATAATTCCTCTGTGTTAGCTTGTATTTCTAAGTTTAAACACCTACCTACTTCTCGATAATTTGTGCATCGCTGGAGCAAATTACTTCTCTGGTTATTTTTATTTCTCTGTTATATTCCGTCCCTGGGATTAATATGATATTCTCTCTTACATTAATATTTTCTTAAGTTTACATACCTGTTTATGTATTCTCCTTTTATATAATTTATTATTCTGGAATGAACTATAGAAAAAAATATACACACACACATATATATATAAGGTATTAATAGTTTATGTAAAGTAATTAATAATTATATTGCACGATATAATGCCTGTGCTTACCGGCTTGCAGGTGGAGGACGGAGATAATACTTCGCAGGGAGTGGTACCGTAATGGTACCCCCCACTAGCCTGTGGTCACTGCTGCGGCAGTGGCCGCAGGGTAGTGGAGGGGACCCGTGGGGTCCCACTCCCATTAACCCTTATTAATGTCGATCAAACATAATTCGATGGGCAATGTTAATTTTTTTAAAAAAAGAAATTCTTTTTTTCATATATGTTTAAAATTATAGTTATTTAAATTCCTTCTTTTATATATATATGTAAATTTTTAATAAAATTTTTAAACTTAAGTAATTTTTAGATTTATAACTAGTTTTAACAAATTTATATTAAATGATACTTAGATCCTCTTAAGATCCACTTAGCAATTAAATGACTTGAAGCTAAATTCTATGTTGGGATTAGTGGTTTTATAAGTGATATTCTCGCATGTAACTTACCCTACCTTCGCTTCATGCAAATGTCTTTACATTGATTTCAATTATTGATGTTCCCATCTTCATGCAAATTATACGTCTAATTGTTAGTATGCAAGTTATATTCAAACTATAAATAATAAATAATTCTAGTTATGGTTTTTATTCCATGTCATTCATCAAGTAGTTATTTCAATTAATTGAGCTTTGCAATGTCTAAATATACGCGTTCATTTCATAATTATTTTCCAAGCATGATGTTTATCATAAGTTAGGAAAATTTAAATAAAGGAAGTTGGAAAACCAAAACCAAGTAGCATTCAGTATATACAGTGCCTCTGGGTCATGCTTACGGGTAATGTCGTCATGTTGAACTACTGCACTTAACGCCTAATAAAGCTACATCAACGAAGTCTGTGGCATCGTCCCTATAAATCGTCGGGGAGTAATAAGGGACAATTGGAAGTTAAAATCCAAGGGGCGAGTAATCCCCCTTGGATCGATAATTTAATAAGATAACTCTAAAACGATCTTTCATCCGCTGAGTTAAACTATAGTAAACCCCTATAGGGATGGTGAGTGAAATGCTTTTATGAAATTGATTTAATCTCGAAAATTATTTTCAATTGACAACTGGTCATGGGTGACGCTTATGATAAGAATTTAGGATCTAGTGTTTTAGGCCACAAGCAATAGGCCATCTTGAACCTTTGCTTAAGTGCTACCACCGTGGGTAGCAACCGCAGAGAAACTATCTGGGACATTGACCCTAGAAAGGGTTGCATACCCACTAAACAGTTTACATCAAACCATAGAGTAGAAAATAGAACTACATACTTTACGCCTTGATCCCGTGCCGAAGCGGGTATGTAGGCAGTCTTGGGATGGAGTTGTCCCTCGTACTCAAGCGTTCGTGGGTGGGGTCTAGGCTTGGTAAAAGAAAGATTGAGTAAGAATCCTAATTTGAAAGATAAGATAATTAAATATGAAAAAGTAATTCAATGCATACTCGGAAGGAATCCCGTATGGATTTTCTTGACTTCCCGAGGCAGAATTCAATCTTGTATTATGTTATTTAATTACTCCTAAGGATGGCGACCTCGGTGCACTTCTGTTAGAAGAGTGTAGTACTTAGTGAGTGGCTCAGGACCCGAATGGTCCCGATGAGTCTAAGTCTCTGGCCAAAGCACCTCCTATCCCGATTGGATAGATGTCTACCCCGTATGGGTAGACGCCTATCCCATATTGGATAGATGAAATCTTATGCCTACCCTGTATGGGTAGATGCCTATCCCGTATTGGATAGATGAAATCTTATGTTCCGTAAGGACAAATGCCTAACCCGTATGGTTAGATGCTCATCCCGGATGGATGAATGCCTAATCCAAATGGATGGATGCCCAGAGTCTGTGATTGAGTCAAACACAATGAATAAATTAAACAAACAAAAAAAAAGAGAATGGTCAATTTTGTTGAGTTAATTATGGTGGGTTATTACATGTGGTATCAGAGCAAAGGTTCAAATATAGGCCTTGTGCTCACTTCAATTTATACAACTAAGGGAATGTTTTGCAATGGTAGAAATTAAATTTTAAAATCCTAAATCAAGAACTAACTACATAATTTAACTTTCAAGTAAAAACCTAGAATGGCTAGAGGAAGAGGAAGAGGAAGAGGAAGAGGAAGGGGTAATGGGAGATGTACTAGGAGTCAAAGGGAAGAAAACCATGAGGAAAACCATGAGGAAAACCATGAGGAAAACCATGAAGAAAACCATGAGGAAGACCATGAGGAAAACCATGAAGAAAACCATGAGGAAGACCATGAAGAGGATCGACACAACCCAAGAAATAACGAAGATGGGGTCAAAGCTATAATCGACCTTCGAACCGAAAAAAGAGATAAAATCAACTTCTTGGAACAAACAATGCAGGACCTTAGGGAAAGGCAGAATGAATTTGAAAATAGGAGTGGTACCGAAAATGGAAACCCTGGTAGCAATCAAGGGAATATGATGGGTAATAGAAAAGAAAATAACATATTGGAACTCTCCAAGGACTTAAAGAAAATCACCCCTCCTAAGTTTGATGGGAGGCAAATTGGTGAAGGAGCTGAGAATTGGTTAAATGAAATGGGAAAGTATTTTGAACTAAGAGATTTTAGTGAAACAATCAAGGCTTTATGGGGTTCCTATCAACTCACAGGGGAGGCAGCTAGTTGGTGGACCAACACCAAGGAACAAAATGGGTATAGCAGGGATACGGTCACATTGGATCAATTTATTCACCACTTCTGAGAGAGGTGGCTCCCTTAATTATTCTTTGATGAGAAGGTGACAGAATTCCATAATCTACATCAAGGGCCCCTATCCGTTCAACAATATTGGGATAAGTTGGCCAAGTTGCTTAAATATGTACCTATGTACCAAAAAGATGAAGAAGGCCAAGCAAGGAAGTTCATTTTGGGGATAAATAC
This sequence comes from Cryptomeria japonica, assembly GCF_030272615.1. Classification (NCBI taxonomy): domain Eukaryota; kingdom Viridiplantae; phylum Streptophyta; class Pinopsida; order Cupressales; family Cupressaceae; genus Cryptomeria; species Cryptomeria japonica. The sequence continues at coordinate 599,319,003 of NC_081411.1, forward strand.
CAACATAGGGGCAGAGATTGACATGCATGGACCCAAAAAAATGAATGAAGTACTTGAAAAGTCCCTAAGGCAAGAGAGGAAGAATCAAACACTAGCAGGGCGGAACTATAATGGGAACCACTCATTTAAAAGGAAGCAGGAATTCAATGGGAACACTAATTTCAACAAGGGTCAAAGGAATAATTCTTCTGAAAGAACGCCACCTCCTAATCAATATCAAAGGAATGGAAATAATAATAATAATAACAGGGGCAATAATAACAGAGGCAACTATAACAGGAATGACCAGCAGAACAGGGTAACTTATCCAACCAGGGCCAATGAAACAAGGAATGATCCCCCTAGGAATCAAGGTAGGAGGGGTCCTCCAGGTGGATGCTTCATGTGTGGGGGAAACCATTTTGCTAGAGAGTGTCCTAGGATGCAAGGACGTATTAGGGCCAATCAACCCCAACAAGGGCCCCAACAAAGGATTCATGCAGCAGTTAGGAACCGAAGAGGAAGTTACCAAAATGTTCCCATGGAAACTACAGGTACACTATTTGAATAACCAATTTCAATTCTAATTGACACTAGATCATCTGAATGTTTCATCTCACCTGAATTAGTAAGCAAATATGCATTAAAATTTAATCAAATGGAGTCATCATGGACGGCTCAATATGGGGATAAGGCAACCAGGGAAGTAACTAAGTGTTTCCCGAGAGCAAGGGTACAATTTCTTGAGTTTGAAACAAGGGTAGATCTCTATGTGGCACCCCTAGGATTATATGATGTAATTATTGGAATGAGTTGGTTAATGGACCATCAAGCTAATGTAGGTTGTTATAACAAAGTTGTTGAATGTTTGGATGATGGGGGGGAAAGGGTCAAAATCCAAGGTTAAACCCATTAATATAGAAACCATATCAGCCATGCAATTAAAGAAGGAAAGAAGAAGAGGAGGCCTAATCTATATGGTTGAAATTGATGAAGGAAAAGAGTAAAATACCCCAACCTTTGAAAATACCCCCTTCTTAAAGGAATTCAAGGATGTATTTCTAGAAGAGTTACCCAGCTTACCCCCTAAAAGGAAGTTTGACTTTTCTATCGAAGTACTACCAGGAGCTGAACCAGTATCAAGGGCACCTTACCGAATGAACACAATCGAATTACAAGAGCTCAAAATGCAATTAGAGGAACTCTTAGCTAAGGGATTAATAAGGCCAAGTGTATCACCATGGGGAGCCCCAGTCTTATTTGTTAAGAAGAAGGATGGAACCTTAAGACTATGCATCGACTATAGGATGTTGAACAAGGTCACAATAAAGAATAGGTATCCCTTACCTCGCATAGAGGATCTTTTTGACCAAATGAAAGGAGCAGCAGTTTTCTCAAAGATAGACCTCTGGTCAGGGTACCATCAACTCAGAATTAAGGAGGAAGACATTCTGAAAATAGCTTTTAGGACTAGATATGGGCATTATGAATTCACAGTAGTTCCTTTTGGTGTAACCAACACCCCAGGTGCATTTATGAACCTAATGAATAGTGTACTTCATGACTACTTGGATAAATTTGTTTTGGTATTTCTAGATGACATATTGATTTACTCTAAGAATGAGGAGGAACATTTAGTGCACCTACAAATTGTTTTGCAAAGGTTGAGAGAACATAAGTTATATGGGAAATTGTCTAAATGTGCCTTCTTCGAGGAAAAGATTCACTACCTTGGGCATATAATATCAAAGGAAGGAATAGCACTTGATCCAGATAAAATAAAGGCAATAGTAGAATGGCCAATCCCTAAAAATGTTTCAAAGGTAAGAAGCTTTATGGGGCTGGCAGGTTACTATAGGAGGTTTGTGGATTTAGATTCTCTAAGATAGCAAACCCCATCACCTCATTACAAAGGAAGGGTAAAAGGTTTGTGTGGACAGAACAAAGTGATAAGGCATTCCAAATTTTGAAAGGGAAACTAACTTCAGCACCCATTCTAAAAGTACCAGATCTGAATGGACACTTCACTATCGTAATTGATGCTTCTATTGAAGATTTAGGAGGAGTACTTATCCAAGATGAAGGGGTAGTAGCTTACGAATCTAGAAAGCTAAAGACTCATGAAGTCAATTATGCACCCCATGACTTAGAGTTGGCAGCGATTGTGCATGCCCTACAGAAATGGAGACACTTCTTGCTAGGGAAGCCCTTTCAGTTAAAGTCAGATAACCAAAGACTAAAGTACATCTTTACCCAACCCCACTTAAATGCCAGACAAAGAAGGTGGTTAGATTTTCTAAGTGAATATGATTTTGAAATTGAATATATTAAGGGGAAGGAAAATAGGGTGGCAGATGCCTTAAGTAGGAGGAGACACTTGATGACTATAGAAACATTCAAAACTTCTTTCAAAAGGAAAGTGATGGATGAGCAAGGTCACGACCCATGGTATGAGCAAGTCAGATTGACATTAGATCACGATCCAACCAATCCTAAGATTGGAGGGTATACATTAGACAAAGATGGGTTGCTCAGATTCAATAATAGAATCTATATTCCTAATTCAGGAGACTTAAGGGAAGTAGTCTTGTCAGAGGCTCACAATGCCCCTTATTCAGGGCACCTAGGAGTTAACAAGCTTTATGCAGATTTAAAGAAGTTATACTTTTGGCAAGGGATGAAGAATGACATTGTCAAGTATGTGGCTAAATGTTTGGAGTGTCAAAGAGTAAAGGAGAACATAGACATCCAGCTGGATTGTTACAATTGCACGATGTACCTCAACACAAGTGGTAAGTTATTAGCATGGATTTTGTGCAAGGGTTACCCATGTCACCTTCTAGGCATGATGCAATAATGGTGGTAATTAACAAACTCACTAAGGTGGCACACTTTATATGAGGGAATCTGACGGATGATGCACCTACCTTGGCTAGGCATTTTGTTAAGGAAATATTTAGGTTGCATGGAATACCAGAGAAAATCATATCAGATAGAGATGCTAGATTCACTTCAAGGTTTTGGACCACTCTTCAATCAGCTCTAGGAATTCAACTAAATTTTAGCACTGCATGCCATCCTGAAACCGACGGTCAGACAAAAAGGACAAATCAGATTATGGAAGACCTACTTCACATGTATTGCATGGACCAATAGAAGAAATGGGAAGAGTGCCTACCTCTGGTAGAGTTTGCTTACAATAATACATAACAAACATCTTTGGGAATGGCACCTTTCGAAGCATTTTATGGTAGACCGTGTCGAACACCTTTGAGTTGGGATAGTCTTGAAGATAGAGTAATTATTGGACCAGATATGTTGAAAGAAATGGAGAGGAAAACTAAGGAAATTAGGCAAAGATTGAAGGAAGCCTCAGATAGGCAGAAAAGTTATGTAGAAAAAAACAGGACACCAAGGGAGTTTGAGGTGGGAGAGAAAGTCTTCCTAAGGGTTAGGCCACACAAGAGTTCCATAAGGTTTGGGAAAAAGACTAATCTTGCACCTCGTTATGTTGGACCCTTTGAAATATTGGGAAGGATTAATCCAGTTGCATACCGGTTGGCCTTACCTCCCCAGTTGAGCCAAATCCATGATGTCTTCCATGTATCTCTTCTTAAAAAGTATGTACCTGATGAGAAACACATTTTGAATTGGGATGCTTTACAGGTCCAGGAAATGGGAGGAATAATGATAGAGCCATGTTCAAAATCTTGGAGAGGCACCAGTGCCAGTTGCACAATAGAGAGGTTGATCAGTGCAAGGTACAATGGGACCAGTATGATGAAAAGAATGCCACGTGGGAAGATACTAAGGAAATGCGGTAGTTGTTTCCTTTTTTGTTTTATTCATGAGCTATAGACTCTTTTGGATGCATTCAATAAGTGCATTGAGACAATGCACAAATTAAGGGGGGGAGGATGTCACAACCCTCCTTTATTGCTTTTGGATTTAAATTACACTTTTATTTTATCTTTGGATAAGCTATTTAAATGATTGAATAAATGTTATAAAAAGAATGAAAAATAATAACACACACACACACATGGAAAATATACATTATTTTTATTTATTTATTTTCCACATCCAATTATGGCACATGTTATAGGAAGAATAAGAAGCTTCTAGAGGATTCTCCACCATCTCGCATGTAACTCCTCCCCTAAGTCTAATCAATTTGCATGAAGTCCAAAATTGGGAAAGAATCTCCTTTTTAATTAAATTTTCTAGATAGTGGAATGGAGGGAATTTTCTTATAAAATTATATGCAAGTTTCAAAAAAGGGAGTTGATTATGTTTTGAGAGAAATTTCCCGAGTTTTAGAAATAGATCTTTTTGGTAGTCTCATTTTCGTTGCAGGAATTTTAAGTTGTTGTTTGAAGGATTTCTCTCAAGTTGCAAGGAAAGATCATAAGGGTAGCTAGTGGATTCAACATCAAGCTTGATAAACCAGGTTCTCTCATCATTGTTTATCATTACATTTACTTATGAGGAATTCGTATTATCAATATTTATAGATCTTCCTTTATATAAAGAAATTCTTTTATTTGATTTTAAATCTTTTATTTGAGGATAAATAGTAATGATGATGCTTTCATATAGTGCATGTAAAATATAGTTATTTAAATTATTTTATTTCCCTCTAGAAAGTATGCACATGATCTTGCTTTTGTTTTTCTTCCAAAAAATTTTAGCAAAAGAAAATCATATTCCTTTATTTGTTTAAAATCTCTTTTTCTGAAATCAAAATTCTCCCTGTGTGCTTTGAATCTTTATTCCTCCCTCTGATTCATTTCTTTGGTCCTTTGAATGGAAATCTGAATCTCATTCTTTGATCTCTCTGTGATTATTTTTAAAATCTCTCTATGATTATTTTAAATCTCTCTGTGTTTTTTAGTTAAATAAATTTCTCTATGAATATTAGTTAAATGAGTTGAATAAAAATCTCTCTATGAATATTAGCTGAATCTCTGTAAATATCAGTCGAACAAACTCTCTCCCTGTAAAATCTGAAAATAAATAATCGTCCTGTAAATAACTCTTTATCCCCCTCTCTGGACATTGGTTGAGAAATAAAATATAATTCCTCTATGTTAGCTTGTATTTCTCAGTTTAAATATCTATCTACTTCTCGATAATCTGTGCATCGCTAGAGAAAATTACTTATCTGGTTATTTTTATTTCTCTATTATATTTCGTCCCTGGGATTAATATGGTATTCTCTCTTACATTAATATTTTCTTCAGTTTACATACCTGTTTATGTATTCTCCTTTTATACAATTTATTATTCTGGAATGAACTATAGAAAAAAAAATATACATATATATAAGGTATTAATAGTTTATGCGAAGTAATTAATAATTATATTGCACGATATAATGCCTGTGCGTACCGGCTCACAGGTGGAGGACGGAGTTAATACTCTGTAGGGAGTGGTACCATAACGGTACCCCCCACTAGCCTGTGGTCACTGCTGCGGTAGTGGCCGCAGGGTAGTGGAGGGGACCCGTGGGGTCCCACTCCCATTAACCCTTATTAATGCCGATCTAACATAATTCAAAGGGCAATGTTAATTTTTTTTAAAAAGAAATTCTTTTTTTCATATATGTTTAAAATTTTAGTTATTTAAATTCCTTCTTTTATATATATATGTTAATTTTTTAATAAAATTTTTAAACTTAGGTAATTTTTAGATTTATAACTATTTTTAACAAATTTATATTAAATGATACTTAGATCCTCTTAAGATCCACTTAGCAATTAAATGACTTGAAGCTAAATTCTATGTTGGGATTAGTGATTTTATAAGTGATATTCTCGCATGTAACTTACCCTACCTTCGCTTCATGCAAATGTCTTTAAATTGATTTCAATTATTGGTGTTCCCATCTTCATGCAAATTATACGTCTAATTGTTAGTATGCAAGTTACCTAACTATCATTATTATGCAAGTTATATTCAAGTTCTGAATAATAAATAATTCTAGTTATGGTTTTCATTCCATATCATTCATCAAGCAGTTATTTCAATTAATTGAGCTTTGCAATGTCTAAATATATGCGTTCAATTCATAATTATTTTCCAAGCATGATGTTTATCATAAGTTGGGAAAATTTAAATAAAGGAAGTTGGAAAACCAAAACCAAGTAGCGTTCGGTATATACAGTGCCTTTGGGTCACGCTTACGGGTAATGTCGTCATGTTGAACTACTGCACTTAATGCCTAATAAAGCTACATCAACAACGTCTGTGGCATCATCCCTATAAATCATCGGGGAGTAATAAGGGACACTTGGAAGTTAAAATCCAAGGGGCGGGTAATCCCCCTTGGATCGATAATTTAATAAAATAACTCTAAAATTATCTTTCATCGGCTAAGTTAAACTATAGTAAACTCCTATAGGGATGGTGAGTGAAATGCTTTTATGAAATTGATTTAATCTCGAAAATTATTATCAATTGACAATTGGTCATGGGTGACGCTTATGATAAGAATTTAGGATCTAGTGTTTTAGGCCACAAGCAATAGGCCATCTTGAGCCTTTGCTTAAGCGCTACCACCGTGGGTAGCAACCGCAGAGAAATTGTCTGGGACATTGACCCTAGAAAGGGTTTTGTACCCACTAAACAGTTTACATCAAACCATAGAGTAGAAAATAGAACTACATACTTTACGCCTTGATCCCGTGCCGAAGCGGGTATGTAGGCAATCTTGGGACGGAGTTGTCCCTCGTACTCAAGCGTTTGTGGGTGAGGTCTAGGCTTGGTAAAAGAAAGATTGAGTAAGAATCCTAATTTGAAAGATAAGATAATTAAATTTGAAAAAGTAATTCAATACATACTCGGAAGGAATCCCGTATGGATTCGCTTGACTTCCCGAGGCTTTAAGCCAAATTCTGAGGTGGAATTCAAGCTTGTATTATGTTATTTAATTACTCCTAAGGACGGCGACCTTAGTGCACTTCTGTTAGAAGAGTGTAGTACTTAGTGAGTGGCTCAGGACCCGAATGGTCCCGATGAGTCTAAGTCTCTGGCCAGAGCACCTCCTATCTCGATTGGATAGATGCCTACCACGTATGGGTAGATGCCTGTCCTGTATTGGATAGATGAAATCTTATGCCTACCCCGTATGGGTAGATTCGTATCCCGTATTGGATAGATGAAATCTTATGTCCTGTATGGACAAATTCCTAACCCATATGGTTAGATGCTCCTCCCAGATGGATGAATGCCTAATCCAATTTGATGGATGCCTAGAGTATGCGATTGAGTCAAACACAATGAATAAATTAAAAAAAAAAAAAGAGAGAGAATGGTCAATTTTGTTGAGTTAATTATGGTGGGTTATTGCATTTCTCCTAGAGTGGACAATTTTGAGTAGCTTTGGTCCAAGTGGCTTATTTTTTATAATATTGCTTAGTATGTTTTGACCAACCCTCAAATAGGTTTTCAATGTTGTATCTCATATTTAAGGAGTGCAGATGGATGAGTTGATTGTGTGTGCAAAATTGAATTGTATGTGACATGTATATGAATGATATGCAAGAAGATATGAGATTTTTAATGTAAGAAATTCATTTTGAGAAGAGCTTCGAAGGTGATATATTCAAGAAGATAGTGTGCTGCAATAGTAGAGGTTGTTAGAGATTTTTTTCATGATGTTGATCTCTTGATCTAGTTGTTCAAGGCGAATTTAATGTTTATGGGAATCCTTCTCATTTCAATTTAGCAACTTCCTTCAATGTTGATTGATAGTGAGTACCTCAACAATATTTTGTATCTTGCCCTGAAGAAGTGATGTTCAGTAGAGCAAGTCCTAAGTTTGTGTCTTACCTAAGGTTGTGCACCTTAGTCTATAAGTTCAAAGCAGTAAGGTCTTTGGTAGGAAGCAATATTAAGTTGATGTTATTTATATTCAATGTGTTTTGATGTTTCAGAATAATTCAACCCCCTCTCAGTCCCGTTGTTAGTTCAAACACTGGTATTAGAGCTTTGGTTCCTCTTTGGAAAGCTTAACTACTTCAGGTAGATCTGTAAATGGCATGAGAACTTAATATTTAAGCACTAATGTTTGATGGAACAATTTTTTCTTATTGTAAGGAAAGAATGGAATCTTACTTGGAAAATATATAGAATGGAATTTGGGATATTATTCAAACTGGTTATCAATGACCTCCTAAGAGACCTTCAATTCTGGATGAAATTAAGGCTCAAGAGACAAATGCAAAAGCTAGAACAGTTCTTAGCAGTTGTCTAAGTAATGAAGTATTTGGTAAGGTTAAAGGATTGAAAGAAGCTAAAGAAGTTTGGAACAAATTATGTTGTGTGTATGAAGGTGTTTAGAAGACCTAGCAAGATAGGCTCTTGAATTTGAAGAAAAAATTTGAAGATTTCAGAATGGTTGATGATGAAAGTGTTGATAAATACATACACATAGTTAATGATACGACAAAAGCTATTCAAGCTATTGGTGGAATCTTAGAAGAAAGTGATGTTCTTAGAAAGATCCTATTTACATTGACCAAATCCTACAAACTAAAGAAATATGCTATTGAAGAATGTCATGATCTGAACAATTACTTGATTGAACAACTTATCGAAATATTGTCTACCTATGAAATTGGAGAGATGGAAGATATAAAATCCCATTGAAAGGAAGTTGCATTCAAAATTTTAATAATATAAGGAGATGAATAAAAATTAAGTGAAAACCTAGATGAGATTGAAGAAAACTTTGTAAGATGACTAAAGAGAGGGACTAGAAAGTATAAAGGTAAGTTGCCCTTAAAATTCTTTAATTGTGGAAGAATTGGTCATTATGCTTCTAAATGAATATATAAAGAAGACTATAGAAATCTGATGATGATGAAAAGAAAAGTAGATATAGAAGACATGATTTTAAGAAGAGAACAGATGATAGAGATAAAGGGAAAAAAATTATATTCTATGGAGACACATTCACCTAAAGAAGAATATGGAGAGGACTCGAATGAAGAATCTTTATTTTTGGCTATAGAAGAGAAGAATCAAAATAGGTATAAAAGAAAGGAAGAGAATACTAAATTGCATGCTAAGGTACAACCAAAATTGTGGACCATTGACTCTGGATGTTTGAACCACATGACAAGAGACAAGGAAAAGATCATTAATCTCAAGAAGTATGATAGTGGATTAGTGATGTTTTCAAGAGGAGAAGTTGCACCGATTTGTGGAATAGGAAGTATCTCCAATTGATGGTAAGCATAAAACTGATGATGTTTATTATGAAAAGGTTTGAGAAATAGTTTGTTAAATGTTACTCAGATGTGCAATTAAGGTTATGAAGTTGTGTTCAAAAATATTAGATGTATAATCAAAAAAGGACGGATTGGAAAGATGGTAGCAGAAGGCATTAGAACAAGTGAAAATTTTTACTATATAAAGGAAAGAAGTGTTTAAAATATATATTTTCCGACTCAGAGAAATGAATGTTGGTTATGGCAAAAAAAGATGGGACATGTTAATGTTGACAACATGATAAAGATCGGTGATACTAAAGCAGTGAGATTTACCAAAGTGTGTCAAGCCTAATGATACAGTGTACAGGGAATGTCAATTAGAGAAGTAGACAAAGAGAAGTTTAAAGAACAAGGAGTATTCTACTTCATATCTCGTAAATATGATTCATACGAATTTGTGTGGACCTACAAGGATAAGTGGTCTTTATGGAGAAAGATATTTCATCTTATTTATTGATGATTATTATAGGATGACATAGGTTACATTTTTTAGAGAAAAATCTAAAGCTTTTGAAAGATATGAAGTTTTGAAATCAATGGTAGAAATCAAGTTGATGCTAGAATCAAGTGTTTAAGATCTGATAGAGGTGGAGAGTTTACTTCGGATGAATTTGACATTTTTTGTCAGAAATATGGTTTTAGAACATATTTTTTTGCTCTGATAACTCCTCAATAGAATGGTGTAGTATAAAGGAAGAATAGGATTGTTATTGAGATGGCTAGAACTATGATGAAGGATTCTAACCCAAGTAATGAGTATTGGAAAGAAGCTATTATCATGCCCAAACTTTTGGGCAAAAACACAACAATAATATATTTTTCTTTAAACACTTAATCACCTTTTCTTTATGTAATGTTTAGATGTGGTTGTTGTCTTAGTTCCACTAATTTGATAACTTAAGTGTCAACTTAATAAGGTCTTTAATTTGAGCGATTAAATATCCAATTTAACTCCTAACTAAAGGGCTAGCATGAACGTTAGTTAGTTTAGGGGGGGGGGAGGTGACTTAAATTTTCCCCATGCCTCTTTACTTAAATACCTTCAATGGGGTATAGTTCTTTAAATATGATTAAAGACAGTGACCCCTAAAGGTGACATTAAAATATCTCCCAAACCTATCAGCCAATTAATAATTAAATTATTTACATTTAACCAAGTGTTGAAAGCCATTCTATTCATCTTACTAATAAATTATATTTTGATTACTCATAGTTACCAATAATCTCATCTTTATTTAAAGCTGATTACAATACTCCAATAATGGCATTACCACTTTAAAGTTAATTATATCGTTCAATTGAAATCTTCAATTTTTCAACTATATTAGTATTAAAATAATTTCCTTATGTTAATACTGATTTAGAAATCATAGGTCTTTATCTTCCTACCCCAATAATTCATCCCACAAATTAATCATTCAAACATCTCTAAATAGGTGAAATTGTATTATATACATATCCAATTGTCTTAATAAATATATATATATATATAGCACCACAATTATCTCAAATTTAATGATAAAAAGAAAACACCCCATTCAAAACTACAAATTCTATTATATATATGTATATGTACTTGTATACATATTTAATTTATATTTAATATGTATACAATTACACATGCATACATATATAATTAAAATGTTAACTCTATTAAGAATTACAAACCCTATCTATACTTTCATACCATTTTAAATCCCCCCCTTTTAAAAAAAAATTGCCCTAACTCTTAAATTAGTTAGGGCTTCCACTTGTATTTTTTTATCTTCTTTTTTTGTAGGGGCCAAAAATCGTGAGGCGGTGGCATTGAGCAACACAGCGGTGTGAGTGCAAAGGGTTGGCTCCACCACCAGTCGGCCCATGTTATTATTATTATTATTATTATTATCATTATTATTATTTTTTCTTTATATATATATATATATCAAAACAATATACCTCCTCAGGATTTTGTTTAAACACAGTTAGATATATATTAAATATTTCTGTAAATATGTCTATATATATATATATATTGGTTAATATGAAGACATAGGTGTAGATTTAACTATGATTTGTTTATCAGATTCTCGATCAGACCCCTCTTTTTGAAATATAAATATGTTCATATATGCATATACTCTTTCTTGTAAATATGTTAACAAACAATCATATTTTTTATTTATTTTGTTCTAATTTTTTAAATCTACATTCTTTTCTAGATTGTTATAATGATGAATTTGGTTTTTATGTGTGTGTGTGTGTGTGTGTGTGTTTATATATACATATATGTATATTTATTTTTTAACCAAGCATTTCAAGTGAATAAGAAGTAGAATATCAAACTTCAGTAAACACTACTTCATGTTTGAAAACATGTTTTGGGTAAATAGCAACAAACTTTAGTTTCGTGTCAGAGAAAGGGCCACAAAAGGGTTGATTTTTTCTTGAGCATCATGCCACCATAACTGAAAGTTTATCTCCATTTATCCACACCAAATTCTAGATGTTAAAACCTATGAGTTTTCGTTAGCATCCTACCATCAAGGAACAATAAAAAATTCTCAGTCATTTATGTCAAAAAAGGCACATTTTTTTGTAGATTCGACATCCTAAAGCAGTCTTCTACCTCTTGGATGAAGCTTAGAGTTACTTTACTTTAATTTTAGATGAGTTTGAAGTAAATTTTGTTTAGTTTCGAATAAATCATAACCCTCAATCACACCCAAAGACCCTAGTTTTGGGTTTGTTGATTGAGCATTGTAAACTCTATATAAATCCTTCATTTTTACATGAAAAGGGTTTGATTTTCGATGCACTTATTATAGTAAATCATTTATATATTTTTGGTGTGGTATTATTGTTGAACTAGTTGGATTTGAAAGAAATAAAGTTTGGATTTGATTAGTTTTTGTGTGTGTTGATTTCCCAAACAATTCTCTCAATGGTATTTTTGATTACATAGTGATTAGCTACAAAGATAACTTGATTGGATTGACCCCAAAGATGAATTTGTCTCACATACATGGATGGATGGCTATGTGATTTTATCAATTCTAAAAATCTTGTTATTTAATTTTATCCCCTTGATGATTGCATTACATCTATATAAATGTTGGAATTTCTAGTTTATAGTGATGTGATTTTCTTACAATTTGATCTAATCATCATAAGTAGAAAATAATTATATAATTAACATTTTCTAAGTACTTATTCTTTGTTTATTTATTACACTTCTCTCATACCACCCTATATTTTGTCATTTATTTCATAACAATTGGTAGACTAGTTGATTAAAATAGGTCTTGTTAGATTGAAACTCATGCAGGTTTATTCCAAAAAGTTCCAAAAATAGACAATTTAACCATAAGATGTTACTAATATTCTATCGAAGCTTGAATTGTCAAAATACCAAAAAACACCCTAAAAATATTCAGAACATTTTCACTAATCTATCTCTCATGGTCAAGACCTAGCCTCTAGTAACCTTGGAGTGATAAATCTCACTTTTCAAGAGAGAAGATCATTCCTAGACCCCTTTTCATTGTTTGTGCCAACACCACAATCAATAGTAATGCATAAGGAAAATAAGAGACTATATAGAAAAGTGACACTAGAAGAAGTTAGATAACTCACTTTCTAATTGAACCTAGATAAAGCATCTGGTCCTAATGCTTTCCAATAAGTTTCTTTTTATTTAGTTATGGGATATCTTAGGAAAGCACCTCACTATAGTAGTTGAGGAGTTGAGGAGAAGAAGAAAAATGATGGGAGACTACAACATACATTTTTTGCTTTAATTATTGAAAATAAGCAAATAACTATTATGGGTGATCTGTGTCCTATCTCCCTATATAATATAGTGTGTATGATAATGACCGATTTGATGGAAAATAGATTAAGTGCCTACCTGATAAAATCATCTTAGAAGAAAAATGGATTTTCTCTAGAATGGTTTATTGTTGAAGGGATATTGGTATTTTATGCAATCATCCACTCAATAAGAAAATCAAGGGTTGAAGGAATGATAATAAAACTAGGCATTCAAAAATATTATGATCAAGTGAATAGATAGCTCTTTCTTGAGGTCCTAAGGAAGTTTTGTTTTAGTGATAAGTGACTCCAATGGGTCATGGCATGTATCTCTAACACCAAGTACCTAGTCTTAGTGAATGGGTCCCCCTAGGGATTTTCCCCTCAAAGAGAGTCTCGAGGTGAGGCAATATATTATTCCCCTTCTTGTTCATAATTATGGTTGAAGGATAGTGTATTTGTCTAAAGGAAATAGTTGGAGTGGAGGAAGTCACACACTAAAAATTCACAGATGATAGAATGCTATTTGAGAAAGCATGCAAGAGATAGGCTAGAGTGATCGAAACAATATTGGATTACTATTGTAAAGCCTCAGGGAAAAAATTAATTGGAGGAAATCAAACGATTTCTTTTTTAACATCCAACCAAGCCCTCAGAGGGATCAAAATTTGGGTAGAAAAGTTGCCTAGAAGATTTCTAAGGAGACCCCTCTTTACAGGAATTAATAAGAGTTATCTCTGAGACTCTCTTTCTAAATTATTGCAAATGAAAGATGGAAGCATGGAAAGAGAAATGACTCACCTTGATGGGAAGAATTATGTTGTTAAAGCCAATAATCTTGATAGTTCCAATCTATTCAATGTCATGTATGAAACTAACCAAGTGGAAGAAGGGATTGAATAGATAATGTGAAGGTATTTTGTCTGTGGAATGGCAGACCGCAAGAAGTTCCCACTAATAGCAAGGGATAAAATTTGTAACCCAAAGGATGTCATATTGATTGGGCTCAAACAATTGATAGTTATGAGTGTGGAAATGGAGAAAAAATGATATGGAAAAAGTACACCAAAAGAGAACAAAAGTGGGCCATGATCTTGCAAAATAAATATATTGACTCCAATGATTAGGATTGAATATTCACTACAAGAGACCCGCCAAGGGGCTTGGTGGTTTGGAACTTCATGCTTGAATACAAGGAAATCATTACAAATCATTTAACATGGGACATCAAGGATGGGCATAGCTCTTCCTTTAGGAAGGACTCCTAGATGGATATAAGGTGTTGGATTAGTATTAGAACCTAGACTTCTTGTGGGAGAAAATATCTATGGAATGGGGAACTAAAGTGACATAGTATGTAGAATTGGTATGGGTTGGTGGGGTAGAGTGTTGGAGGTGGAAATCCCTATAGGGTGTAGAAGCACTAGAGGGGTAGAAATTAGAATTACAATAAATTATCAAGGAAATAATATTAGTAGTTACTGAAGATGAGGATAATGTGAGGTGTTGTGGGGGAAAATCAAGAGAGTACATGGTGAAGCTTGGATACAAGATCAAGGAGGCAATTATCAATAAACATAATTGGCTAGAACACCTATTTTATCATTCCTCTTGTCTCCCAAATCACAAATCATTTCTATTTTAGCATTGCATTGTTTGGAGGTAGAATATGAGGAGTTGGCAAGCACAAATCATAGTGAATATGGGTTGAACTACCCCTAGAAAGCCAACATGACTAGGTGGATTGAAGGCTCAACTAGGAGATCCCATAATATTGGGTTACTCTTTTTGGTACATCCTGAATTTTGTTTAAATCATACTTTTTTAAGAAAATATAATAATTTTAGCCTTGATAAGTCCCATTTGAAGTAATTAATTGACGAGAGTTAGAACAAAGCCTCTTAGATCAAAATCCATTGGATAGAACCTCTCTACTCTTAAATCATACCTGAAATGGAGTCTCCTTCGCACCTATTAAAATGATGATAAAAAAAATCACTTTTACATTAGCATTTGGGCGGTCAAATGAATTCATTTAAATGTTTTGTTTTTCTAAGCATGTAGTCCTTATTGTAAGCTTCCCAAATAGTATAATTTTTTATATAATTAATTTCATTAATATATTTATGTTTTTTTTCCTTATGAATGTAAGTTTTTCATCAAACTTTAAGGATTGTAATTCACACATGAAAAAATTTAAAATTAGAGAAAAAAATTGTAAAAAATATCTTTTCCCTAGGTATTGATATCTTCGTTTCAACACAGAAAGAAGAAGTTAATTCAAATGGATACAAAAAAATGTTATGCATTGCGGAATACACCTTTATCCAAATTAAAATTACCCTCACTACAAAAATTAACTTAAAAAGATATATGTAACAAAAAAAAATATTAGGCTTAATTTTGATGGATCATCCAAGGGTAATCCAGGCCATTCAGGACTGGGTGTGTTATTAAGAGATTTTAAAGGAATGCTAATTCAAGCTAAATCCATCACACTACCACATGGTACTAGCAATCAGGTAGAAATACAAGCTTTATATCATGGAATTAATTCAGCCATGGAGTTGAAGGTTAAACACCTTATCATTGAAGGAGACTCCCTTTTGGTTATCAATGCATGTAGAGACGCTAAAATATGCAACTGGAAGATCACATATGTTTTGCAACAGATATGGAGAATGCTCGTCTTTTTTTATTCTTTTCAAGTCATTCATATCTATAGGGAAGCCAATATATAATCCGATGTATTGGAAAATTTGGCCTATGATAGTCCACACCAACAATCTTCATTCTTTGCAAATGATTTTGCCTTGCCTCCTAGTCTTCATCAAATTCTCTCACAAGAAATGATAATATAGTTCCTTTTCACCTTTGGCTTTGGAACTAACATTTTTTTGCAGATTCTTGTTCGTGATCAGTCAAATCTTTCAAAGGTTCATCGAATGGTATGCACGTTCTTTCTATGTCTTTTGGTGAAGTCGCATGGTGCTGACGACAATGATTTACATTGGTTGTGCTTCAAAATCATTGACTTTTCTACATGAAGAATGTGTTGGTTCTAGTTATGACACCGTGGAATGATGACTCTATCTAATTTGCATTATGTCACCTCCATAACCCCTATCATCCGAATGACCACGCTGTCATGGCATTAAACTTTCAAAAATCAAATTTCAAAGCCATTGTAAACTACTTGTTCTTGTCATGATTATCGGTATTGTACCTCACCAACTTGTTAAATGGATTGCATCTATGATATATACACATGTCACATGTCTTTCAAGTCGTTATGGTGGCTGAATGCATCATACCTTCCACTTGTTACTCAAAGAACTACCCGCCGATAATGTAGAAGTACAACCTTCAAAGCTACTCACGCTTATACCTTCTACTAAAGAATTTATTGAATGTCTACTTTTGATCTCTCAATGTAGTGGGAAAGATTCACCATATCTCTGAATATTTGTTGTTTCTAGTTTTGTACAATGTCGTCTTCTATATATCTAGACCCTTCGTCATTTTCGGTTACAATAAAGGCATTTTTCATGAGGTTGTTTGGTCTACAAAATAGGTCACAGTGGATTTCTGATAGTCATTGGAGGAGTGGCATTGCAGTTCTATGTTGGGATAGTTCCGATAATTACCAGAATATAGGTTTCTGGTTTATCCCTTTGATTCCCATTTTCTGTAATTTCGTGTTCATTTGGGTTTGTGGCTACTTGGCTATGGAGCATTCTAGGAAGAATTTCCTCTAGGTGAGTCGTTTGATGCCAGTGAACTGAGAATTGTTTTCAAAGTACCTTGCCTTGGGAGACTTGATGCTATCAAAAAAATAATTGGGGAACGGATTTTATCACCCTCGACACCTAGACTGCTTTTCCCTTCCCAGTTATTTTCCATCTTTCTTTCAAATTGTCTGATGGGTTGTAGTATTTTCAGTTATTGAAGGCCATATTTGATGATGCTATTCAACCAGGTTTCCTAAGGCAAGGAGAACTACTTGAATGTGTGCAAAAATATAATTTGGGTATAGGTAATGGATACATTATGGGGATTTTCCCTAGATGGGACTTAAAGAACACCATTTTAGGTGACATTTTTGACGCATTTGGTCAAGGCCTGCGTTATGATGACCCGTATAGACTTTACAATGCTCTACATACTCTTCGTCATGACATAGATGCAACAACAATGAGAGTACTCAAAGATAAGTTTTTTGCAATATCCTTTCTGCTCTCTCATCTGCATGCTTATCAACTTCAACCCGTACTTGTTTGACCACAACCTCTCACACCTGCAAGGAAAAGAAAGGGAGATGATCTTCTCGGTGATGCCTCATCTGTTGCAAAACATGTTTGCCATTGAGTTTGAAAGTATGTGCAAATTGATGCATGTTATGGGATCTTTTGATAAACTTCTGGCCAATTTTGTAATGTCCATTTTGGTTAAATTATCGGACCTTTAACAAATATTGTACATAGCATATGTGTCAAATGATAGCTACTGCAACTGTATTTGCACTAATAGCTTTGTAATAACTTGTCTGATATTATGTTGTTAGCTTCTTCGTACACTTAGTTTTATATGTAAATTGCATGTTTTTGCAATTTTGATTTTTGCCAATACTATAATTTTGGCTTCTGTAAAGTTTAATTATACTTAATGTAATTGCGGCCTAGGCCTTTTATTTATTTTTTTTAAATTATGATAAAATATCCATCCATTAGATATTGGTGTGAAAAAATTATATTTAAAAAATTAGAATTTCCTCCTTCTATAAAAAATATTATGCTTTATAGAATAATGGTCACTTCTAAAAAACCTTGAATGCCGTAAATATTAATTTATTAAAAGTTACATAATTATATGAGTAATTCATTTTTTTTTAATTTTTAAAAAATACATTAAGAATCTATATGAATAATTTCACAAATTAGTAGTTTACTTCATCTTCAAATTCTTAATGGTTTAGTTGCTATAAGTGATAGTAATAATTTGGTACAAAATGTTGATTTCAGTGTCAAGTTTGGCCAAAAAGCGTAAACAAGTATTCTGGGATCACCCAACCATAGTGAGTGGGAAGGTATTGTTCGCAATATTGCATTATAATAGACAATGAAAGATTGTTGGTATTTCTTAAGGATATTGAGAAGGTTGTTGATGATTATGGATATATCTGATTAAAGATGTTTTACTATCTTGATATTATTATTTTGTCATTGATGTCAAGAAATTGATTTTCTAATTCAGTATGATGTTGCCATATTTTGATAAATATGATATGAAGATTATAAAAATGTCAGTAAAAGACACAGGAAAGAATATGATGAATAAGGGGATGAATAAGGTATTCAATGGGCAACTACTACCGAGTCAGACAATGATGAGATCATGATGTTTTAGATTGTTTTAACATCATACATATGTTGTAAATTGTAAAGGTTAATACTATACTATGTTATCAAGCAAAGAACCTAGTCGGTAAACCCTAAGGAACCTAGTTGGTAAACCCTAAGGTTATCGCTATCGGTTAAAGAAGGCGGAATGTCTACCGAGTGAAGTTTAATATTCACCGAGTTGTTACTGAGTTGTAATTGAGCTATAACAGAATACATTAAATGTTTTTATACGATATTTAATGAAGGAAGCTGATGAACTGGAGCGAATTAAATGATTGGTAAGCCATGGAAGAAGTTTGTTAACGAATCTAAGGCAATGGAAAGTCGGCATGAAGATCTACAGCTCAGATTGAACCATAATACCCTAGCACAAGTTCCAAGACTATTATGCAAGTTCCAAGGCGGGGTAAAACATTTTCAGATCAAAAGATGCATTGAACCTGGACAAGATTGAAGATCTGATGGCTAAGATTGATCATGGGAAATGTGATCAAGGAGATTAAGCGGTTACCTAATTGTTTATAAATAGGAAATTGTTGGTAAACAATGTATGTGGGCAAGTGTATGCATAGGGATGCTACATAGTGATTACCGATCACAGAAGCTTGAAGACCTGTTAGAATAATAGAGTATAGAAGCCTAGCAGATAGACAAGATTAGTTCTATGTCTAGATTGTATTGAACAAATAGGAATCTGCTTTAGCATTTTAGATGTGAAGTTGCAGATAGATTTTTATTACTGTTATTTTGTGAAAGTGATAGAAAATCTCTTAACCGAGTGGACTTAACAGTCTTATATGTAAATCCTCTAGCAATGTGACATTTTGATTGAGTGTTTGAAATCCTTTAACAAGGTCACTTCTAACAAAGTGAAGATCCTAACAAATCTGAGGGAAATCCCTTAACTGGGTCACATCTAGCAATGTGTTTGTAATCTTTAATGGGATTTGCTTTTAACCGAGCATACTCTAGAAGAGTATATTTCTTAGTGGGTCCAAAATCCCATAGTGGTTTTTCCCTATTTGGCTTTCCAAGTTAAATCTGGTGTTATGAGGTTTATATTGTTCATATGCTTTTGAGTTTGCGTGTTTAACAGTTTTGGTTATATGACTGATATATATGTTACTGAGGTTGAATCTGATGTTTTTATGGATGATTAAGTTTGTATGATTCACCCCCCCCCCCCCTCTCATCTTGTTGGCTATTGGATCTGTACTTATATTAAGTATCAGAACTATCAATTGGTAGCAGAGCCTTGGACTCGGGAAGGAAAGTTTAAAGGCACTTGAGTTAAAGATCCAAAGATGTATAAGAGGGATGCACCGAAGCTGAACAAGTCAAGTTTCTCTACATGGCAGAAAAGGATGAAGCTACATCTATCAGGAGTTGGAGAATATGTTGTATACTATCTGGAGAATGATTTTGTTACACCGAGCACCTATCCATTGACTATGGAAGAGATAAAGGCAAATCAAGAACATATTCAAGCAATGATTGAAATAACATCTACATTGATCGATTCAGAATTTAATGATCTAGAAGGCTGCAATGATGCAAAGGCAATGTGGGATAAGCTCATATCAGTATATGGACGAGATGAACATGTTCAAAGAGAAAAAGTAGACAGTCTGAGAGGACAAATTGAATCTATGAGGATGAATGAAGGTGAGAACATAACTCAGTACAATACAAGATTAAAAGAGATTGTCAATCAAATCAAAGGAGTAGGTGGAACTATTGAAGAAAAGGATATAACAAGTAAGTTGTTAAGAATCCTTCTACCAGCTTATGCAATCCAAGTCTCTTCAATCAATGAATTAAGGTCTGTACCTAATATGCCAGTTTCTTTGGATGCTACTATTGGTAAGCTACATGCATTTGAGTTAAGTAATTTTGATAACAGTGGATCTTCAGTAAATAAAGTTGAATCTGCATTTAGTTCTTTTCATCTTGATGAATCTAATGACTACAATGAAAGAAAGTATAAGTACTCTGAAGGAGATCATAGTGGAGAAAGTGAAAGATTTTGGAAGAACATGGAAGAAGTACACAAACTGTATGAAGAAATCAGAAAGCAAGAAGAGTTTGAAGCACTATTAGCCAAAAGGTTACCGAGAGGCAAAGGTAAGTATAACGGAAAACTACCTTTGAAATGTTTCAATTGTGACAAGATAGGACATATGGCTTCTAACTATCCTGACAAAGATTTTACTGAAAAGAGAGATTACCTAGATGACAGATAGAAAGATAACCATTACAGAGGACACCAAGACTTCAGAAGAAGAGATAGAAAGACATGCTTAATAGCTGATGAGAAATCTAACGATGATAAATCAAATGAGACTGATACATAAGAAGTTGTTTATGTGGCTATCAAGGATGGCTCAGATGAAGACAGGTATGAAGAAAAATCCCTAATATCTCACATAAACACTAATGATTCTTGGATTATAGATAGTGGATGCTCACATCATATGACAGGAGATAAACACAAGTTTGTTATGTTAGAAGATTATGATGGAGGCTATGTTAGATTTGGTAATGATGCACCATGTCTGGTAAGAGGTAAAGGATCTATAACACTTCTTGATAATGCAAGATGCAATGATGTTTATTGGGTTGAAGGTTTGAAATACAATTTGTTAAGTGTAGCAAAGCTAAACAACACAGGTTACCAAATAGAATTTCAGAAAGGAATTGTCAAAGTTCATAACAAGAATGGAAAGTTAGCTGCTACCAGGACACAAACAAAAGGTAATACATTTCACCTTGACTCAACTCGGAATAAGTGTTTGCATGCAAAAATTGATGATACTTGGTTATGGCATAAAAGTTTTTGTCATGTAAATTTTGATAATCTGATCAAAATAAGTAAGATGCACAGAGTAAGAGGTCTACCAAGTCTTGAAAAACCTAAGAATGTTATGTGTCGAGGATGTCAGATGGGTAAGATAACAAGATCAATCTTTACAAGTAAGTCTTACACTTCTAAGGGAATATTAGATCTAGTGCACACTGATCTTTGTGGTCCTATGAAAGTTCAAAGTTATTATGGTGATAAGTATTTCATATTATTTGTGGATGACTATTCAAGGATGATGTCAGTAATGTTTTTAAAGGAAAAATCAGAAGCTTTTCAAATGTTTAAATGGTACAAGGCAAGAGTTGAAAATGAAACAAGAAGACAACTGAAATGTCTTAGATCAGATAGAGGAGGAGAGTTCACATCTGATGAATTCAACTTATTTTGCAATGATCATGGTATTAAAAGACAAGTCTCTGCACCAAGAACTCCACAGCAGAAAGGAATAGTTGAAAGAAGAAACAGATCTATTGTGGATTGTGCTAGAACACTGATGATTGAAAAGAAGGTGCCACAAACATTTTGGAGAGAAGCAATAAGCACAGTTGTTTACACCTTGAATCAAGTTAAATTGAAGAAAGGTACTTTGAAGACACCATATGAAATCTGGTATGATAAGAAACCTAATGTTAGTTATTTTAAAATCTTTGGAAGTAGATGCTATGTTCATAAAGATGATAGAAATGGCAAGTTTGATCAGAAGAGTGAAGAAGGAACATTTCTAGGTTATTCTTCCAGAAGCAAAGCATTTAAATGTCTAATCAAATCATCTAACAAAATAGTAGAAAGTGCAAATGTGAAAATTGATGAATTTGCAAAAAGAAATAATGAAGGAAATTTCAAGGAACCAGAAGACTATGATGAATTTGTCTATGTTCAACCAAGAAGTCCTACTGAGAAGACTGTTGAAGAAAATGAAGAGAATATCCAGTTACCGAGTGATGAAGAAGATCATACAGAGCCTACCGAGCCTGTATTAGCCAAGTATGTCAGAAGACATCATGCATCAAGTCAGATTATAGGAGATAAGGATGATCCAGTGATGACAAGGAACAAACTGAGATAGAACACATGCTTGATATTTGAATTTGAACTGAGAATAGTGAAAGAGGCATTTAACAGTGAACATTGGGTAAATGCTATGATAGAAGAGATTGATCAAATCAAGAAGAATGACACATGGACACTAATCCCAAGACCGAAGGACAAAAATGTAATCGGTACAAAGTGGATTTTTAGAAACAAGCTTAATGAAAAAGGAGAAGTCATTCGAAACAAAGCAAGATTAGTTTGCAAAGGTTATGCTCAAGAAGAAGGAATTGATTGTGGTGAAACTTTTGCACCTGTTGCTAGACTTGAAGGAGTAAGAACATTGTTGGCCTATGCTGCTTTCAAGAACTTCAAGGTATATCAAATGGATGTCAAATCTGCATTTCTGAATGGAATATTAGAAGAAGAAGTTTTCATTGAACAACCTGAAGGATTTGTTGAAGACAATAATAAAGATCAGGTATGTAAATTGAACAAAGCTTTATATGGTTTGAAGCAACCACCAAGAGCATTGTATGAAAGATTGCACTCTTATTTGATTAAGATTGGTTTTATAAGGACAAGTGAGAACAACAACATGTACATGAAGAATGATGAAAATGGAATACTGATCTCAGCCATATTTGTTGATGATATTATATTTTGTGGAAATGACTCTTTATGCAAGAACTTTGGAAATGAAATGAGCAAAGAATTTGAGATGTCATTAATCGGTGAGATAAAGTATTTTATAGGTTTACAGATACTACAAATGAAAAATGAGATTTTCATTACTCAATCCAAGTACATAAAGGAAATCTTGAAGAAATTTGGAATGGATGATTCAAAACTAGTAAGTACTCCTATGACTACCAACTATAAATTATCTAAGAATGATGAATCTGCATCTGTTGATGAGACACTCTACCGATCCATGATTGGAAAACTACAATATGTTGTTCACAGCAGACCAGACATAGCACATGCAGTAGGTATAGTTGCAAGATTCTCTGCAGATCCTAAGGAAACACACATGACAGCAATCAAAAGAATTTTTAGATACTTGAAAGGCACAGAGGATTATGGCTTAGTATATCAGAAAGGAAATGATTTTGATTTAAAAGTTTATACTGATGTTGATTGGGCAGACAACATTGATGACAGAAAAAGCACAAGTGGAGGAGCTTTCTTTTTAGGAGAAAGACTAGTGAGTTGGTTTAGCAAGAAACAAGGATGTGTTTCACAGTCAATAGCAGAAGTTGAATACGTTGTTGCAGCATTGAATTGTACCAACATTACATGGATCAAACAACTATTGGAAGGTATAAATGTGAAAGTTACCGAGCCAGTAACTATATTCTGTGACAATACCAGTGCCATTAATATTTCAAAGAATCCTGTTATGCACTCTAAGACAAAGCACATATCTATCAAATATCATTATCTTAGAGAAGAAGCTCAAGAGAAGAAAGTGGTGTTGGAATATGTTATCACAAAGGAGAAAATAGCAAATATCTTCACCAAGCCACTACCAAAGGACACTTTTGAATATCTCAGAAGCAAGTTAGGCGTCCTACCCCTATCTTCTACTCACTGACCGAGTTCGGTGAAAGAATCAATCTGATGACTCTAATGAATATCTTTTGGGAGTTGATGCTGAGTTATACACTTTAGGATGTTTTCTAAAAGTCTACTGGAATTAATACAAGAAATATTACAGGGAACGGGAATTGAAGACAAATGCTCTAATCGAGACTCAGTTGATACACAACAGCAGAAAATAACTTCTTACAGAAAGAAATTATGTTTTAGTTCTTTACTTTTTGGCATTGTTGTCAAAGGGGGAGAAGACCAATATAGGGGAGAAGACCTATCAGACCAATGTAGGGGAGAAGACCTATAAAGAAGAGAAGACTAAGAGAAAACTGAGCAAACTACAGATTGGGAAGAAGACTAATGTATGGGGGAGAGCATTTCAGCATTTCAGAATCACAGCAATCTGAATCTACTAAGGTCAAATCAATTGGTTTTTCCATCAATTCCAAAGGGGGAGATTGTTGGCAATATTGCATTATAACAGACAATGAAACATTGTTGGCATTTCTTAAGGATATTGAGAAGGTTGTTGATGATTATGGATATAATTGATTAAAGATGTTTTACCATCTTGATATTATTATTTTGTCATTGATGTCAAGAAATTGATTTTCTAATTCAGTATGATGTTGCCATATCTTGATAAATATGATATGAAGATTATAAAGATGTCGGTAAAAGACACAGGAAAGAATATGATGAATAAGGGGATGAATAAGGTATTCAATGGGCAACTACTACCGAGTCAGACAATGATGAGATCATGATGTTTTAGATTGTTTTAACATCATACATATGTTGTAAATTGTAAAGGTTAATACTATACTATGTTATCAAGAAAAGAACCTAGTCGGTAAACCCTAAGGAACCTAGTCGGTAAACCCTAAGGTTATCGATATCGGTTAATGAAGGCAGAAAGTCTACCGAGTGAAGTTTTGTATTCACTGAGTTGTTACCGAGTTGTAACCGAGCTATAACAGAATACATTAAATGTTTTCATGCGGTATTTAATGAAGGAAGCTGATGAACTGGAGCGAATTAAATGATTGGTAAGCCGTGGAAGAAGTTTGTTAATGAATCTAAGGCAATAGAAAGTCGGCATGAAGATCTACAGCTTAGATTGAACCGCATTACCTTGGCACAAGTTCCAAGACTATTATGCAAGTTCCAAGGCGGGGTAAAACATTTTCAGATCAAAAGATGCATTGAACCTGGACAAGATTGAAGATCTAATGGCTATGATTGATCATGGGAAATGTGATCAAGGAGATTAAGCAGTTACCTAATTGTTTATAAATAGGAAACTGTTGATAAACAATGTATGCGGCCAAGTGTATGCATAGGGATGCTACATAGTGATTACCGAGCATAGAAGCTTGAAGACCTGTTAGAATAACAGAGTATAGAAGCCCAGCAGATAGACAAGATTAGTTCTATGTCTAGATTGTATTGAACAAATAGGAATCTGCTTTAGTATTTTAGATGTGAAGTTGCAGAAAGATTTTTATTACTGTTATTTTGTGAAAGTGACAGAAAATCTCTTAACTGAGTGGACTTAACAATCTTACATGTAAATCCTCTAGCAAGGTGACATTCTGATTGAGTGTTTGAAATCCTTTAACAAGGTCACTTCTAACAAAGTAAAGATCCTAACAGATCTGAGGGAAATCCCTTAACCGGGTCACATCTAGCAATGTGTTTGTAATCTTTAACAGGATTTTCTTTTAACCGAGCATACTCTAGAAGAGCATATTTCTTAGTGGGTCCGAAATCCCACAGTGGTTTTTCCCTATTTGGGTTTCCACGTTAAATCTGGTGTTATGAGGTTTATATTGTGCATATGCTTTTGAGTTTGCATGTTTAACAGTTCTGGTTATATGACTGATATATATGTTACCGAGGTTGAATCTGATGTTTTTATGGATGATTAAGTTTGCATGATTCACCCCCCGCCCCCCTCTCATCTTGATGGCTATTGGATCTATACTTATATTAAGTATTAGAACTATCAGGTATAACGAGTTTAATAATATAAGGAAATTACTATTATGGTAGCCCAATTTTGTTTTTTCAAGGGCTAAAATTTTAGCATGTATAGGCTTGACCATTTTAGGAAGGACTCCATTTTATACTGCATAGGTAATAGATATGGTATTCCAATATGATGCTAGTTTGTTCATAAGGGTGTCAAGTTGTTACTATGGCATGGATAGCATAGCTATGGGTCAACCAATTTTGGTGTTTAGTTTAACATTGTGTGTGTGTGTGTGTGTGTGTGTGTGTTAGCAGCAATCAAGAAGGAAGGCTGAGAGGGGGGGTGAATCAATCTTCACCAGCTCTCAGCAAATTAAATTCTAAAACATAAACAGATAAACTACATCAACAGATAGATAAGAAAATTAACAACACAACACACAAAACCAAGATTTTGACGTGGAAAATCTGGTTAAGGGAAAAACCATGGTGGGAACCTACCCACAGTAAGATGATACTCTACAATAGTATGTAAAAATATTACAATGGGGAATGCACATGCATTCAGGCACACTTCCTAGAGCTCATTGCTCAAAAGATATTTTCCTGGAAGGCTACAACCCTCAGGGAAGTCTCACTAACTTACAATATGATTCAGACTACAATCTGGAAGGAATGCACTGCAATAATAGCATCTACAAATGCCTGATGACAGTTTTGGTTAAGCACAGTTGTCTGCTCTGCAACACCAAACACACCTCAACACTTCAATGAATGATATATCCTTGTCCATACATTCATCTCTCTCTAATAATGTAGATGCAATACCAACACCTAAATTACGTAAGCATCTCACCTATATATACAAATCATCAACCTTGATAACAAGGTCGGCTAAACCCTCAACCCTCAACTTACAATTACAAAAATTGCATTGCACGATACAAAGGTCAACCATCGGACCAATATTATGATTTAAATTACATAGCATGGACCTAATTCAAATTCCCAAACAATTATATCCATGGGAAATCCTTCAAAGATCAACCACAATATGCTACACCACTAGAAATACCACATAACACACAAATCATCACCGCTTTATAGAAATCACCAGAAACGCGCACAATGATGAATATGGATCGCTAAAACAAGTAGGACATGACTAGGAAACACCAACATGTATGTTAGAATCATTCGGAACAATTGCACCGAAACCTCTTTTCAAATCTTCATCAGTCAACATCTCAAAGCTCAAGAACACAACCAATCAACAACTGTCATGAGGAAAAATAACTTGAGGAGAACCAAATCACAAACCATCTGAAATGAAGATACACAAGATCATCCCAAACAATAATCCAAAGTCTCATAACAAGATGTGATCACACCAGAATATATTAGAGGAAATACCGGATTCTGCAAAATAGCGATCAGCAAAACCAAACTACAAAACCGGATCAAAAACACTTGCCAAACTCACCGGAATAACTCACAGGAATATGTTGACATCAATGACAACAACATATCCTAGGAGCAGAAATTATCAGCCAAATGTAACAATCTCCCCAATAATCTAACAATCTCCCCCATAATCCAACAATCTCCCCCTTTGGCATTGATGGCAACATATTAATGTGAAAAATAGTCAATGCAAAGAAAGAAGATATCACCAGCAAACTCCCCCTAAGATCAAGATAGATAAATAATTTTTTCACATGATCTTTCTCCCCCTTTGATAGCAATGCCAAAGATCTCCAAAATAGAAAACCAAACTCGATCTCCCAAAATAGAATCATGAATCTTTCTCCCCCTGGGACACACAACCAAATCAATAGACTACTCCAGTAGAGGAGGAGAACCAACTCATCAATCCAGATAAAAGAATAATGCTTTGAATTCCATCAGATCAATGCAACTCAATGCATTTAATTCTCATCAGGAGGGGTGGATACCCCTAACTTGTCTCTCAAATAGACAAATGTTTGTACAGGCAAAGGCTTAGTGAAAATATCAGCAATTTGTTCCTTAGTAGATACATATTCTAGCTTCACCTTTTGTTCACTGACTTTCTCTCTCAAGTAATTATATTTAATTGATATATGCTTAGTCTTTTAATGTTGCACCAAATTCTTAGACATGTTTATAGCACTGAAATTATCACAGTATATAACAGTAGGCTCATCATAAATAACTCTAATATCTTTCAACATTTGCTTCATCCAAACTATCTAAGTGCAATTACTAGCAACAGAAATGTACTCAACTTCAGCAGTAAATAAAGATGTTGAATCTTGTTTCTTGCTAGTCCATGAAACCAACTTATTACCTAAAAAGAATTCTCTAACGGTAGTACTCTTCCGGTCATCAACATCACTAGCCTAATCAGCATCAGTGTAAGCACACAACATGAAATCATCATTCTTTGGATACCATAAACCATAATCCTTAGTTCCCTTTAGATATCTGAATATTCTTTTAACAGTAGTGACATGACTCTCCTTCGGATCAGCTTGATATCTAGCAGCCATACACACAACATGCATAATGTCAAGTCTAGTCTAAGTAAGATATAGCAGTCCACCAACCATAGATCTTTACAAACTCTAATTAGCTTTAGGAGATTCGTCATTTTTAGACAATTTACAATCAATCACCATAGGAGTTCCAACCAGTTTGGAATCATCTAATCCAAACTTCTTTAGCAATTCCTTCACATACTTAGTTTGAGATATAAAGATACCTTTTCCTATTTGTGCAATCTGCAAACCTAAGAAAAATTTCATCTCACCAATCATAAACATCTAAAATTCTTCTTGCATATCACTGGCAAACTTCATATTCATATCATCATCACCACCAGAGATAATGTTATCAACAAAGACTTCAATAATCAAAATGTTATCATTTTCAATCTTAAAGTACATATTACTATCAGTAGAACCTTTGATGAATCCTAATTTTAGCAAGTATTTGTTTAATCTAGCATACCAGGCTCTAGGGGCTTGTTTCAATACATAAAGTGTTTTCTTCAACTTACATACCATGTCTCCATCATCTAACAATGAAAATCCATCAGGTTGTTCAATGTAAACTTCTTCTAGATCACCATTCAAAAATGCAGAATTGATATCCATCTGATATACCTTGAAATCTTTATAAGCAACACAAAGAAACAACAATCTAACAACTTCAATTCTAGCAGCCAAAGAAAATTTTTCTTACATAATCAATCCCTTCTTGTTGTGAATATCCTTTGCAGACTAGTCTGGCTTTATTTATGACTACTTCACCGACTTCATTCAATTTGTTCCTAAAAACCCATTTAGTACCAATAATATTTTTATCCTTAGGTCTAGGCACAAGTTCCCAAGTATTGTTCTTTTCAATTTGATCTAACTCTTCTTCCATGGCTCTAATTCAGTTATCATCTTTATAGGCTTCATCAACATCTTTAGGTTCAACTTTAGAAATCAAACATATTTCTTCTGCAGCTAACCTTCTAGTCATCACGTCTTTATTCTTGTCACCAATAATCTGATTCTCAAAATGATTTAGTCTTACATACCTTGGAGTCTTCTGATTGCTATGATCTACAGGTTCCTGCACATCATCACCACCACCAGCAACATCTGGATTAGTAGTCTTTACTGGATCATTCTGCTTAGGCTCTTCAGGTTGAATAGGAGCTAAAACAACATGCTGACCTTCATCATAAGCTCTGATCTCCTTCCCAATTTTGTCATCCACCTTCACATTTGCACTCTCAATTATCTTTCTCAGTCTCTTATTATAGCACAGGTAGGCTTTTCTATTTGTAGAATATCCCAATAAGATACCTTCATCACTTCTAGCATCAAACTTTTCAATATCCTCATCTCTCTTGATATAGCATTTGCTATTAAAAACTTTGAAATGTTTCACAGTAGAAACATGACCAAACCAAAGCACATAAGGGGTCTTACCGACATCACCTTTGATATGAACTATATTGAATGCATAGACTGCAATGCTAATAGCTTCTCTCCAGTAGACCTTCGGAACACTTCCTTCAATCAACATAGTTCTTGCAACATCTAAAATAGTACGGTTCTTCCTTTCAACAATCTCATTGTATTGTGGTGTCCTAGGAGCAGATAGTTGTCTTCTGATTCCATGTAACTCACAAAAAGAATTGAACTCGCCATAAAAAAATTATGTTAAATTTGTGAAATACAACCTCACAGAACCCAATGAACACCTGTATCCAAATAACCTGTCACAACAATGAAAGATTCACAAAACACAAAGATTGCTTTGAAAACCTAGAGAAAAAGAATGCAATAATGATAATTAGATTGGTTAAGGATTACAAAGGGATCAATCCTTATAAAAGGATATCAAAACCTAAAAACATAAACACTAAAAGCAATTAATTATTAATATTCCTAAGTTCAGCCTCCTAAATTTATCTTAAGTGAAATAGAGAAAAGGTGACTTAATTATGAAATCAATATGATTTAATTAATTAAGTAAACTAATACCTTTTACTCTAACACCGGACTAGATGCTAGAAAGCTAAAAATGGGTCCCGACAACAAGGCCTTATGAGGTACCTAAGTACAATGAAATCTCTGTAAGATGGAGAAAAGGGAGAAAACCCTATGGGAACAAAACTCCTCTCCAAGAAGAGATGAAAGCTCAAGTGAAGGACTAAGAAGCCTCCAAACAAGAATGTTCTAGAAGATAGAAACAAAAGAAGAGCATGAAGAAGTTGCAAAATCTGTCGTAGAATGACTGTTATGATGCTGAAATAAGAATCTCCTCTGAAACAAAAGATGATCTAGATCAAGAAGACACGAACTTGCATGAGTGCCCTCAATGACACTACTCGAATCTGAATCAGATGGCAAACACAGGCAAAACATCTAGAACTCAAAGATATAGATGGCACAAGTACCAATAGTCTAAAGAACTGATGAAATGAAAAAATGGAAGGTTGCCTCTAGAAATAGGAATGCAAGAGCCTCCATATGGTAAGTTTTCCATCTCACTAAAATGTATGGGTAACTAGCCGCTGCATCTGCCTACTACATAGGAACAAATACTGAATACATAGCTCACTCCAACATGAAACCAAGGAAGCATTAGCACCAACAATAGAAACCCCGCATAATGCTGACAAGGGAGAGGTATGACAGGTACACTTAATCTGAAAGCCATAATGTAGCGCATGAAGAAGAACCAAGAACATCTAACCATGCAGACATGAAAGTACAAGCAAATACAAAGGGTGTGCAAACCAAGGCACACACACATGAGAAAGGTATGGAGGAAAACAAAGGCAAACATCAAACCCCCAAGACACTTTATATCATAGTGCAGGTACAATAAGGAACAAAACTAATGTGCAAGATCCCATAATACATGTGCAATACAAAGGCACCTCAATGGGTTTACAAAATCATAAGTGCTTACAATGAAACCTCAAAATGTCAAAAAAAAAGACATAATACTGGAAATACATGAAGAACAGCCAAAAAAAAGTCATCCCACGCAAACAAAAGTTTCCACAAGCTCATATGTCCAAGTAATTAACCAGAGTGTGAAAACACAAAAAATTGAATAAAATGTACTTGGAGTAAAATCTAGAAAAAGTGCATGTATGGATGTAAAGAGCTCTAAAACACCGTCCCAACACCACTGAAATCGCGAAAAAATGGAGCAACTAGTGAAAAGTTATGAGCCCGAGACTGAAAACAATACCTCTAACTTCAAATACTTATAGAATGCACTAGAAGCAAAAACAAGTGATGAAACCCACAAATCTGGAAAGTAGATGAAGCCATCTTTCTAACGATATCTTGTTTGCCAAAAAATGATATCGTATGCCCAAGTTATGGACAAAAGAAAAAAAAACTCTCGTTTAGGGCACAAAGAGGATCAAAGGGGCCATGTAGCATTGTCCGTATTGCTGACGTCAGCAAAAAAATTTGAGAATATTCCCTTCACCAGCCAAAAAAATACCCCTACCTCAAATAATTTGTTGGAAAAAAATAACTTCCACTAGAAAAAGGAACTGGTGTCTAGGAAAATTTTGTAGGGCTTGGGAGACAATGGCGGCAGTCGAAAAAAAAGGGCCGCAGAAACCTGACGGTCAAAAACTGCATGTGGCGTTGGACAGGGGTTTGTTGGTGGCGGAGAGGGTGGTGGCAGTGAGGCTGCATGGGCTACTGGTGTGGGGGCCACTAAACAGGTGGTGGCGGCGGCGAGAAAAAAAAGGCCACTCGTGGGACCACCCACGCAGGGTTGACAGTACCTACGGGTACTATCAGTACCCTGTGCAGCGGTACCACCGCCGGGTACACCCCCCTCTTAAAATTACAAAAAAAAATTTCTTATAAGTTTTGTTTTAATTGCGTTTTTTTATAAAAGAATTCAATGACCCTTTTTTTTTAAATACCTATATTTTTTTCAAAAAGCGTGCACAGACGGTATGATCGTACTAGCAAATTTGTTTTGCCTCAAAGGACAACGATGCCTAATATGGTCAAATTTTATATTAAATTTCATGGAATCGACCTTCGGAAGCCAACCGTGAGGTCCTTTTGGGCCCAAAATGCTTCAAAAAATAGGTGCCCCCCTGGATCACAAAAAAATTGAATCTTCAAACCCTCACAGATCTAGCCCCGTGAATCAAAAATTGACAAACAAAAGGTCAATCTTGACTATTTGACACATGCTGAATTCAATGGTGAGGTCCAAATCAACCCAAATTGCACACAAGCCTTGCTATAGGTAGAATCTACCAATTAAACTAACAAGAAAGCCTCAGGTTTGAAGCTCTGATACCATGTTAAAGTTGTGAAGTACAACCTCACAAAACCCAGTGAACATTTGTATGCAAATAACCTATCACAACAATGAAAGATTCACAAAACACAAAGATTGCTTTGAAAACCTAAAGAAAAAGAATGCAATAATGATAGTCAGATTGATTAAGGATTACAGAGGGATCAATCCTTATAAAAGGAGATAAAAACATAAAAACATAAACCCTAAAAGGAATTAATAATTAATTAATTATTAATATTCCTAAGTTTAGCTTCCTAAATTTAGCTTAAGTGAAATAGAGAAAAGGTGACTTAATTATTAAATCAATATGATTTAATTAATTAAGTAAACTAATACCTTTTGCTCTAAAAAATTATTCACCTCTATTAGATCTTAGACACTTCAGCTTCAATCCGAACTCAGTTTCAACTTTATCTTCAAGAATATCTTGAATTTCTCAAATGCTTCTGATTTTTCTTTCAAAAAGACAACCCACATCGTTATGAAATAATCATCAATTAGCAACATAAAGTATCTATCACCCTACACACTTCTAATATTTGTAGGTCCACACAGGTCAGTATGCACAAGATCTAACAATACATTTGATGTATACCATTTACTATTGAAAGAAATCCTCGTTTGCTTACCCAACTGACATTCCTTACAAACTGGATTAACAAGTTTAACAATCATAGGTAGATCCCTAACAACTTGTACAGAACTGATCTTGATCAATGAATCAAAGTTTACATGACACATTCTTCTATGCCACAACCAACTCTCATCTATCTTAGCAATCAAACAACTTTTCTCACCGGCATTTGAATGAAAAATGTTACCTTCAATCTTAGTTCCAGATGCAATCTCTATACCAAATGCATTCAAGATCTTGCATTTAACATCTTTGAATTGTAGATCATAACCCTTATCAACCATCTATCCAACACTCAAAAGATTATGCTTCAAACCTTCAATATACAAGACATCATCAGTTTTATGCTTACCATCAAAATAAATAGAACCACTCCCACAAATTACACAGGCTTTGTCATCTCCAAATCTGACTATTCCACCATCATACTTTTCCATACGTACAGATTTGCCTTTTTCACTGGTCATATGATGTGAACAACTATTGTCAATCACCCATTCACCTTTTTTTCTATTTTAGCAGCTAAAGCTCTCTCCTCAATAGAACATCTAGTGGAATCAATAGGCACAAGTCCATATTCTTTAATGGCAATAAACACAACTTCATCTCCTACTGATTCATCATTTGTAACACCTTCATCTACAACATAAACAGTTCTTTTGGTTCCTAAACTTCCAGTTAGACTTATAGGGATTATCATACTTCTCATATTTATCATTCCTATAAAAGTTATCATGCTTGTCATACTTAGCCATTCTCTCTGGACATCTAGAAGTGAAATGTCCTATCTTATTACAAGGAAAACATTTTAGAGGAAACTTTCCATTATACTTACTGGCACCTTTAGGCAATCTTCAGGAAATCAATGCTTCAAGCTCATCAAGCTCTCTTTCTTGCTCTGCAATCTCTCTTCTTTCTCTTTCATAGGTGGATATCTTGCACTCATCAGGATCATATTTTTGTTTATCGGACATAGATGCTAATGCCTTGAATATTGTCTCAGACTTACCATGTGATTCTCCAAATTCACTCAGCTCAAATGCAACAAGTTTTCCAACCAATACATCTCTTGTTACTGTAATTATACTCTGGATCTCATCAATAGCGGCAACCATATGTTTATAAGCAAGAGGCAAAAATTTTAGCACCTTAGCAACAATCTCATCTTCTCCAATCTTTCCACCGGCAAATCTGATACCAAGGACAAGCTCGTTCACCTTAGCCATTTATGAATGTATGTTCTCATCATCTCCCATCTTCAATGTCACATACTTTCCTTTTAAACTCTGCAACTTATAAACTTTCACTTGACTATCACCTTCATACAAGATTTCAAGCTTCACCCAAATCTCATGTGCAGTCTGAAGTTCCATAACATTTGTCATTTCAAAATCAGCCAAGGCACTGAGCAATGATTCCTTCACTCTGATGTTATATTCAACTTCCTTAACCTCATCAGGAGTGGATGGTCCATTATGAGGATCAACATAGGTATTCTTAGTAATCTTCTCCAAGACATTTCAAATGCACCTCCATCTGTCTCTTCCACACAGTATAGTTGCTTCCATCAAACCTCAGACTGTCCTTCTTGAAAAGAATACCTTGAGCTGCCATCCCGGATCTCCTCAAGCGATTAAGCTTCTATCGGAGGATCTAGCTTTGATACCAATTGTTAGCATCAATCAAGAAGGAAGACTGGGAGGGGGGGTTGAATCAGTCTTCACCAGATCTTAGTAAATTAAATTCTAAAACATAAACTGGTAAACTACAACTACAGATAGATTATAAGCAAATTAACAACACAACACACAACTCCAATATTTTGACGTGGAAAACCCAGTTAAGGGAAAAACCATGATGGGAACCTACCCACAGTAAGATGATACTCTGCAGTAGTATGTAAAAATATTACAATGGGGAATGCACATGCATTCAAGCACACTGCCTAGAGCTCACTGCTCAAAAGATATTTGCTTGGAAGGCTACAACCCTTAGGGAAGTCTCACTGACTTACAATATGACTCATACTACAATCTGAAAGGAATGAACTGTAATGATAGCATCTACAAATGCCTGATGACAGTTTCGGTTAAGCATAGTTGGTTGTTCTGCA
Organism: Cryptomeria japonica; assembly: GCF_030272615.1. Taxonomy (NCBI): domain Eukaryota; kingdom Viridiplantae; phylum Streptophyta; class Pinopsida; order Cupressales; family Cupressaceae; genus Cryptomeria; species Cryptomeria japonica. Next base: position 599,354,497 of record NC_081411.1, read on the forward strand.
ACACCAAACACACCTCAACACTTCTTTGAATGATATATCCTTGTTTTCACATTCATCTCTCTCTGATAATGTAGACAAAATATTGACACCTAAATTACATAAGCATCTCACCTATATATACAAATCGTCAACCTTGATAACAAGGTCAGCTAAATCCTCACCCCTTAACTTACAATTACAAAAATTACATTGCATGATACAAAGATCGACCAACATAGAAATATTATTATTTAAATTACATAGCATGGACCTAATTCAAATTACCAAATGATTACATCCACCGAAAATCCCACCAAGATCAACTATGACACACTACACCACCAGAAATACTGCATAACAAGCAAATCATCACCATTTCATAGAAATCACCAAAAAATTTCACAACGATCAATGTAGATCGCCAAAACAAATAGGACACAACTAGGAAACACCAACAAACATGTTAGAATCATCCAGAACAGTTGCACCAATACCTCTTTTCAAAGCATCATCACTCAATGTCTCAAAGCTCAAGAACACAACCAATCAGCAACGGTCACGAGGAAAGATAACTTGAGGAGCACCAAATAATGAACCATCTAAAATGAAGATACACAAGATCATTCCAAACACTAATCCAAAGTCTCGGCACAAGATCTAATCACACCGGAATGTATCGGAGGAAATACTGGATTCTACAAAACAGTGATCAGCAAAACTAAACTACAAAACCGGATCAAAAATTCTTCCCAAACTCATTGGAATAACTCACATGAATATGTTGACATCAATGAATACAACATATCCAAGTAGAAACAATGATCAACCAAATCTTTAACAATCTCCCCAATAATCCAACTATATATGTGTGTGTGTGTGTGTGTGTGTGTGTGTGTGTGTGTGTGTGTGTGTGTGTGTGTGTGTGTGTGTGTGTGTGTGTGTATATGTATATGTACATATACATATACATATATATACATATACATATACATATACATATGTATATGTATATGTATATGTATATGTATATGTATCACTAGTACATTTGGGTCTAATTTCCAACGGCTAATTGTTGGAAGTCTGACGACACCACGTCGTACTTCCAACCAATTTAACTGTTGAAAAATCGTTGTCAGTCTTCCCGATGATGCCATTTGCATCGGAATTCCAACGACATTATGAACTCTTCCGACGATGGCGATATTTGCTCCCCTGACCAAAAATTTTGACAGATTACGGCTGGAATTCCGACGAATGCTATGTTTTCTCCTCGACAACTGTCTGACAAGGAAGCGACGTCGGATATACAGCATCCTCGTCGGATGTTTCTTTAGTTGTTGTTAGAATTCTGACAGTATTAGGTGTTGTGGGTCAGACGGATTTGTCGTCGCTACATGAAAGCATTGAACGAGTTCTACTTTTAAAAATTGCATAAAATATTTTTTATTTATTTGATTCAGTGTTATTTGCAAAAAAAGGTTATCAATGATGTTTCCTTTCTCCAAGAATTGTCTAGGATCTTTCAGTCAGATAATATGTAACATCCAATGACTAAATCTTTTCTTTACAAATGCTTATTTTATTTAATTATCATCTGAGCGTGAATTATAATTTATATCTATGCGGAAGTAGAAGATACAAGTTGAAGACTCGTGTGCAAGTAAATTTCGTAAAAGAAAGCAAGCAAGCATTATCTTGAATGACATGGAAACAAGATCACTGGATGCCTAGGAGAGAGCAATTGGAGAAAAGCAGAGGAAAGTGTTAAAGGGTGATAAATAAATAGAGAGTATGCAATACAAACAAATAATATCTAGAGTGTGTGATGTGACATCTCTAATTTATGTCCGGAGGGACTAACTAGTTTTGGAGTTCTTGGGAAACCTATTGGGCCAGGCTTGGAAGAAATCAATGTGTTCATGCAAGGACCACCTTTTTTCAATTATAAGAATGATGCTTTTGCACCAAAGGATATTTGGAAGGAAATATCCAAAAATTTCTATAGTGTGGAACCAGAGTTGGTGGACTTAAAGTACTTTTCAGCTTCTAGAAGACCAAGAGGTTATGTACACAATCTCCCAATAGAAGGGTGATTTCAAGCATTACCTCTCTGCCCCATGACTATTCAGGAAGCACTTCCTCAGACAAAGGACTATTGGCCTCCATGGGATCAAAGAAAAAAATTGAAGCATAAACTCTAGATGATGTGGTGGTGTCCTTCGTGAAGAACTCTGCACTATAATTGAAAATTAACGAGGGAAACTACAAGATATTGAACAAAAATACATTCTTGAAAAGTGGGAAGAATGGATCTTGGTTTGGGTGGGGCCAAGTCAGGTGGCTCCTCTAGAGGTTGACGAGATAGAAATCATATTAGGATTTGAAAAAGATCACACTCGTGGAACTTCATGTGCGACTGATCGATTGCGTTGTTTGGGTAATGCATTCCAAATAGATACAATTGCATACCATTTATCTGTGTTGATTAAAGCCTTTTATCCTAATGGCATTAAATTAAAGTTCTTTCTCTATTTTCTGGTGATCTCTGGAGTAGAGGTTGCTTTGCATCAACCTAGGATACATTTAACTTGTGTTGTATCTGCGGATATATGTATCCTAGGTCGATGCAATGCAACCTCTGCTCCACCAATACTAGATAGAAGAGAAAGTACTTTAATTTAATGCCATCAGGATAAAATGCTTTCAAGACATATAAATGGTATGCAACTGTATCTATTTGGAATGCATTACCCAAACAGCACAATCAATCAGCCGCACACGAAGTTCCACGAGTGTGATCTTTTTCAAATCCTAATATAATTTCTATCTTGTCAACCTCTAGAGGAGCCACCTGACCTGGCCCCACCCAAACCAAGTTCCAGTCTTTGCAGTTTTCAAGAATGTATTTCTGTTCACTATCTTGTAGTTTCCCTCATGAATTTTTAATTATAGTGCAGAGTTCTTCATGAAGGACACCACCACATCGTCTACGGTCTATGTAATTCAATTTTTTTCTTTGATCCCATGGAGGCCATCCTTTGTTTGAGGAAGTGCTTCCTTAATAGTCATGGGGGGGAGAGGTAATGCTTGAAATCACCCTTCTATTGGGAGATTGTGTACATAACCTCTTGGTCTTCTGGAAGTTGAAAAGTACTTCGAATCCACCAACTTTGGTTCCACACTATAGAAATTTTTGGATATTGTCTTCCAAATATCCTTCAGTGCAAAAGCATCATTCTCATAATAGAAAAAAGGTGGCCCTTGCATGAACACATTGATTTCCTCCAAGCGTGGCCCAATAGGTTTCCCAGGAACTCCAAAACTAGTTAGTCCCTCTAGACATAAATTAGAGACGTCACATCACACACTCCAGACATTGTTTGTTTTTATTGTATCCTCTCTATGTATTTATCACCCTTTAACACTTTCCTCTTCTTTTCTCCAATTGCTCTCTTCTAGGCAGTTGATGAGCTTGTTTGCATGTCATTCAAGATAATGCCTGCTTGCTTTCTTTTATGAAATTTACTTGCACATGAGTCTTCAACTTGTATCTTCTGCTTCTACACATATATAAATTATAATTCATGCTTAGATGATAATTAAATAAATTAAGCATTTGTAAAGAAAATATTTAGTCATGGGATGTTACATATTATCTGACGGAAAGATCCTAGATCCAATTCTTGGAGAAAGGAAACATCATTGATAATCTTTTTTTCAAATAACACTGAATCAAATAAATTAAGAATGTTTCATGTAATTTTTAAAAGTAGAACTCATGCAATGCTTTCATGCACTGACGGCAAAGCCGTCTAACCCACAACATTATCCATAATAGAACAAATCACTATAATAGGCTATTATAAAGTATCTATACAAATATGAAAGAACATTAAATTACCATTACAAACCCATAAACCATTAAATAGTGAATATAGATATAAATTTGTAAATGTATCCCTACAAACACCACAACCATAACCAAAACAAAAAAATTCTTACCCGCTAAAACTAAGTAGCTGGTGAGTTGCAAGTCTACAACATCTCTCAGATGATCGAACTGTTTCTTAATTTTGTTCTTTTGATTAGTCAATGGATTTAGTTGCATGTACAAGTTTTCTATTTGAAGCCTTTCGTTTCCTTCTGCATCATTCTTCATGTCTATAGTATTGGATAGTTGTACAATTTCTGATGCTATAATATCTATGTGACCCTTAATATCCTTAGTATATTTAGGCCATTGTCTTTAAAACATGTATGCCGCCACTACATCCTTTACACTTTTCTAAAAAAAAAATTATGCTTTCTTGTAGTTGGATATGTGTTGTTGCACATCTAATCACCAAAACTTATAGCCTTTTCTCTTCCACTTTCTTCTCTACATCCTTCAAAACTTTGGCTTCCAATTTGAAAGCACGTTCCTTAAATCCATTAAGCATCAATTGTATTTTCTCTGCAATTGACAAAGACTCATCCAAAAATACTTCTGGAAGTCCTTCATGAAGGACTTTCACTGCATCATTAATAAGTTATGATCCCTATATTTGAGACTTAATAAAATTCTTGTGAGTAGAATGGTGAATTTTGTCACCCAAACAAATCATATGCAAGGGAGATAATCACTTAAGGTCCATCTAATCTTGAGACATTGATGCCCACTTTAGCATGTCCCATCCTAAATTGAAAAGACTAGGACGCCTTAGGTTCCTTGGTACTCATGATTGGGACCCAAAATATATCCATAACACCCACAACATTCAATTGTTGTGCTGGTATATAAGAAATATATGCATATCAAACCTTGTTCCTAAAATCTTTATTTTTTGAAATCATGGAAACATTACATAATTTAAATGAAGGCAACCAAAAGAATGCAGAGAGATAAAAAAACTCTATAGAGCAACTATTTTACATACCTCAAATACAAAATTGTAGGGTGGAAAAATAATAAATTAAAGGTAGTCATTATGATGATTTACTTGAGGTCATTATGATGATTTATTAGAAGGTTCATTTGAAGGTTCATAAGTTAATGGTAGTCACTAACATATAAAGAGTGAATAAAGGTCATTATGATGATTTATTTGAAGATCATTATGATGATTTATTTGAAGGTTCATATGTTAAAGGTGGTCACTAACATATAAAGAGTGAATAAATTGAAGAGCCCGATGAATTGCCAGCATAGCATGAGGATGTATGATGTTAACGATAGCAAAATTATATTATGATGGTGGCGAAACTACAAAAAGTTTTGATCATATTTTTATTGAGCATGAAAGCAACCACCTTGATCTCATGAATGATAGGCATCGTGTTGTAGAGTATCAACCCTTGTTGAACAAGGGTGTCACATTTTTTAGGCTCGATCAATGCAAGGAGACATTTTGTGTATATGAAGTGGTTTCAATTAGCCATTTTGTGTATAAGTAGAGAGGAGAGGTTGATGTCTTTGTTTATTTTCCTACAAAACAATGAAAGAGGTCCTAATCAAGGAACAAACATGTCCAAGCAAGGAGAGAATTTGGATTGAGGACAATTCTATCCAAGAAAGGATATCAAGTTAAAAGATAAAAATCAACAAAGGTAAAGTGGATCCTTAAAAAACAGGAACAATTGACAACTATTATTCTTGCTCCACAATGTAGAGACAAGAAGAACTAGGCTATTATGTTGCCTCCCAAGTATGATTGCACATGAAATCGTAGTACCATGAATGACAATGAGCCCCTAATAGGTAATTAAGCTACCGATATCATATAGCAAGATAAAAACATAATAGGCTATAAATGTCATTTAGAAGGGATATGATGAGTGTATAAATCATTGTCACCTATTATTTAAATGTTACTAGAACTACAATAAGTTGTTGAATTTTAATCTCCAAATCATGACATTCATTAGTGGAATAGTTGATGATGCTTGAAAAAAGGATTGTCCTAATTTTGTTTATGGTTTTTTCTTCAATTTTTCAAGGGGGGAGTAATAAAGTTGGCTTTAAGAAACTCATACAAAATTATCTCTTGTTGTGATTAAAAGTTGTTGGAAAAGTCATAGATATATTAGACAATGGGGGAGGGGATGTCAACAAAGGAGGAGGATAGAAACATAAATATTCTTCAGAAAAATGTAATGTATATTTCTCATGAACCTCCACACTTCATTGCACACATCCTAAATCATGTCCATTGCATCCATGTGTATAATTAAATGTAGTATTTAAATCATGTTTAGAGGAGTGTGTTCATTCATATTTTCAAAGTTTAAAGATCCTGAACCATCATCAAGACATGTGTTGGAAGAATAGGTTGGAATAGATTTAGAAGAAGCTTGAATAATTGACACATACAACTCCCTTGAGACTTCATATTTGGATAGAGAGGCCTTATATCAAATTAAGGAAGGCATGAGAGTGATATATGTATTAGTGTAATTATTATACTTTTTGAATATTTATCCTTAGTATAATATTAGAAATAGTATCTTAAACTAATTAGGGAGTCGTAATTAGGATATTATTTTCCCATTTTTAGTTGTTGATCTCATTATTTAAGACACAAATGGTTTTCCTCATTTCTTTTCTTTATGTGGAATATATATCTAATGTAATTATTTATATTTTTAATAAGAAAATAAATTTATCGTAGTAATCATGTGGTTTTTAAATTTTATCTCTTGTCTAAGAGAAAGTATTGAAGATCATAACTCTAACATGGCTTTATTTTGGATGAGTAATGTTGGTGTTTGCATTGCCAGACTTGGGCATAGCTTAATCGGGTTCTTCAGACCTCTTCTTTCATTGTAATTTTGAGATATATGCTTCAGTTAGTGACTGTCTATTGTCTTCAAAAAATCAGTAGCATACCTCTTGGTAGTCAGCCTATGTAAAGATCCTATGATTGCATTGGAACTGGTTTATAATAAGACTTGAATGGGATTGTAGCTATAATATGTTTTCAGAGGTTGCATGACATGTTTGACGAAATGTCAATAATCTAGTGAAGTCTAATTTTGATACATTATTGTGACAGTCCATGTAATTTTACATTATCTGCCTATAACATGTATTTATGATTGTCAATGAGGCATTTGTTTGATTTAGATATGAAATAAGAGGAATTTGAGGTTGCATCATCATACGCCCATTTTTTGAGGACTCTTGCAGATTTGACAGCGAATATTCTTTGTTTTTCAGTCATCATTGGACAAGGGATATTCCACAATCATACTGAATAGATTTTAAACCCCATAATTCATATAGAGAACAACAAATTTGGACTCAAGAGCTTCTAGAGTAATTTTTGAGGTTAAATGAATCTATGAACAATAGTTTAAACATGAATAGTGTTTATTTACACTATGAATATTATTTGATGTTGTGATTAATGTCTTAGGCATGGACAATGTTTTAGGTGTGAATAATGTTTTCAAGTATGAATAGGTTTTTTTGGTAATGAAGAGATTTTCTAGGGGCTATGAATAATGGTTTAAGTCGTGTGTGTGTGTGTGTGTGTGTGTGTGTGTGTGTGTGTGTGTGTGTGTGTGTGTGTGTGATTTAAGAACTTTTTTGTTCATCATAAGTCTTCAAAATGAATTTATCCCAAAACTATTAATTTGTTAAAACACTAATAATATTTTACATTTAAGTAGACCATATTATTGAGATGATGAATTCACTATTAAAATTAATTATTCTTGATATTATTGAAAAATAAATATTGACTTTAAATCAAAAGATTATTTTTAAATAAGTCATCACATCATTTAATAAATTGTGAAAATATCATCTATATAAAATTAATGTAAGATCGTTATACCATAAAATATTAAATGCTTAATAATATAATAATTAAATAAAAAATATAATTCTAATTCAATTTAATTCTCTCTCTATTTAAGTTTAACAAAATAATCTAAATGTTATAATGTTAAAAAAAAAAATGTTTATCTAATCACCTAGTATATTATTGTAGAACGCTTTAGGAAATTACTAAAAACAAACAAATAAATAAAATTTATATTAAAACATCAAAAATCAATACTCAAAAAGTAGAAGACATCTAATTAAATTGAAATGTGAAAAGGTTTGAAATAACATAATCACTAGAAACTTTCTAAAGCTACTATGGTTTAAAAATAGAATGAAGATCCTTGAGGTGTACAAAATCTCTATCACCTTCTAAAATCAGAATAGAAAAATAATTTTATCATAGTAAGATTCTATATGTTGAGGAAAAGACATGATTTTCTAAATTTGATTACATTCTTAATCTATAAATTCTTGACTTGAAATTTCTTTTGATATGTCATTTATGATTTGGGAAAAGATGGGGATTAAGAGGAACCTTATGAGCTCTATAGTTTTTGCTTGCATGATTTTTCTTCTAACAAGTACAATGTCTTTTGTTACAGTATCAGGTGAGATATATTTACAATTTTCATATTAAGAATGTGATTTAATTTTAGAAATTCATTTTTTTTTTCATTTATTTTGGACATTGTTTTCAATATTTAATGAAAAACTTGAATTTGTTTGTGCTCCATTAATCCAATCGAAGGTTCTGCTCAAGTTTCATCAATTCCATGTGGACTTGCTATGGAGAGTCTGTCAGAGTGTGAAGGCGTTTGTGTTGGTGGTGGAAACTGCATAGCTATGAATGCTAATGATGATCAGTATATGTGTTGCTGTCAAGGAACTCCACAACCAGTTTGTAATAAATAATTCCTCTAATATGAGCTAGTTTGACATTTTAGTTAAGCTTGCAGAATATAAATAAATAAATTACTGATTGATTAAATCATTTGTTCAGCTATTGGATTGCAAATATGAAATTAATATCAAGATAGAAGTTTGTGATATAATATGAACTAATGTGACATTTTAGTTAAGCTTACAAAATAAAATAAAAGATAAAGTGCTGATTAATTAATTAATTTATTTTTGTTTAAATGATATATTTATTGGCGCTTACAAAACTGGGGGCTTTCTGGTCTCCAATACAGAAAAAAAATTGTTCCCCTCAGTTTCTTGAAATCTGTATAGCCACGTTTGAAAGCCCCATTTTTTAAAAGAATAAAAGTCCCATTATTATAAAGTCCTAAAGTCCTGATTAATTAGGTCAATTAAATCTTTTGTTAAATAGTTGGGTTTATGACATGAAATTTAAATGTGAAATTTGTTATATGTTCTTAATACAAATATGTTTGAAGTTTTAATTTTTTTTAAATAATATAATATAGTGATAATATTAGTCATAATTGATTTATATATGATATCTTAATTGAGTCTAAATATCTAGCCTTAATAATAATTTAAGATCTTATATTTAAACACAACTCTAAATAAAATTAGGAACAAGTAAAAGAATTCACACCCCATCTCCAAATTAATGGCAAAATCTAGCTTATAAACATTAAAAATCTAATTTTTGCTATGACATCTCAGCATGTAACCAAAATCAAATTATTTTAATGTCATGGAAGTTTGCATGTTTAGATATTATTTGAGTAGCAATAACATAAAACGATGCATTCCATCCTCCAAATCAAATAATGTAAATGTCGTTGAAGTTTGCATGTTTAGATATTATTAGTACTTGCATGTTTAAATTTGTAAATTTATTTTAAAGTATACATGCATATTTGTTAACTTTATAATTAAAAAAAATATTTCTCTTGTAAATGATTGGCTAATACTTTTTTCTCCTCGGATGCAGCATAATAAGTTTCGAGCAGTTCTGTATAATGGGTTTCTCTTCTTTGCAGGGCAGTTCTCTATAATGGGTTTGCTGTTTTGCATGCACGATCTCTTCCCTTCACAACAGGAGTTTTCTTTTTCTATTTAAGTTGTTTATTGGAATGGTATTTCATTCAAAAAGCTTTGTACATCTACCTTTGCCTCTGCCAGGAATAGAAAATGTAAGCAGATTATAGTCACATTTTGAATGTTTTTTAACTTTCTGGTTATACTTTGCCTGTTTATGTTTTAGGGCTTGTCTTTCTAACATTTCTGCAAATGCCCATAATATCCATAATATGAAATTTGCTCAAACAGCGAACCCTAGTATTTAAATTTGTTTTTGCAAAGCATCGAGTTTGCCTGTTTATGTTTTAGGGCTTGTCTTTCTAACCTTTCTGCAAATGCCCATAATATGAAATTTGCTCAATCATTCTTCGATAATATGAAATTTGCTCAATCATTCTTCTACTGTTTTCAGTTCAATCAGGATTTCAAGAATCTGAATTATTACATTAGTCTTCCCACTGGTTTCAATAAGTTCTGAACAAACTTGCATGGGTTCAGGGTAAACTTCCATAGGTTTAGCAGAGTCATGAACTTTATTATACATTGGCATGTTACCATTTTATGAAATGACCTGTATCAGATGCTGGTTAGTGGACTAAACAAGCCACAGGATTATGGTGGGATCAACAAAACGAAACAAGCCGAACACAGAGAAGAAGAAAATGTGATAAATGATAAACAAAGGATGGTAAATAATTGGACAGAGGGACCTATTTGTAGCTCAGATTTCACATGGCTGCATACTTTTCTAACTAAAGCATGCTGATCCAGTTTTCCTCCTCCCACATGTTTATTTTATGATTTATGATGTTATCAAAGCGTCTGGTAGTGTGCATCTAATATAGGGCGTATTCTGCTTGCAAACAGTGTTCCACTCCAATTTGTTGGAGCCAAATCGAGAATTTGATGTTTGCAGCCTATTATTTTAACCTTTGAGATCTGATCTTTGGACAGACGCAACGTTACATACAATCTGCATTTTGTCACGAAAATTAAAGCATGTTTATAATCATTCATTCTTTAGTTTTGTAATTAATATTTTTTTATTGTAAAGTTTGTTAAAATGCGCTACCTATACAGTATGAAAATAAAATTTATACTCTAAATTTTGATTTCTGAAAAGGGGTTTGGACATTCTGAACTAAAATATACAGTAAGAAAAAGGCCCATGTGGAACTAAAACATAGACTGATAATAAGGTTCGATCAGCTTCTTCTGCAATGGTATTACTAAAGCACTAGAATTTCAACAAAAGAAGCAGCTTGGAAGTTGAAGAGTGGGAAACATAGAATATCTATTCCAAATAAATTTTATAGTCCTCATCTCTGGCCTGCTTTTCCTCCTCCATTTCTTGAAGAGTGTCTTTCTTTGCCTGAGGAAAGATATGAACTCTGAACATAAATTTCTTTTGATTGTTGTTCATCTGCTCAAAAATGCAAATGTCTCCTTCCTTTATATTATTACCACGTGTAAAATATCTCCACCCCCCACTAAAGGTTGGCCTATCGTTCTTAATAATGCATTTTACCTTCCATTCTCTACACTCCAGTCAAAAGCACTACTTCACTTCTTTGGTTTGGAAGCTGAATCGGATAATCCAAAACTTTTCTGAATTCCTGCATTGCCAAACCATGACAAAAACTAAATTATTTGATCCAAAAAATCACTGATTTAGTACATTTTTCTTAAACTTTCAGAATTCACAAAAATGCAGATTTAAATGCCTCTGGTTTAGACCCTCTACTCCTAATTTAAAAATGAAAATATATATAACCAAAAAGAAGAAGAGAATTTGATCTCACTAGCATGTGTGGGTCATTTACATTCCATGATTTCATAACCATTTTATAGAAGGGTTTATCTAACTTGAAAGGAGCAGCAATCTCCATTGCCATGTGCTTTTGAGAGGATAAACGGTGCCCATATTTCTTGGATGAATGGCCTGCAACCAAATTAACTTTCTTGTTGTACCAATTCTCCTAATAAGAATAAAATCCAAATGCCTACTATAAAAAGTAAAAATAAATTATAGAGCTTACAAATTTAACAAGTTGAGTACTTCTGGACTAAACTTTTGCTTTCCTAGAAGCTTAGATTTCCTTTTCTTCTTCCTCCTTCGATTTTCAGGAGCTGGTTCAGCTTTATCATTCTTTTCCTCATCACAAACCAAATCAATCAACAACATTGGTTGATCAGGGCATCTCTCATCTAAATCAATGTTGGTTTTCTGAGCACTGATATCTTTCTCACATCCACTTTTTTCAAATATCTGAACCTTCAAGCACAGCTTAGATATGTACTTGAACACAACAAAATCTCCCTTGTACCCAATAATTGTACATCCCACTCCTGCCCACTTGGGCCTTGCAACACCATATGTTCCTCCCTCTTATATATAAACTGTGAAGCAAATGCAGGCGGAATGCTCTGCAATAAAACACATTACAAATTTTGCTTTTACAGATTCTAAACAGTGTATATGAAATCAAAACATGCAGTATAGAATTTACCAGTCATTCTGTTAAGTCTCCAAGCATAACTTTCAAGAAGGAAACACACCCATCAAAGCACTCTTTCTCATAGTATTTACCATGAATTCTAAAACATTTCTGACAGCACATCCTGCATGGTAACTAAGGCTCACTTGATCCTTAAAAAAGATTTATACATCCAGGATCACTAGATCCTTCAAAAAGATTTATACATCCAAAATGTATCAACCAAATTATAAAAATATTCCTTAACAATAGAATTGCTTAATGGATAGGTGATTTGACTGAAAAAGAAATCATTAAAACAGAAAAACAAAATCTTCATCTTTTTTTTCTAGTTTTAACTACTTATTTACAAAACAATGTAAAACTTAAACTAACATTTATTAAATATTCACAGATTGTACCGATACTAGCATTCAGAAAAAAAACAAATCGCGAAACTTTTAGGTTAGAATTCCCTTCCCGTGTGAGACAACTTTTCCCGAAAAAGAAGCATGGCAAGTTCACTTATAACAAAAGTCTATCGGCTAAATAATTACATAAATAAAAAAAGTTATGTTATAATAAAATAAATTGATTTGTTATTTTTAGTTACAGTTTTCTTTTATTGAATTAATATGTTTAAAACTAATTATACTTTTATACATATTTTATTATATTCAAATTACAATGAATTTTGTTATTTATTATTAATTATTAATTTTAGTTTTAGATTTAAATCTAAAACTATTCCAATTATTTAACTTTATTTTGTGAAATTAAAAATTTAATAAGATTTCTTTAATTTATATTATTTTTTCTAGTAAAATTTTAATTATTATGAAATAATTATGTTTAACTTTTTTATCTTAATTATTAGAATTTTTAAAATATAACTATTATTAAAATTAAATCATAATTATTATTAAAACTATACTAAAAATAAGACAAGTACTAGCCACTATGTGGTACTTGTTTAAGTAGCAATAATATATAAAACAATGCATTACATCCCCTATATCCATTACTATGGTTACCTTTATCAACAACATAATGCTTTTGTCATTGTTTTATATTTATATTATATTAGAATTATTTCAATAAATAAGAGGATAAGTTATAAAAATTTATAGATTGGAGAAGCTCTGCAATGCTGATTCCTATTAATGGCGGAAAGGGAGGGCATGTAGAGGATGTTCGCATAGATTTTTCTAAAGAACTAAAGGAGGATGTGGTGTTTCAGGAAGATTTTGCAGTAATAGCCAAAATTATTGGTCTGAACTGGTCGAGAAAGGAAATCAGAAATTGGGTCGAATGTAATTGGGGAAAAAGAACCGTAACGAAATTTATCGCTAAGGGTTTCTTTGTAGTTCTGTTCGAAAAGGAGGAGGAGAGAAACAAAGTTCTCACAGAAAGAAACTAGTTCATCTTGTCGCATGCAGTTTACATCCAACCATGGGTGCCTCATTTTGACCCCACTCCATTGGTTGTTTATTCTAAGCTAGTATGGATTTGGTTATATAACCTCCCGATAGAATATTGGAGTGAGGAACTTTGGGAGAAAATTGGTAGAACATTGGGTACATTGTTGGAAATAGACTTCGACGATGTAGAAGACATGTGTAAATGTGTCCGCATGAAAATTGCAGTAGTTAAGAAAATACCTGAGAGAATAACCTTGGTTTCAGAATTTGGGGAATGGTCACAAAAGGTGGAGATTGACAAAGAAATATCAAGATGCACGAGGTGTGGCAGTAAATTCCATGGAGAGGAGGAATATAAGATGTTCGTCAGAAAGGCCAACAAGATTTTCAGAAAACCATTACAGATATGGAGGAGAATAACCAAGGAAAAAAAGAAAATGATTGAGTGCCAAGATAAGTCACTAATCGCGGGATTCGAACAGTCACTAAAGAAAGAAAGCACAAAAATGGTTTCTTTGCAGAAGAAATTTGTACGTGAACAGGAAATCAGGAAGATTGCTGAGGAGAATGCAGTAACAGAAATTGGTGAGATAAGGATGAAGGAAATCAAGGCTGGAACTTGCAAAGGAAATCCGGTTGAATGTAGCATCAACATAGAGGAGGTCTTCAGAGATTCTGTTTCAAAAGGGAAAGGGCTGTCAGATACAAAATTCGAATATGAAAGGGGTTCAGATGATGAACCTTATATTATCGATGAATTGGAGAACATTGATCCTCAAAGCATTAGTCAATCAGCTAATGTCTTGTTGGGGAAAACAAAAGGAGTGGGGGGCAGAAGAAGCAATAAACAGAAGAGAGAGGATAGAGCCAAGGAGAAGGGCATAATCGGTGTGTTGGATTTCATTAAGAAAACCAAGGGAGGAGGAACCTCCCTTGGCAATCAATGAAAATAACAACATGGAATGTCAGGGGTTTATTGGCCCCTGACAAAAAACGCTTGGTCAAGAGGGCTATCCAAAGACTTTCAGGAGATACCATATTGATGCAAGAGACCAAGCTTAATGAAGAAAAAGCTTCCTTTTTTAAATCTTTTAATAGGATGTGGGATGGTGTGTTCCAGGAGGCAGTAGGCTCCATGGGTGGACTGGCGATTCTTTGGAACTTAGATAAAGTAGTAGTAGATTTGATCAACAAACAAGAAAATTGGATGCACTGTAAAGTAAGAATCTTGCAGGAAGATTTGGAATTTTCCCTATTCAATGTATATGGGCCGACTAGGACAGAAGATAAGAAAAAGGTATGGTTAGAGATCTTAGAGTAGATTAGCATGACTGATTTGGAGAAAGCAATAGTGGCGGGAGATTTCAATGCTTTACTCAATAACGAAGAAAAATTGGGAGGTTTAAGAATGAATGCCCGAGTGATGGAAGATTTCAGAGACTTTGTAGCAGACAATAACCTCTATGATGTAGTACCTAAATCTGGAAAATTTACATGGACCAACAGGAGGGCAAATTTTAGCAGAATTTTCGTTGGACCATTTTGGATAAGAGGTAAGTTTAATTTGAAGACAACAATCTAGCCCATAACTCTTTTGGATCACTTTCCGGTACAGCTGAATTACTCAATTCCATTAGCAAAGGTGAAAGGTAATTTCAAGTTTTTGAGTATGTGGTGGAGAGATTCTAACTTTAAAATATCCATTGAGAAATGGTGGAAAGAATGTACAGACATTAAAGGTACTCCAAGTTATTGTTTTGTCAAAAAAATGAAATATCTTAAGAACCAAATCAAAACATGGAATAGGGAATCCTTTAAGAATATTTTTGCTGAAAATATAAGGGTGGAAGAGGAACTAAATAGAATCAATAATTTGGTAATCGAGAAGGGGATGACGAATGAAGAATTCCATGTTGAGAAATCCCTTAAAGCTGAATTGGCAGAAATTCTCCTAAGAGAAGAAATGTTTTGGAGGGACAAATCCAGAGAACTATGGATAGATGCAGGGGATTCAAATTCCAAATTCTTTCATGCTTCCTTAAAAGTAAAAAGGAATAAAAACAGAATCAATCAATTGATGGAAGACTCGGGCAAATTAGTTGGCAAAGCTGAAGAGATAGAGATATAGCAATCAAATATTTTGAAAAAATCTTGGGTTCTTCGATGGGGGATAGAGATGCATCTATTGAATATCTTTTGGATATCATTGATAAACAGATTTTGGAGGAGGATAATGCTTCTCTTTTGTCTTCAATAACAAAAGATGAAGTAAAAAAAGCAACATTTGAGCTCCATCCTAATAAAGCTCCGAGTCCAGATGGGGTAACGATGGAGTTGTTTCAAAGGTGTTGGAACATCATGGGTGAGGATATTTGGATGGTGGTGAAGGAATTTCGAAGGAAAGGCAAATTTGTTAATGAAATAAACAATACACTTATAGCCCTTATTCCGAAAAAGCAAAATTGTCTGAGTATTGCTGATTATAGACCTATATCGCTGTGCAATTCAATATATAAAATCATATCCAAAGTAATGGTAAATAGGCTGAAGCAAGTTTTGGACAAGCTGGTGTCTCCAGAACAGCACGGTTTCACTCTGGGGAGAGAAATTGTTGATAGCATAATCACTGTTGCTGAAACTATGCAGTCGATGAAAAGAAGCAAGTCTCAGGGGATGGTGGTCAAATTAGACGTCAGTAAGGCTTACGATCGGGTGAAATTGTATTTCCTATTTTCTATTCTTGAAAGATTTGGTTTTGATTCTAGCTGGTTAAACTGTGTAGAACATTGTGTCTCCTCAGTATCATACTCCATTATTGTAAATGGATCTATAGAAGGTTTTTTTCATGCTACTAATGGCCTTAGACAAGGTGATCCCTTGTCTCCTTTTTTGTTTGTATTAATGGCTGAGATCCTAGGGAGAAACATCAAGAAACTAGTAAAAATGAGACTGTGGAAAGGTGCACACATACACAATAGTATTGATCCAATTTCACATTCTTAATTTGCTGATGATACAATTCTTTTTGGGGAAGCCACTGAGAAGGAGGCAAAGGTAATTAAGATGCTACTGAATGATTACGAAAAAGGATCAGGTCAGAGCATGAATAAGGAGAAATCAATGGTATATTTCTTCAATGCTAATGAGAGGATGCAAGGTAAAATTGGGGAAATAATGGGTTATCCGCAAGGCAAATTTCCTCTAAAGTATTTAGGGGTTCAGTTAGACCCTAGTAGACACCAAAACAGAATGTGGGAGGAAGTGATCAACAAATGTCAAGCTAAGCCTTCCTTTTGGAAGAACAAGTGGTTAACACAGGCAGGGAGAATTCAAATGATCAAATCGGTCCTTTCAGCGATCCCTATTTATCAAATGTCATGCTTTCGATTATCAGCTAAAGCTGCCAAAGAGTTAGACAGTCTGTTCAAAAAGTTTTTGTGGGAAGGAGCACATGATAAGAATAAAATCCCTCTCATTAATTGGGATACAGCCTGTTTATTAAAAATGGAGGGAGGAGCGGGTCTAAGAAAAATGGATTTGCATAATTTGGCTCTAGGGGCTAAATTAGCCTGGAAAATGTATGATCAACCTCAGAAATCATGGTGCAAGATTATGGCTGCCAAGTATTTGGATTCAAATGATGCAGAAAGGATTTTATAGTGGCTAACTTGATTAAGGGTTCACCAATTTGGAAATATATTTGGGAAAGCAGAAGTATAATAACAGAGCATCTGACATGGAAAATTGGTAATTGGAGAAAGGCCAAATTTTGGAGAGATTCATGGAATGGGGATGTATCTCTAGCTGAAGAGATAAATGACATAGTCTGGGTTAATGAAGTAGAAGCAGTGGTTGGGTTGTATGTGGCAGATTATATTATAGAAGGGCAAAGGGAATCAAAGTGGATTGAATGGAAATCAATTGGAGAATGGAAGCTAGAAAAGAATGCGGAACTAAAGAATATTCTAAACAGAAAAAAGAACTCATATATCAAAAAGATGAGGATCAGTTATTATGGAGTGCTTCTAAATTAGGAAAATACAAGGTTAAATTGGGATATGAGCTCCTTAGGAGCAGAATTCAGAATGTGGAGTGGCCCTCGGTGTTATGTTGGCACAAAATGGTGCTTCCCAAGGCAGGGGCATTCCTTTGGACTGCTTTGCATGGTCGCATATTAACAGGGGAAAGTTTGAAAATAATCAGAATCTCAGGGCTGAGTGTATGCATTTTATGCAAGGAAAACGAAGAGACAGTGGATCATCTCTTACACTGGTGTTCGATCACTAGAAAAGTTTGGGATTGGCTTCTGGGCAACTTGCAGTTTGAAATGGCTAGAAGTCATTCATTAAAAAGTTTTTTATTGGCATGGCCTTTCAGCATCAAAAAATCAAAATGGAGCATTTTGTGGGTGGTTACTCCAGCTTTACTTGTTTGGCATATATGGAAGGAGAGAAATAGAAGAATTTTTAATGAGGAGGCTCTGCCTCATGATATACTAATTTCCAAAATAAAAGGAGCCATAGAAGAAGTCATCAATGTGAAAGTAGTTGGTAAAAAGTATAGTTCCTACTCTTCATGGGACAAAGAGATGGAAAGACTGGGGAATTTAACAAAGACTAGTGACTACAAGCTTAGGGATAAGAAGCAAATCAGAGATAGTATAGTATGGTCTCCTCCTAAGACTGGAATCATAAAGGTTAATTTCGACGGAGCTAGCCGTGGCAACCTGGGGAAATCGGGATTTGGGGCTATCATAAGGGACGAATTTGGCAACTTTGTCAGGGCTAATTATTGTCCTTTAGGAATCAACACAAATAATATGGCAGAAATGGCAGGGCTAGTAGCTGGGATGGAATGGTGTGTGGCCTGTGGCTTCCAGAACGTTGAAGTAGAGGGCGACTCACAAATCATTCTGAATGGGATCTCCAAACAAAGATTTGAAAACTAGAAACTGGAGGCGTATCATCCTAAAATCCAAAAATTATGTGACAGCCTCAACAGTTTCACCTTTAAACACATATACTGAGAGGGCAAATCGGTGGCGGACTGGCTGGCAAACAGAGGAGTAGATTGCGACGACCCAATACAGACGTCCAAAAAGGAGGATCTTCTGGAAGGACTACTTTCGGTCCTTGAAGCAGATAAAGTAGGAATTCCAAGAACTGGAATTGGATAAAAGAGATATGTCTAAGATAAACAGGGTTCATCGAGGATGAGAGCAACAGTTTTAATTATGCCACGATTGCACATAGTACTAGAGTTTTGTCATATTTGAAATTTCTTCTTTTCAGAAGATGGTCGATAATGACTAGTTACAGAGACAAGTGCGGATAGTCTAGTTAGAAGAGCACGGGCTCAGAAAATGGACGGATCTCGAAATCGAGGCAGTATGAAGAATCAGATTTTCGGTTCACATGGCCCCTGAGCAGATCCACAAGCCAAGAAAAGATAATTTCCAAAAAAGATATGATCACAGAGAGAAAGATTATAGCAAGTAGAGGACTATGCTTCAATTGATAGACCAATCCTCAACTATTTAAGGCGTATGGGAAAGGCTAAGGCCTAGAAAGAAATTTTTGAATTCTCTGGGGAGAGTAATAGGAATATAGCTGACCATGGCCTACTTTGGAAGAATCAGCTATGTAAATTGTGAAAACTCATTGATCGCACAGTTGAGGAATTTGTTTAACACTGAAGAGTATGTTTATGACTCTATTAGGGGGTTAGTGGGCATTACTTTAAATTTGGACAAACACTGGTGTGATGCTTTGATATTGGAAGCCGTCCTCCTCCCACTGGTGGATATTGTAGAATCGAAGGAGCATGTGGTCGAGTTGTTAATAGGCTTCCTTAAACCCTTTATTGCAGATGCGGTCGCAAGAGCCATACTGGGTCTGCAGGAAGATGTTAGAGTCAGCATTCTAAAGATTTATTTTCAATTTGAGAACTACCTTTGGTCGGATTCAGAGGAAGAAGAAGAGAGTGAAGGAGAAGACATGCAAGAAGAAGAGGACATAGTGGACAGTGAAGATAGAGAGGTGGACTCTGTGAGTAGTGAGGAGGTTCGAGAAATGGCCCGTGGAGAAGTGTGGAGGGAAGAGAGGGAGAGACTGAAGATATTTGGGGATAAGGTGTGGGAGATATATAGATGCATAGTCTTTAATGGAAATATGGAACCATTTCGAAGGACAACTGAGTCAGACGACTGGTGGCTTCCGGAGAATTCCACTCGCAATGCAATTGCGATTGGTGAGTACACTGCAGTTATATATCAAGCCTTAGGGGGACAAGTGTAAACCGGGGTATGCAGGGTTAGTCGTGGAGTATTACTGGTTTAAGTAGGATCTATAAATTTATATTTCTATTATGAAGTAATGGCTCAAGTTAAGTAATATGTAGTCGGAAAGATGTTTTGGTTTTTAGGGGGTCCATGATGGTAAATTTTAATGTAATCTCTAAAATTTTCAAGCAATATAGGGAGCTATCCCTATTAAAGATAGCACTTAATGACTAAAAAAAAAAAGTTATAAAAATTTATATATATGATATCAAGAGAATTTTATATTAGTTGAGGAAATTTAAAGAATAATAAAAATAAAACAAAGATTTCATAGAAAAATAATAATAAAGAATCTTAATTTTCAATTTAGAAAAATAGATTAATTAATTAAAAATTAAAAAATTAAAAAAATTCTATATTTTTAGATTTTAAATATAATAAAAATGTTTCTAAAGTCAAAAAATCAAAGTTGAGGAGGAAGGAAAAAAGGAAGCTCTACAACCCTACTATCTTGTGAAGGTTGATCTTTGCATGAGCCGATCTTCTGAGCCCATCCTCATGTATTTATTGCCCTCTCTCATCATGCGTGGGAGGAGGTAGTTAATGGGAGATGGGGACTCTACTCTTCCTTAGCAAGTTTCTTCGGTGGCGAGCGAGGACCATGTCAAAACATTTCTGCAAGCGGTTGTGAGTAACTAGGTTGCTCTCGAGGGTGCAAAATTCATGGTCATGCAAGCTTTTGCAGATGGAGAGCAACCAAAAGGAGGCGGAAGAGGTAATCCATCTTCCAATGCCACTCTTGTCATTATGTCTAATTCAAGAATGAATGTAGTTTTGAATTAGGAGAATATTAGGCTTTAGGGATGTTGCCATTTTTTTGGCAATTCTAGAACCTAGAAAACTCCCATCTAGGGGGTGGCTGCAAGAAGTTGAGTCTCACTTTTGGGCAAAAAGTGGAAGTGTTTTCCCTGTTTTTTAAATTTTCTATCGATTGATGTCAAAATTTGAGGCACTTTAGATTGAATCTCAAAAACCTTAGTAATAGAAAATGTACTGCTCGGAGTCTACTTTTCAAATATGTAATTTATTTCAATACTCACATGGTAGAAATTGCTTTTTAGTAGGCATGTTTAAAAACCACTTTTTCAAAATGTTTGTTTCCAGACCATACCACACGTGTACGACCACCATTTTTTTAGGCAAATAAATAATTTTTTACAAATCCTTCTGGGAAAAGATACCTAAGACACCAAATATTGATGAAAATATTTTTTCTTATTTTTTTAATGAATATATTTTTTTTATTAATTTTTAATTGACTATAAAGTACATTTTTAAAACATCGGGTGTACAGCTATCATAATTTGATGGAAATTTAATATTTTTTAATTATTATTTTTATCTCTAGAAGAATTGTATGTAGATTGACGTCATATAATTTATTTTTCTAAAAACCTAAAAACAATAAAATTATTAAAGTTTTACTGAACCTCAGTATTTTAGGTTTAGGTACCACTTTTGATTAATATATATTGAAAAAATAGTAAAAATAATCTTATCACTATGAAATTTACATTTTTGAAATCAGGAGATTGATAACTCTAATGGGTTTTCATTTCATAAAAAAATTTGATCGGGAAGGCCCTCAAAAAATTACGGCAAGGTAGAAATCTGATATTCTTTTGCCTTAGCCATTTTTTTGGAGGTCCAAGCATAGGCTTGGTCCCACCAAGCCTAACCTGAAGCCAAAACCGAGGCATAGGTTTGTTTCCCGCTCCACCTTTTATGAAATGGGCACTCGTTATTTGAAATTCAAAAAACAGGCACCCGTTTTTCAGAAACGTGCACCTGATTTGGAAACGGGGGCCCATTTTATGAACAGTAAAAATGAGGAGGAAATGGCTAAAAAAAATTAAATAGACATTCAATACTGGCGCACGATTTTTACAAATAGGGAGCCTGATTTGTAAAAATCGTGCGCTTGTTTTGCTTCGGTGGTCCGAACTGAAATGGGCGCACGTTTCTGAAAGCATGCACCCGTTTCTGAAAATGTGCACCCGTTTTATTCAACACCTCAGTTCAATTTCTACACAATGGTGCAAAAGGGTCTTTATATCATTTTCTTCAAAGAGGCCAAAAGCCAAAAAGAAGTCCTTAAGAAAGAATTCTGGTCTATGGGTAAAGGGTGTTTCAAAGCCATTGGGTAGACTCCCAAGGCCATTCATGAGGAAATTCTCACTCTATCATTCCCTAGATGGGTTATGGTTAAAAATGTTCCCCTAGTTATGTGGAAATGGCTTCCGAAAGCCCTAAAATCAATTGGAAATGTTGTTAGGATGGATAATACATGGACTATGTGCTTCCGCATATGGACGCTAGACTACTCATCTCCATTAAACCTGGTTTGGATATCCCAAGTGAGATTAGATTTGATTTGGAGGAGGAGGTGTGTGTATGCCCTATTGAAATCTTGGGCAGGATTAACGCATGTTTTCTTTGTAAAAATGAAGGGCATATTTGCAAGAATTGCTGGCTATTGAAAAGAAATGTTCCAAAAGATGTTAGTGGTAGAAAGGCTAAAGCTCAAGCTAACCCTAACCACCCCAAGCTATCTGAAAGAAATAATGGAGACTCTGGCTCTTCGAGGCCCGTGAAGAACCCGAACTTTGTCCTCCGCCTCCCTAAACCACCTCCTACATTTAACAATGTGCAAAAGGGGGATTGGGCTACTAAGAAAAATATTGTGCTAGAAGGTGCATATGTCAAGGAGACTATTATCTCTAAATTGGATGCCCTACATGATGCAATTAAAGTAGCATATCATGCTGACATGGTTCTTTCTCACAATCTCTCTTGCAAGAATATAGTGGTTGAGGAGTTCCTGAGCTCACAGCCCAAGCTCGGGACTCTAAATGCCCAATAGATTGTCCTTGACAAATTCAAAAAAATCATGGAGACTAAAAAGAGAATTGAAGACCAAATCAATGATTACGAAGTGGTTGTAATTCCTGCTAGACCTGTGGGCAACACTAAGGAAAACACCTCCCCTAGCCCTAGAAAGGAGCATGATATGGATGCTGGGGGGGATCTGAGTCTACCTTGAAGAGGGTGAATTTGTTGCCATCAGATGTGGATTCCAACTTGATCTTGTGTAGAGAGCTTGACTTGGTGGAACCAGTTTCGGTCTCCCTTCAGACTATTATTGATATCTCCCTCCCTTGGCACCCATAATCCAGTCCTTGATAGTGATAGGGTAGGTTTTTTTAGCCAGAGTGTCAAGGCATTCCTAGAAGGAGAAGGATTGAATCTGGGTTGTAGTAGTTCTTTGGAGGTAGGCACTAAGATCTCTAGTTGTGATGAGGATAAGAGGCTCACCTGGGCCATTGTCCCCTACTCAAGGATCCTTGATAAAGTTATACTGGAAGAAGCTATGAAATTTAATGGTATAAATAAACTAATGTAAATTAGGTAAAAAGAAGAAAGCCATGAAAAAGAAGGTAGATTCTCATACTCTGGTGCTATTATGGTAGGCAAAATTGATAACAATAAGCAGTTTCCTAAATGCTATAAGGCATTTAGGATGCCAATAGACACTTCCCCATAAACTTGATGGACCTAAATTGTGTATCTTGGAACGTTAGAGGACTAGAGTCCCAAATAGAAAATATGTTGTCAAGAGATTTCTTAGGCTGTACAGAGATGTTGATGTGTTATTATTGCAAGAAATCAAAGCTTTTCAATTTTCTCTGGACATTAATTTAAAATGTATCTAGAGGGATGCAATCTCTTTCACTACTAATCATTTGAGGGGTAGGGGGAGAAGCCATCTTGATTAATCATAGGTGGAGGAGCTCAGTTGTGAGATGGGGATTTTCACCTTGCAATAGGTTGGTGTGGGTGGTGTTAAAAGTTAAGGAGGTGGAAATAGGGATTGGAGTTGTCTATGTCTCTAATGATCATAGAGAGAGGATTGAGATTTGGAAATGGATCTCTCAGTTGGAAGAGATATTGTGGGTGATTGGAGGTGATTTCAACATGGTTGAGAGTCCTTCAGATAAGTTAGGGGGGAACAATTTTGAATGGAAAGGAGACGAGAGATTCTATAGGTATAGGATGTTGAACAAATTAAAGTTGTTGGACCCGTTGGTTGGTAAGAAAGATGAGGTCAATGATATTTGGTACTCTTGGTGCAATTTTTAGTAGGGTTATAGAAGGATATATAGTAGGTTGGACAAGTTTTATGCCAATAAGGAGGTGCTTCAGTTCAAAAATAACAATTCTGGTAGCAGTGTGAGGGTCATTCCCTATACCCTCTCAAATCATCACTTAGTTCAAGCCATGGTTTATTTTGACAACCCATCCATAGAAGCATTTGACAAAAGGATTAGCTTCCATCTAAACTCTATTTTACTAATGGATGAGGATGTCAATCAAGCAATACTCATTATTAAGTTGTTCAATGAATTTAATATCTTTGACGTCAGAAAGAGAGATGGAATCATAATATTTGTAGTTGGAGAGTTTTGTACCAGATGGTGGGGAAGAAGTGAAAGACTCCATGAGGTTAGAAGTTGCACTGCATGATAAACAAGTTGTTGCTGAGAAAGATTCAAGGCAACCCGAACAATGATGTTGCTCGTGAAGCTCTATGGCATGCCAAGGATGCTCTTAGGAGATTGCAGAAATATAGGATCCAAGGCCTCAAAGCCATAGCCAGGATGAATTGGGAAAATCGGGGGGATAAAGGTACCAAGTACTTTTTTCATCTTCTGAAATGCAATGAATCTAGGGAAAAGATTGGGGGCATTTGGGAAAGAGGAAAATTCATTACTGAACCAAAGGCAATGCTTAAAACTTTTGTGCAGTTCTACTCTTCCTTATTCAGGTCTGAGGATGGAAACCCCAATAAGGATAGTATGAGGGCCAAAATCAAGTCCATCATTCCAACAAAGGTGGGCAAGGATGAGTTGGTGATCACATAATAATGGGTTGCACTTTTTGGCCAAACTTGACACTAAAACTAGCATTTTGCATCACATCTTTATTTTCTAAAACCTATAGCAACTAAACCATGAAGAATTTAAAAATGAAGTAAACTACTAATTTGTGAGATTTTTTATATAGATTCTAAATATATATATTTTTTAAATAATTAAAAATTAATTTTCCATATTGTTTTTTATTAGCATAAAACAGGTTTTGAAGGGGCCCAGAAACCCTTACAATCAAAGAGCTTCCATCAAAGAATAGACTAGACTGCCTGGCAGGAAACCACGGGTTTTAGGAAGGACCTGAAACCTTCTGGACTTATGGGTGTATAGTGTTGGACATTTGGAGGAATTGATTATGTGTTGCATTGATGTTTAGTCATTGATGTCAACACTATTTCTTTTGGCTGCTTTACCAGTATCCTTATGTTCCCGGTAGGTTGTTTGGTTTATGGTTAGATTATGATGATCTAGTATGCTCTAATATGTCTTGTATTATGGAATTGGCTTAATCATACTACTCAGATTCATGTTCAGTTAGTTGGTTTTGATTTGGTGATCGAATGTTATCCTGTATGCTAACAAGATTGGTTTGTTGTTCCAGCGAGGGTTTCATCGGTAGAGCATTGTTGAAGATCCTTGATGATATGCATAAGTGGTGTTGGTGTGGCTTCTAGTGGAGATTTAGGATGCTGATGGTGATCATGTTTGAGACTTGGTTGATTGGGATCATTGCTTTAGCGTTTGTGGACCTAAATTGGGTCCCGATTTATCTAGGTTATGGACCAACTTAATGTAATGTGTTGTTTGGACTTCTCGATGTGTTTCCAGGATGTCTTATGGGTTGGATATTGTTTGTTTGGTCATTGCCTGACATGTTTTGTAATTATGTAATTGGTTTATTGTCTGGTGTCTGACCTTATTGTTTATGGTAGAGGGTTTGTATATATATGATGTAAGATCTCATTGTAGATCATATAGGTATGGGATATGGATATGTAAGGAGAGAATAATGTAATAATCATTCAGGTGAAGGATTTGGTCGATCATTGGTGATCGAGTTGGGTTTATGTAAGAGGATTTAGTCCTCCAGTATTGAGCTTAACTGGGATTAATTGCTATATTTCCTTTCAAGGTTGTAGAAATTAATTGGTGTTTTCATTTTAGAATGTTTAAAAAAATTGAGGAATGCATTTATTTGTTCTTTAAAAGGATCTTTAATTTAAAAAAATAGGGTTGTATTTCTTCTAATTCTAGTAAAATTTGTTCTAGAAAGTTGGAGTTGTATCTATATTTTTTTCTAGTAAAATTAGGCTCAGGGATTTTGGGAGAGATTCGACCAAATTTGTGCTCTGTGTTTTTTTTTATCAGGCAATTTTGTGTGCTTTCTTTTGAATCCAATATTTTTATGTATATACATATGAATATATGTTTTTTTATGATTAATATGATTTATTTAAATGTATATTATTTTTGGAGTGTCGGCTCTATATTTCATTTCGGTCTCTATCATTTTGTTTTTAGTTGATTGTGGGGTTCAACCCACAGCTGTGGGTAGACCCATGACTGTGGGGAGCTCTCCCCATAGCCATAGGGCTTCCCACATTGTGGGAAGTTTCCCCCACAGTCATGGGAGTTCCCACAACTGTGGGGACTTGCCCACAACTATGAGTGAGAACCCACGACTTTCCCTTATGCCACTGTTAAAAAAAAACCCTCAGCTGTGTCTTTTGTGTGTTGTGCAATGGTTATTATGGTTATTCGGTAATTGCTTATGAGTCTGGTAAACTTAAGAACCATGAGCTTAATTATCCTACTCATGATATGGAGCTAGCGGTTGTAGTGCACACTTTGGTTCGTTGGAGACACTTTCTTTTAGGGAATCAGTTCGAGTTGCATACAGATCATCATAGTTTGCAGTACATATTTACGCAACCAAACCTTCATGCTAGACAGAGGAGATGAATGGAATTCTTATGTGAGTATGATTTTGAAGTTAAGTATATTCAGGGAAAGGAGAATGTAGTTGCAGATGCTCTTAATCGTCGTCGGCATGAGATTTCAGTAGTGTCTCTTGAGGTGGATTTGAGAGGTCGATTTGTGGCAACACTCCCTATGGACACCTGGTATCAGGAAGTTTGTACCGAGGTGGAGTCTGGTAGAGATTTGGAAGAGAGATTTGTAGGTTATTCCTTAGATCCTAATGATCTTTTACGACATTTGGGATGTATTTATGTTCCTTTCTCTGAGGATCTTTGCACTTTGATTCTTTCAAAGTCACATCGGGCACCATATTCTGCTCATCCTAGTGTCAAGAAGATGCATGAGGATCTTCGATAATTGTATTTTTGGCCACGTATGAAGAGGGATATAGAATATTTTGTAGCTCGGTGCTTGGAGTGCCAGAGAGTGAAGGTAGAGCATCAACATCTGCAAGGTCTTTTGCATTAGCATCTTGTTCCAGTGTGGAAATGGGACATTGTTTCTATGGATTTCATTATGGGTTTACCTAAGACCTTGCGTCGTCATGGTGCTATCATGGTCACCGTGGATAGGTTGATCAAAGTTGCACATTTATCACCTATATGATCTTCTTATAATGCAACGACGGTGGCTAGGATTTTCATGGAGGACATTATCAGACTTCATGGCATTCCTTGAAAGATCATTTCAGATAGAGATCTCGTGTTCACATTAGCGCTTTGGAAATCTCTTCAGTAGGCACTGGGTACTTAGTTGAACTTCAGTTCAGCCTATCATCCTGAGACTGTGGACAAACTAAGAGGGTCAATCAAGTGTTGGAGGACATGCTTTGGATGTATGTTATGGACCAGTAGACTCGTTGGGAGGATTACTTGTACTTGGTGGAATTTTCTTATAACAACGGGTATCATAGTTCCATCAGTATGGCTCCCTTTTAGGCATTGTATGGCCATCCTTGTTAGACTCCCTTGAGTTGGGACCGATTAGAGGACAGGGTGCATCTGGGTCCAAATATTCTTAGAGATATGGAGCAGCAGGTGAAGAGGATCAAAGAGCATATAGCGGCAGCGCAGGATCGACAAAAGAAGTACGACAACGCGCATAGGGTGGGTCATTAGTTTTATGTTGGGGATCAAGTGTTCCTGCGTGTGTGACCACAAAAGAGTCCAATCCATTACAAAAAGGGCTCTAAGCTTGCACCGCGCTTTGTGGGTTCGTTTGAGATTTTAGAGAGGATTGGACTAGTTGCTTATCGGCCTACTCTGCCACCTAGTCTCTCACGCATTCATGATGTTTTCCTTGTTTCCATTCTTTATCAGTATCATCCTAATATATCTCACATTCTTTATTGGACTGCTCTATAGGTCGAGGATGGGTGGCTTGCTCTTGAGCCCATGCGCGATCTAGAGCATAGGCATCGGGTTCTCAGAGGTAGAGACACTGAGCAGGTCAAGGTCCAGTGGGATCCTAATGATGAGTCTTCTGCCACTTGGGAGAAGGCTTCTCGTATGCGTGAGCGCTATCTGTATCTCTTTGCAGGCTTCCAGGAGTAAGCGTGATACTAGGGGGGAGGATGTAGTGCCCCTCTCTTTTGGCTTGTCAGACTTTATCTTTTTGAGCCTTTTGTGTGTGGTTATGACCCCTTTGGTGTTGGTCGATTTTGGTTTTGGATGTGATGTTTGACTATGTTCCCGGATTTCATATGTGACATTGATACTTTATGTTATGTGTATTGTTAGAATAATGATGTTTCTCATATTGTTTGATACTTTATGGGCAACCTACGTCGCTTCCATTCCATTTTCATGATGTGATGCTATATGGTTTATATGCACATGTTCAATGGTTTGCTTATGCAGCTACAGGTACCGAGCATCGACTCCACCTAAATCTTCAGGTCTAAGTGTGCTCTTTAACCCAATGGTAAAGTGGAAACCGAAGATATCAGTCAAACCCTAGACATTACTTTTCGTCAGGTAACCTTGAGGTTGGGGTTAGTCTTGTGTTTGTCAGTTCTACCCTTGTGTGTGTTGTGTTGTAGACCGTAGTTGTCATTTCAGAGGCAGCTAATGTAAATTAATCATTCTTGCTAGAAAAAAAATTAATTTTATAATAAAATAGCACTTTAATACTTTTGATTATTCACTTAAGTTAATGAAATGTAAATAGTGCAAGAGTAAAATTAAAATGATTAGCTTAACATATAATTTGGTATTTGCGCTCAAGTTATTAGTGATAAAAATATATAACAAAACTAATTGTTATATTTTTGGCTTTCATAAAATAATCCTAGTTATTGTTAAAAGAAATTAAATAGTTTATGTAACCCTTTTATAAGAATAAATAATTATAATTAAAAAGATTTAATTTCTTTATGGGCATTTAATTGTTTATGTGCATGTTGAGAGTTACAAAAAAAGAATTAATGATTTTAATTATGGAGCATTCTCGCATGCATGGGAGAGGATTTTTTTTGGTGCTTTTGGAGGTTGTGCGGGGAAGCTATTCCATTTTGGAATTGGAATGGAGATAATCGGGCTCATCTGTTTTGGATTGAGGATCTTCTGTTTGATTTTTGCCTCTGCTTCTACATATTTTCCTCTAGATGTGTTTGAGGTAGGGGCCTCTGATCCACACTTTGCATGCTATATTTCCTTTTAGGGTTGTAGAAATTAATTTGTGTTTTGATTTCAAAATGTTTAAAAAATTGAGGAATGTATTTATTTTGTTCTGGATAATATTTGGGAAAATTTGGGAAAATTTGGGTTAAAAGGGATCTTTAATTTTTTAAAAAGGGGTTGTATTTCTTCTCATTCTAGTAAAATTTATTCTAAAAGGTTGGGGTTGTATCTATATTTTTTTCGGTAAAATCAAGCTCAGGGACTTTGGGGATTTTGGGAGAGATTCGACCACATTTGTGCTATTTGTTCTTTTTTATCCGTCAATTTTCTGTGCTTTTTATTTTATCCAGTAATTTTTATGTATATACATATGAATATATATATAACTTTAAGTATATATATAATTATTTATGATTAATATGATTTATCGAAATGTATATTATTTTTGGAGTGTCGGCTCTATATTTCATTTCGGTATCTGTCATTTTGTTTTTAGTGGACTGCGTGGGAAGCTTCCCCCACAGCCGTGGGAGTTCCCACAACTATGGGGACCTACCTACAGCCGCGGGTGAGAACCCACGACTTTCCCTCATGCCACTGTTAAAAAATAAACCCTCGGTCGTGTCTTTTGCATGTTGTGTGATGGTTATCATGCTTATTCAATAATTTTGTTGTATATATATATATATATGAGACACATTTTAGATTGAGTAAATTAAGATTTGTATTTACATGGTACATCTAAATATATACATTCATATTTTCAAATTTGTGCTTATAAATCATAAGAGTTGGTTTATTCACTAATAATTTAGTTGTTAATCATATTGTGTAAATAAATTATAAGGCGACGGCTTGAGTTTTTTTTTAATGTCTTATTATTAAATTATTAGTTCCCATTTATTTGGAATTATTTGGAATATAATATGATTTGTTGAATTGAGTTGAGATAATGAAAATCATTGGTTAATGTATTTCCTTTGTGTTAATTTGAGATTGGAAACCCTATTTTGAATGGCAAAAAGAGTCATGTAGTTTGGAATTTACGGAGTAATGATGTTTTGACTTTGAATACTATTGGGGTCAACTTGTTGTCCAAAATGAATCTTTCTATCCTGATATTATGGGATCTTATTCATGTCTTGATTCTTTGACCATGTGGGAATGTTCAGTTGAGTGGTCCTATGTTTGGGTTCTGGAGGCCTTGGGAGGGAATTTTATGGATTCTTTTTTGTACTGTCATGTTTTCTCTTCTTGGATTAAAGTTCCAGTTTGTTTTTATATGTGGGAGCTAGATGACGATTCTAGCCTATCTTGGACCCTCCCTGTGTGATGATTTATTCTAGCAAGAGAGTCATGCCTTTCTATGGTATTTGGTGCTTCCCATCTTGGGATTTTCCAGCTTTATTTAGATTCCTAGGTGCATTCATGGGAGAGTGGCTTTCATTGGGGGTCGGGACCCAAAGTGGTCACCAAGGTAACTCAATGGAAGTTTGTAATCAAGTGATAACATAACTTAATGAATTAGGGATGGGTAGTTAGTTCACATTAAATAAGATAATTTTTTTGGATGCCTCTCTTACTCCTGAGCGCTCATTTAGGTTCACAGTAAGTTGAGAAGGCTTGGAATGACATCCACCAATCTTGTCTCCATGAAAGGTTAGTGTGGTCCAATAAAGTTGTATGGGGGTTGGGGGTCGGGAGAGGTTACAAGGGTAACCCAGAATGGGGGTCGAGACCTAGTGAAGACCTACCAGGGTAACTCATGACAACCTAGTGATAGTACTCTTTCCAATTGCATACCTAGTGGTTTACTTGGTTGTTTCTCTATGAATGCTTGGGCCTTTGGAAAATTGGTTGTTGTCCTTATGAGTTCTTTATTCCGTCTTGTGATTTCCTTGTGATGGTATTCTTGTGACCCTCGAGTTTGTTCTTGTTTCATTTTGAACCTTCCTTTATGTCTCTTGGGTCTGAATGATACCTCCTAGCACGGGGGATGGACCTGATGGTACCACATGATTGGGTGGAGTGTTATTCGCACCCATTGGGTTTTGGTTCATGATGTATCCTGATCGAGATAGTTCGAGAGAAGACTGAAGATCTACCTTATGTTTCGGATATTGAACTCTTGACATTATTGTACTTGAAATATTTTATCCTTATGGATACCTTGTAATGTAATCATGATCAAATGTATATTCTCTTGGATATGTAAAATGAACCTTGTACCTTGTAAAGGACAATGTATTAATATTTGCAAAAGTTCTTATTTCTTCACTTATGTTTGGATGAGTTTATTTATGTAATTTCGTTGTGGGGCCCTGAGGACACTCGAATGATTTTATATGATCATTTTATATCCAATCTTGTATCATCTTGTAGCTCATTGTAGATGTATGGTTTCGTTAGAACGTGAATTACTATGGTTACCTTTATCAATAACACGGCTTTCATCTTTACATTATCTTAGGGAGTTTAAATTATTTGAAAGATGAAACATAGAAATAGAATTCTATATTAAAAGACTTTTGTAATATTTATTATCATTAATCTCAAATTTGAAAGCTATATGCACACATTATTTGTTCTAATGTTTGTATTGCCTAATCTCACATAAGGTAGGTATTTTCATTTTAAAGAAAATGTTTTTGTCATTTTTTTTATGTTTATAGTATACTAGAATTATGGTTAGAAAGATAAAAATGAAGAATCTTAAAAATGAAGAATAATAAAAATAAAAGAAAGATTGGATAGAAAAATAATAATAAAGAATCTTGATTTTTTCAATTTAGAAAGATAATAATAAAGAATCTTAATTTTCAATTTAGAAAGATAAAAAAAGATTTCCATGTTTCTAGATTTTAAATATAAAAAAAATGTTTCTAAATTCAAAAAATTGAAGTTACAATTGAATCATAGTTTTCAATTTAGAAATATCAAAAAGAATTTCAATGTTTCTAAATTTTAAATGTTTCTAAATTCAAAAAATCAAAGCTACATGAATCATGTTTATAAATTCAA
Source organism: Cryptomeria japonica (assembly GCF_030272615.1). Taxonomy (NCBI): domain Eukaryota; kingdom Viridiplantae; phylum Streptophyta; class Pinopsida; order Cupressales; family Cupressaceae; genus Cryptomeria; species Cryptomeria japonica. The sequence goes on from NC_081411.1 coordinate 599,387,072, forward strand.
ATAATCAAAATTACATTCACACACAAGTATTTGAAAAATAATATATTATTTTTTTTTATTTATACAGCTAAAAGATTTCTATGTTTTTTAATTTTAAATATAAAAATATAATATTTTAAATTCAAATATAAAAATATTTATTATTAAAAGTCATTTCTAATTTATCATATAAATGTAATTTTTCTATTTATATCTTAATTATCTTTTAATTTTTTTAATTATATGTTAATAATATAAACTAAATTCCTTTGATTAATTGACTATCTAATGTTTTATGGAAGAAAGGTTGGTTCTTGTTCAAGTTTAAGATTTATTTGTAATAAAAAAATTCTTTTTTAATGCAACAAACAGTTAGAGATGGTTGTGTTTGTATAACCTCATTTCTCTTAATAGAAAAATAAACTCTTTTTTTTTTTTTTCAATAAAAGTGGATTATTCCACTAAACTTTTTTATTAATATTTTTTATTTTTTACACAGGATTCAAAGAGCATACCAGAGGAAAGAACCCTGGGAAGAAAACCTTCGATCACAGCTCATAAAACAAACCTATAGTATCTAATGTATCAATTTATACACCCCGCCCAAAACCACATACAAAATGCGGTCACAACACATATAATATCAGTTTTGCATAGAGCCCATATGATAATTTGCCAAAAAAAACCCATCAGATAATTTTCAAATGTAGACTCCATAGCTGCTATCAATGGAAGAAGACAAAATTTTCCAAAGCCCTGTGCCAAATCCCATGAGCCAAAAACCTTCTTGCCAAAAAAGAAAGTATCAAAAAACCTTTGGAAAAACACTATTATATCAAATACCATGACCTCGAACTCTTCTCTAGACAACGCACATGAATACTTGAAATGAAAGGGGAAAGCGTGAATAATTATCATCATAAAATTTTACATCGACATTACTCAAGAAAATCATATGACTATTGTTGTAAACCTTCCCATACCCTAGAAGGAATTTCCTCAAAACCCACCTCTCGCTGATTAGCATTGCTATCAATGGCTAAATTTGCCAAATAATCTGCAATCTTATTAACTTCTCTGTAACAATGGGATACCAAGAAAGATTCAAACAATTCTAATTTTTGTAAAATGGGATCAAGTATATACTGCAAATTCCAACAATTTGATTTCTTTTTCATAACACATTGAATAATCACCATAGAATCACCTTCAATTATTAAGTCCTTAATTCCCAAAGAGATTGTCATATCCAATCCAAAAGACAAAGCATGAAATTCCGCATAATTGTTAGTTTTAAAACCAATAGCATGACACTTAGCTCGAATAAAATTGGCATTGTGATCATAAATTACCATGCCTACCATAGCCAGCCCAGGGTTACCACAAGAGGCCCCATCAAAATTCAGTTTAAAGTGCCCCTGCGGAGGAGGTTTCCATCTAGTAGAGCATCTCTTACCTATTGCATCATTCTTTTTTAAAATTGAACCATGAGAGGGTAAAACTGATAGGAGCTTCCAAACTCTAGTAACTCTACTATCCCAATGTGAAAAAGAAGTAAGATTTTCCAAATTCTTATAAATAAATGACAAAGCAACCTCAGAGATTGAAGACTCAATTTTTAATAGAACCTCAGACACAGGAGACCTTGTTTTTTTAAATATCTTGTTGTTTCTCTCTAGCCAAACATTCCAAATCACAATAGATGGAGATATGATCCAAAGGCATGCATAAAAAGATGAGGCAAACATAAAGGGCCAAGATCTAAAATGGGAAATGAGATCCTTACCAATAACAAAGGATATATTTAACTTCTCAAACAACCATTGCCAACATTCATAAGCATAATCACAATGTAGGAACAAGTGTGAAGAAGATTCCAAATTTTTGTTACAAATGACACAAGGGAAAACAACAATAATACCAAGCCTATCTAGTCTCATACCTGTAAGGACTCTATCCTGAACTGCCAACCAAGCAAAGGCTCCAGCTTTGGGAAGACAAGCCGAATGCCAAAACAACTTATAAGGCCAAGAAGATAAATCCTTAGCAACCATAAGAGAGTTGTAACCATCTTTAACAGTGTACTTAATAGAAATATTCTTTGTCCAACTAAGTTCATCCTCAGAATCAGAAAGAAATACAATTATATCCCCCAAAATCTTTTCAAAATCTAATTTCATGCTTTGATCAACATCTAAGAAATCAATCGACTTCCATCTAGCTAGCTTAAGGGGTCCACTAGTCACAATTTCAAAATAATCTGCTACAAAAACACCCCAAAGGGAGGAAAGAATAGTGATCAGAGGAGACCAATCCCTAATATTCACCAAAGGTGTGTGTCCATTCCATACTTCATCCCAAAATCTGACCTTTCTACCATTATGAACAATCCATGAGAGATGAGGCAAAATAACTGATCTACATTTACAAAGGAAATTCCAAATAGCAAAACCCAAAGGCAAATTTGAGACTTTAAAAATGTACTCTCTTGGTCCATTATTTAAATATTTGGCAAACATAATCTGTGCCCATAAGGAGCTAGGCTTGTCATATAATTTCCAAACTAGCTTAGCACCTAAGGCTAAATTCTGATTCTCTAGACTCCGAATTCCTGTTCCCCCAAGTTCCTTAGGCAAACATACCTTATCCCATGCAACTAAAGGGAGTTTCTTCTTGCCATCTTTATTATTGTTCCAAAGAAAATCTCTAAGAGTATCCTGTAAACTAACAATGGCTACTTTTGGAGACTTCAAAACAAACATGAGATATATGGGAACAACATTCAAAACAGACTTGATGAGAACAATTTTACCCGCCAAAGTTAACCATCTATGATTCCATGAGAGAATTCTTTTAGAAATGACTGAAATAATCTTATCCCAAAAACCAATCTTATCCTGTTTAACAAAGAAAGGAATCCCAAGGTAAGTATATGGAAGATTTCCACTCTCAAATCCCCAAAAGGATTGCAACCTATGCTGAACCAGTTGTGATGTATTAAGGAAAAAAATCTTTGATTTATCACCATTCACTTTCTGACTAGAAAATGATGCATAATTTTGTATTATTCCTTTAATCACTTTTGCCTCAGCTAACGAAGCATGTCCAAATAATAGAGTATCATCTGCAAAGAGATAATGAGAAATACTTTGGGGAATATTTTGAATCCTTATACCTTTCCAAATCCCCCCCACTTTAGCAGCCCTAATAGCCCAACTAAAGGTTTCAGCTAGGAGAATAAACAAAAAGGGAGAAAGGGGATCTCCCTGTCTCAAACCCCTAGAGGAAGTGAAAAAACCACAAGGAGAACCATTAATTAAAACCGAGAATCTTGGAGAAGAAATACATGCACGAATCCATTTGACCCAAGCCTTGGAAAAACCTAACTTCTCAAGAACAACACATAAAGCCCCCACTCTACTCTATCATAAGCCTTCATCATGTCTAGTTTAAGTATCATGGTCGGGGTTCTTTGGGTGGAAATAGAATGTAGCACCTCATGTGCTACAATTGCACCCTCTGTCATCTCCCTTCCGGAAACAAAACCACCTTGCTCCAATGAAATGATCTTAGGTAGAATTTTTGCCAACCTAAGGGAAATTGCCTTCATAAATATCTTATACAAAGCGTTACATAAAGCAATGGGGCGGAAGTCAGCAAAAGTCTTAGTATCCTCTTTTTTAGGAATAATTGCAATCATTGTAGTATTAAGTTCTTTTAAAATGGACCTATTTCTCCTAGATTCCTCAAGAGCCAATAAAACATCATTTCCCACAAAATCCCAACATTTCTGAAAAAATAAAGGAGTAAAACCATCTGGTCCTAGGGCTTTATCCGAATTCATGGCAAAGACAACACTCTTAACTTCTTCTAAGGAAAAGGGAGACATCAACATCTTATTGTCTTCCAAAGATACTAAAGGAGGAATATTAGATATAATATCATTGCTGAGATTTCCATTTTCCGAAGATAATAATGACTTAAAAAACCTAACTGCCTCTGAAGCAATGTCCTCTAGCTCTGTCAATAAATTCCCATTCTGACACTGAATACAAGATATCCTATTCTTACATCTTTTAATCTTAGTTGAAGAATGAAAAAAATTTGTGTTCCTGTCACCATCTGAAAGCCATAACTCTCTAGATTTTTGTCTCCAATAGATTTCCTCTCTAGCTAACACCTCCTCAAGCTCTAACTTTAGTGACATCAATTCATCAAAAACTTGTGGCACCATACCATGTTGAAGCACATGAATATTAAAACCCTCAATCGTATCTTGAATCCTTTGTTTCTCCTGAAAAATGTTTTTAAAATGCGAGATATTCCATTCCCTAATATTCAATTTCAAATCACTTAACTTCTTAGCAATCTAAAACATATGGGACCCAGAACAAAAACGAGCAGAATTCCACCATTTCATAAGCAGAGGTAAAAAGGAAGAATCCCTAAACCACATGGGCTCAAATTTAAATGGAGACTTAAAAGAAGCCCTATCCTCAATAACTGAAAGAGAAATTGGAAAATGATCAGAACCTGAGACCGATAGAATAGAAGAAAAGAATTCAAAATCTGAATCAATCCAATTCTCAGATAACAAAAACCGATCTAATCTCTCATCAATCTGAGAAAAATTCCTTCTCATGTTTGTCCATGTGAAAACCCCATTTTGAGACTTACAATCAAAAAGACTCAGATCAGAAATGAAATCCCCAAAGTCATCCATAATCCTTTTATTAGGGAAAACACCTCCTCTTTTCTCATCTAAATCAGTGATAGCATTAAAATCACCCCTGAAGATAATAAAGGAACCATGTTTTAAGGGAGAAGAAATCATCTTTAATTCACCCCATAACTTACTCTTCCCTTGAATTCTTGACGGAGCATAAATGTTAAAAACCCAGAATTTAACCTTCGAAATCTTGCTTATAACTAAAGCCAACATCCAATTGTAGCAGATGCCACTAACTGTACCTCAATATTATAATTATTCCAAAGCAGTGCCAAACCTCTTGAAGCACCACAAGCCGGAGAAGAAAGAAAATTCCACCTTCTCCAAGATGAAAAAACCAAATCAGCAGACTCCTTTGACAACTTTGTTTCTTGCAACATAAAAATATCACACTTAATTAAGTCCATTTGGGACTTAATTAAGTGTCTCTTGTTAGGGATATTTAAGCCCCTAACATTCCAAGAAATAATTCTCATTGTCCTCGAGGAGAGGCCGAAGCTCCCCTCTTCCCAATAATCGGAGAATTTTTGCTTTCCCCAAAGCAACCTTGCAAATTACGTTTCACAGCCCCTGATCTTGTCACAGGTGGACTAGTCATGAATCTTTTACTCCTCTTTCTTTTTACACTTACAGGAGTTAGGCATTTTTTCTTAGGCCTACCAAGAGAGACCGAATGTCTCCCTTGCCCACCAGCAGGAGAAAGGGACAAAGTCTTTTGAATTCCAGCATCAATTTCCATTTGAGTCTTAAGATTATTTGGAGGCCTACCTCTCCTAGGAAAAACCACCGATGGTGAAAAAACTGGAGTTGTTTGGACAATTGGTAAACTCTTGCATGATTTTGGAGAAGCCAAGATAAATGGATTATCTTCAAAACCCAACTCTATTGTAGCCAAAACCGCAAAAGGATTAGCAGATGCAGAAATTGGAAGGGTCGAGTTTATACCCCCCAAATCATTCTCAAATGAACAAACAACTCTATCAGTAATACCCTCATCCATTTGATGTGCATGATTGTTAAAAATATCATGTACTTGCTGAACTAGATTCTCATCTGGCATAATAACAAGGACAACTTCTGACAGATTACTATTCCCTAAGGAAGATTCATTAGCCATATTAATTTCAATATTCAGAGGGGAATTATTAGACACCAAATTCTTAATTTTCTGAACTAAAGAAGCATCATCAGGAAAACCTATGGCAGGTACCTGCTTAATAGTTTCCATATCAACCACTGCAGTTTTATCTAAATTCACATTCTTTGAAGAATCCAAAACCTCCTTTTGAGTGCATGAAGACAAATTGTCGTCCTTACCCTTTGTGTGATTATTTGGCATCTTAGGGCAATCTATCTTCAATGGGTGATCTGATTCATTCATCGGGGGATTACCATCCACTATACCTCCGTTATTAGAAAATGTCTTCAGTAAAGACAAAAGTGAGATCGAACCCGAAGTGTGATCATTTGGTTTCCCAGAACTACGACACAATGGATTATTTTCAAGATTAATGTGACCTGTTTCTACCAATTTATGCGAAGAGACATTTCCACATCCTTCAATTGAAGGTCCCGCCGACAAACTATCTTTATTAAGGGATTTAGGGACAGAGTCAACATCTTGCTAGTTTTTCTTAAAATCCATAAGTAAAGGAGCATCCAAAAGTAAAGGAAACTTAAGAAGCTCCTTATCTAATTTCTCAATTGACTAGCGCCAAATACCATCATGAGACTTGATATTACAAGTACGAGGGCAAACATTGTTAGGGTTAATAAGAACACAAATTTTTACCAGAACCCCCCCCTCCACAAAGTCCATTTTAGATGTTAAAAAAGTTCCAATAGTATTTCCAATTTTCTCAAGAACATCTGGATCCATAAATTCAAAAGGAATTTTAGTTAAACCAAACCAGAAAGGAATAAGTTTCGAACTAAACCAAGAAGGAACAAAAAAAGGTTTCCAAGATGCAATTGAAATTAAATGTTTTCCAAACCAATGATGCGAAGTTCTTAATACCTCATTTCTGAAAGAAAGAGAATCAAAGACAATAATAAAAGCATTCGCAAACAATAATTGAAAATAATGCATATCCCCCCATCTTTTCTGCAATTTATGATAAAGCTTTAACAAACTAATTTGATCACCCCAAATTTCCCCAGAAATAGCATTCGTATGCAAACAATTCGCTTTCTTATCAACATAAGAACCTAAAAGATCGATACAAGGGATAGGAGCCCAAACCTATGATAAAGAAACCTCAAGCTGAATAGGATCAGATGGAATCTTACTTACCTTTTCCGGACTAGCTTCCTTGAGGTTCACATTTACCTTATTTCCCACCTGTTGTGAAGAAACAAAAACCCTAGCCGCAGTCTCCTTATTTGCCAAGCCAACAACCCTAGCAAACTTTCAGATCCAAAGACCATTTCCTCGAAAATCCCTTGAATTGCTTCTCAGAATTCCCATGATTCGCACCATTATTAAAACGCCCTTGAGTGAATCTCCTTCCATTGTTATTCTGCCTCCATGCCACATTGCGTCTATTCCCAAAGAAGCCTTGAAAGTATTTTGAAGCTGGCTGAAAAACCTTGTTATTTCCGCTCCGGTTTATCTGTATCGCCATGTCCTTCCATCTGCCTTTCATGTAGACCCACTGCGGAACATGAGGCAGGTATTCCCAACCTCATGAACCCAAATGTCCTCTACCAGCCATGTCCGATCACTGTATTATTTTGATTTGACGTGAAACTTTTGGTGACGGCAATGTGCAGATTGTCAACTACCTTATGTTTTAAAGAGCAAACCTGGAATATGTCCCGATTCTATACATGGGAAGACACCTGCCACACTTGGCCATTCTGTCAACAAGGATGAAATTACAGGTTACCTTTTTACGGCTCTCTATACGGATCGATAGGCTCTTTTGTCCATGGAGATTACCTAAGAAGAAGACCGCCGATCGTGCCGTTTGTAACTTGTTCGGCTACCCCTCTTCATTTCTAGCTCACTGTTCTTAGGGTTTCAGGGGTTTCACCACTGCTGCGTCACTTCTTGATCCGGCTTATATGAATCCAAAGAATTATAATTATCATAGCGATCTGCAATATGAATATCGTTATTTCTGATCTTTGTTTGTTTGTGTATGCGATGATCCACTATCTGATTCAAGTGATTGGTCACTATAACATTGTTCCCTCAAAATATAGAATACTTTACAACCGTATAAAGAGACTGAAAGAATTTTGCAATACCTAAAATCACAAGCAGTATTTAAAATTGCTGCAATACCTAACATCAGCAAAAATGAGCAGCTTAGCACCACCACTCTTTCTGAATTCGGTATTTAGAACCACAGCGTTTAATAACAGGACTCGCTTGAGTGACCATCTCTTCCATTCTTTTACAATACCATCTATATCACTAAATTGAATTTTAAATCTTTGCCACTGATTATAGTAGATTATTTATTAATCACATAAGAAGATTTAGAGATGGTTGTGTTTGTATAAATTCATTTCTCTTAATAGAAAAATAAACTCATTGCCACTGATTATAGTAGATTATTTATTAATCACATAAGAAAATTTATTTTCCATAACGGTACTTAAGCAAATAAACTACTCAACCTTACTCCAACCTTTTTATCTTTATATTAATTGTCACATTGGAGGCAATTTTGTGTTAGGTAAAAAATGAAAAATGAAATGATCCCGGTTGGTGTTTTTTCAAATCAACAAAATGTTAAGATCTAAAAGGCAGCCAGACTTTATGTTCAATCCTAACATTGGACTTAATCAACTAATAGGCTCTAGAGGACTTAGGGAGTAACCCTTTTGCAATATTTATTAAACATTCAGCAGATGACTCTAGGTGGAATGGATCAGGACATCATAGTAGAGACAATACGAACAAATGGAATTCAATCAGTGTTATTTCAGATGCTAATGCCTTACATTAACAAATTTACTCATCTTGTCATTCAAATTCTTCTTGTAGATCCAATTTGTGCACCAAAACCCATAAACATTCATTCAAAGCTTTTAAATCTTCCCTTAAAAGAAACCCATGAATGAACATAACATTCATATAAGACAATGTGAAGACAATTTTTAAATACTCTTGATATTCAGAAATGATATAGATTTAAGTACAAAACTTGAGATTACAATTGTTTGATCAAAAAAAACTTAACTCTTTCATTGAAAAAGACTAGTGAGCAAACAAATTGAAGACAATTCCATGACAACAACATTACAAATTACAATTCCAAACACTGATGCATTTTCTCACAAAACCAAACTATTGTATCAACATGTAACAGAACAAAGCTCTATATATGTCATCGATGGATGACCACGCCCATTACAAATCACTCATCACCGTGCGGGTACGGAAGGTTATGGAAGAGGCGTGGCATCTGGTAATAAACCTGCAAATTGCATTTCTTGGACGATTGTAAAGATTTTTCACCAAATCCATTTTGTACGTATGCTGCAACTATTACTGCATTTCCATGAAATGTCTTCATCTTAAGGAAACGTGGTAAGCAATCCACACATTTCATATATATTTCCCTACTCTGTGCACGTATCTGGCAGAGCATTGAAACTGCAACATATAATAATCTCCTTTTGTGCTTTGATGGGAATCAATCCACAACCCGTTTTCAAAGTCTTCCATATTGGCACTGACAGGGAGAAGCTTGGCGAAATGTGGTGAAATTTGGTAGTACACCTGCCAATTTGTATTTGTTTGAAATTTTAAAATCTTCCACATATGTATTTTGTGCAGCTCTTGCATTCTTGGGACCATATCGCTGCGATGCCTCTCTTCCCAGCTATTCGCGTCCCCTGTCCATGCTCCCTCATTGGCTGAAAGCTGCAAAGCCTTTTCACATATGTATCTGGCAAAGCCCTCCCAGCTTTAGTGTTTAATAAAATCCTCAACCTGTATGAATCAAACGGCATCGATCCATTGTTTATTCCTCCCATGAAATGGCAAACCCTAACTTCACCTTCTGCATAATGAGAATTAAAACCTTCCCGCACTCCCGCGGCAAATTTTAGCTTGCCCTAAATTCTTTTGCGGGAATGCGGGCATCTATATAACCTTGGGAAAGACTTAAAAACACTTCACTCTTTCACCTTACCCTGCACCCCCGTATTCCTTTCCAAAAAATTTATTTGATACTTGTGGGTAAGCGGGGTATAATTGAAACGGCCCCACCAGAATGCTGCAGGCTTTAAAAATTCATGCTATTTGCCTGGTTGAAGATTTTTTCATGTTCAGACACCTGATATTTACTAGCAATTGCACCTTGGTGTGCAATGGGTACGTCTAATAGAAGAATATTGGTCAAAATAATAAACAATGGAAATTGAAGAATATTGGGAAATTTGAAGAATTGATAAAGTAACATATTGTAAATTGTAAATTTTTAATAAGTGGAACAAGTTTAATAATTCAGAGATAATTCATTTATCACCAATAAGAGGTCATTGAAATAAAGGATAAGAAGAAGCATAGCATTACAAGCAAGTATGCACACTACAATAACAAACAGATCATTTGATAGGTACCCAAATGAATATGAAAAATATATATAATGTTATCTAAAAAATGAATTTACATTATATAAAACACAATATAAAATAGAATTCATTACTTAAATATTGTGATTATAATAATCCTAAGTAATAATCCTTAATTGTAAACATTCAAAATGATTATAGATGTTAAAATAATTATTAAATATAATTATAATTATAATATATTTGATTAAAATATTTATAATTATTTCATGATTATTACAAATTTTGAAATAATAATTAATAAATTATATTTAATATTTATTATATTTTCCAATCTTAAAATTTAATAATTAGTTTATTAAAATAAAATTATATAATTCTAATTTTCATTAAAAAATTAAATTTTATTTTAATTAATTAATAATTTTAATCTTAATCAAATTTACTCTAAAATATATAATAATAAATATAATTCAATCTATATAATACTAATATTAATTAACAAAATCATTAACAATTTAATCTTTAATGTATTTTTAATTATTATTTTAAAAATATAGAGAAAATATTATTACTTTGATCCTTAATCTTAATTCATTTTAGTTTTAAGTAAAATCAATTTAATAAATAAAATAAAATAAGACAAAGCTAAAATTTTAATTAGCAATAATAAACATTAAAGGTATTAGTTTTCCACAATCTATAATAGTTCTTAATTTAGCTTCTGGATTAGATTGTGTGAGTTTGTTTGTGAGCTTCTCGATTAGATTGTGTGAGTTTGTTAGCATCAACATTTCTCTTTTATTTTTACCATATATTTTGTTCCGTTTATAATTTTGAAAAGATATTTTTTATGTAGTTCGTACTCCAATGTTAAAATATGGAAACTCTAAGAGGACAACAAGTGAAAAAGTAAAAAGAGAAGATTCGGCGATGTTTACCTTGGCAAACCAAAATGACACTAACTCCACTCCATCTTCACCAGCCGTCAATACTTTATTTGATTTGATTTGACTAACATTATTAAGGTTTAATGAAAATCTTTGGGGAAAGAGAAATATCAATGCTCATGGTGATTGTGTCAGTTAACGGAGGCATAATCAAGGCAATAAAGATGTATTATTGTTTGCATAGCTTTTATGTGTACATTTTTTTTTGTCACAAAAAAAAATAAGGTGGGTTGCAATCAACGGTTGAAATATTTTCAATCGTTTTGCACTGATTTTTTCCAATTTTCAATCATAGATTGTAAAGATCAGCTTGTTCATTTCATATAAGAGATGTCTTCAGTGTAAAAATCATTGTAAAAATTATTTTCAAAAAATCTCCTTTCTGTGTCTTATAAATTTGGGTGTACACTATGAGAGGTATGCCTCACATAAAATTATACTTCTATGCTTAATACATGTCGTTATTTAAATCATTGAAATGATTTAAATAACTAGCATACATACCTTAAATTTTAATTTAATCTATATAAAATACGCCAAGAGATCATACATAGCTTAAATTTTAATTTAATCTATATAAAATATATACGCCGAGAGATATCCTTCTCAAGGCCCCTATTTGACTCTAGGGTGCAATTTCATTAAAAATAGGCACCTCAAGAAGGATAAGGTATGTATGATCTCTTGGCGTATTTTATATAGATTAAATTAAAATTTAAGGTATATATGCTAGTCCCAGTTGTGGGACACAACATGGAAAACATAAAATAAATCAATATATAATTATATAGTATCTTTTTATTAAAACAAATTATATTATAATATTATAATATTATAAAATTATTACATAAAGATATATGAAATTATATATGTGTTTAGACTATTTTTATAATATATATGTGTTGCAAGATCAAAGCAAATACTAAAATCTAATATTATTAAACTTTATTTAATGATAATATAACAATCTATTTAATTGGGAGCATTATGGCTATGGTTATCATTAGGGTTAAGGTTAATGTTATGGTCAGGGTTAAGGTTTACATCATGGTTTGGGTTAGGTTTATGATTAGGGTTATGATAATGGTTAGGATTACCATCAATGTTAGGTTAGGGTTTAGGATTACGGCGAGGGTTAGGGTTTAGGATTATAGTTAGGATTATGGTTAGGGTTAGGGTTATGGTTATGGTTTAATATTGCGGTTAAATTTATGGTTAGGGTTTAGTGTCAAGATTACAATTATGTTTAGGGTTTATATAGTAAATATAGGACTACAATAAACATAATTACATTTAGGGTTAGGGTTAGAATTATAATTGGGGATATGGTTAGGATTAGGATTTGGTTTATGATTATGTTTTGGATCAGGGTTAAGGTAAGTATTATGGTCACAATTAACGTTTATATCATGGTTAGGGTTATGATTAGGGTTAGGGTTTGGTTAGGGTGTATATCATGGTTAGGGTTAGCATCAAGGTTAGGGTTAGGGTTTACAATTGAAGTTAGGGTTAAGGTTTAGTGTTAAGGTTAAGTTTATGGTTAGGGCTTAGTGTTAGGGTTACAATTATGTTTAGGGTTTACATCAAAGTTAGGGTTAGAATTAGGGTTATGGTTCAATTATATTGAGGTTAGGGTTAAATTAGGATTAGGGTTAGGGCTAGATTAAGGTTAGGAATATATTAGGATTAAAATTTAATTTGGGTTAGGGTTAAGTTTAGGGCAAGATTATTGTTAGGGTTAAGTTTTAGGATTGTGGTTAGGTTAGCATTAGGATTAGGATTAGGGTTAGGGTTAGGATTATGATTAGGATTAGGGTTAGGGTTAGGGTTTATAGTTAAGTTTATTGTTTACATCATGGTTGGGGTCAAGGTTAGGTTTAGGATTATGGTTAGGATTAGAGTTAGGGTCACAGTTAGGATAATGGTTAGGGTTAGGTTTTACATCAGAGCTAGAGGGAAAGGTTAGGGTCATGATTAACATCATGATTAGAGTTAGGTTTAGGATTAGGGTTGGGTGAGGATTATGGTTAGGATTATGGTTTTAAGATTAAGGATAGGGTTAAGGTTAGGGTTTAGGGTTAGGATTAGGATTATGGATAGGATTTACTCTTAGGATAAGGGACAGGTTATGGTCAGGATTAGGGTTTGGGTTAGGGTTATGGTTAGGATTAGGTTTTAGGGTTAGGACTAAGGATTATTATTAGGGTTAGGGTTTAAGGTTATAGTTAGGTTAGGGTCAGGGTTAGGGTTTAGAGTTATGGTTAGGATTAGGGTTCTGGTTATGGTTTACATCATGGTTGGCATTAGAGTTAGGGTTAGGTTATTTTTAGGCTTAGGGTTATAATTATGGTAGGATTGTGGATAGGGTTAGGGTTTACATCATGGTTACAGTTAGGGTTAGGGGTTAGTGTTAGGATTAATGTTAGTGTTTATATCATGGTTAGGGTTAGGTTTAGGATTTACATCATGGTTATGGTTAAGATTAGGATTATCATTAGGGCTAAGACTTAAGATTAAGGTTTGGGCTAGGATTATGCTTGGGTTAGGGTTTAGTGCTTAGGTTATAGTTAGGTTTAGGGTTATAATTATGGTTAGGATTAGGATTAGGATATACATCATGTTTAGGATTAGGGTTTACATCATGGTTAGGATTATGGATAGGGTAAAGGTGACATCATGGTTAGGGTTAGTTGTAAGGTTATTTTTAGGGAATGGCTACCCAACCCTTAGAATGTAGCAAGCTATTAATAGCCTTCATATATTATTAATACATTTTAATAGATGTTTCGTGCACCCTAAGGGTTGTATAGCCATTCCCTATTTTTAGGGTTAGAGTTTAGGGTTATGATTAGGTTAGATTAGAGTTAGGGTTAGGATAATGATTAGGGTAATGGTTTAGAGTTATAGTTAGGAGTACACTAAAGGTTATGGTTTACGTCATGGTTTGGTTTAGGGTTAGGGTTAAGGTTAAAGGATTATAGATAGGGTTATGGTTTGCATCATGGCTAGGGTTAGGGTTAAGGGTTAGCATTATGATTAATGTTAGTGTAAATACATCATGGTTAGGGTTAGTTTTTTGGTTAGGATTTACACCATGCTTAGGGTTATTGTTATGATTATGGATAGGGTTAGGGCCTAGGGTTATGGTTAGATTTAAGGTTAAAATCATGGTTAGGGTTAGGGTTAGGGTTAGGGTTCGAGATAGGGTTTAGGATTAGGATTATGATCATAGTTAGGATTTACATCATTGTGAGGATTAGGGTTATTTTTAGGGTTCGGGTTACGATTAGGTTTACGATTATAATTACAATGACTAAAGTAAAATTAGGGTTAACATTTGGGTTAGAATTTAATTAAGATTAGGGAACAATTGGGTTAAAGGTTATAGTTAATTGGAGAGTTTTTAATTGTTGAAAGGGTTTAATTATATTTAGGGTTAGGATTAGAGGTCAATTAGGGCTATCATTCAATTGCATTAGGGATAGGTTTAAATTATGATTAGGGCTAGTATTTAATTATGTTTAGATTAGGCTTGAAGTTTTAGCTAGAGCTTAATTCTAGGGTTATAGTTAAGATTAGGGTTATGCTATTGTTAGGTTTCAATTATGGTAAGATTAGGTTATTGGTAGGGTTCAATTAGGTATAAATTATGGATATTGTCAAGGCTAGGGTTTGATGATGGTAAGCGTTTAATTATAGTTAGGGTTAGTATTATATTTTAATCTAGGTTAAAAAGAAGGGTTATGATTCAATTACATTAGGGTTAGGGTTAAATTAGGATTAGGGTTCAATTAGGATTAGGTTTCAAACCAATATATGTATATTATATGGTCTTTCAATGGAGTTCCAAATTAGGTTTTTGGTTAGAGATATAATTAGATTTAGGGTTATTATTAGGTCGGGCTTAGGGTTAGGGTTAGGGTAATAAGAAATGGGAACTATTCTTATTATTATTAAATAAAATTTTAAAGATAATTTTGTTTGAATATTTTTGTTTTCATTTTTATTAATTTTAATAAGAAACTATTTTTTTTCAAAATTAGTCATAGTAATGAATCCCTATAAATATGGGGTAGTTCCAACTTGTAATAACAAACTCTTTTTTTTCAAATTATTCATAGTAATGACTCCTATAAATCTGGATCACTACAACTTGTTACCATAATTTTTTTCTATAACTTATTAAGTTTCGTATTTTTTTTTAAGACATACTAAGTTCTAAAATTCTATATCTTTCCTATTTTTACTACATTGTGATCTTTTTGTTAATTATAATAAAATACTCATTCTTTCTAAATTACTCCCTAGGATCACTACAACCTACTACCATAATTTTTTTTCTAAAACTTACTAAATTTTGTATTTATTTATTTATTTATTTGTAAAACTTACTAAGTAGTATATATTTCCTATTTTTACTACACTCTTGATCTTTACTCGATCAAAACATGGAAACATCTATTATTTTGAGAATTAACTTGCTTGATACCAACAAGTGCCACATAGTTAAACATAATTATTTCATAATAATTAAAATTTTACTAGAAAAAATAATATAAATTAAAAAATCCTAATAAATTTTTAATTTCACAAAATAAAGTTAAATAATTGAATCTACTTTTAAAAAGTAAAATATAATAGATCTATTTATGTTATAATAATATATTATTAAAATAATATAACATTTTTAAATTATATATTTATTTTCCTCTATAAAATATCTATACAATAGTATTGCCTAATGACAAGTACTAATAAGAAAGCTAAAATTACATTAATGTTCAACTTTGAACCTTTTTATTTGAGTGAAAAATTAATACATAAGTTTATGAGAAAATGAATTTTTTAAAATGTCTATGTGCAAATAAATTTAATACAATAAATATATTAATGGTAAGCATTTAATTGAAAAATACTTTTCTATAAAAGTTAGATTTGTAGAATTCTTTTGTTATTTGTGGCCCTTTGTAATGGGTCGTTACTAATGGGCCAACAACATTACTCAGTCTTTATTCACTAAACTTGAATGGCTACATGCATTTCTTACAAGAAAACTTCCATTCCAAAATGCTTTAGTGAATCTTCATACCCAATATGGCGGGTGTATCGAAATTCCAAGTACATTCTATCAATCTGTATGTTAAATTCAAAATGCGCAATCTTCCAGCGTCCATCCTAAATGTTAAAGTCTCAAATCCTCAGTCCAAAATAGTGAATCCTATAGAAATGTAAATACCTATATCCAGAAAGCCACTTATGTCTCATATTACCCGCATCAAATTCCAGAAACCTAAATTTGAAATGATAAATCTGCGTACACACTATGAAGTAAAACTAATATGCAAGCCCAATCAACACCAATTCTAACAATCTGAATATATAATTTTATAATTTCTTTTTCCTTTTATCTTTTCAAGTAAATGATATATACATAAATTTGAATGTAAATATTAAAACTTGAATTGAATGACATTTTACCTTAAAATTGAAATGGTTGTGCCAAGTACAGTACCTGCAAATAAATATCCTTAGCAATGATGATAAATCCCTTAGACTTCAAATCCAAAACACAAGAATACTCTGGGCTACAAGAAATACAGTTTACCTTCGTATTGTGAGCTCTCATATTAAAACAAACTCTTAGAGGTGTTAATGCAAGTGAGTGCAAGCATATACAGCATTTGCATGGCAAATAGAATTAACACAAATGACTTCACCATTTTCTGCATAAACATTGAAATGAAGAGTAAACAAAATCTTTTGTCATCAATGGAATTCCTCATCGGAAGATAAAATGAAGGGCTTACCAAACGTGAGTTTCTACCATGCAAATCGATTTCCTTGCAAGCCTAACTAACAGCTTAGTTACCAGAAACAGGAAACGAGAAACGCAACCGCAACGGTAACGTGACGAGAAATGGAATATTTAAAGGTTGCATATAAGAAACGTATATATATATATATATATAATTATAAAAAATTATTTTACATAAATGAAAGCATGGAGTTTTATATATATTTTCATTAAAAAACTTTATTTCACATAAATAGAAAATATGAAGTTAAAGTTTCTAAAATAAAAAAACAATAGATATATACGCATGCAAGTTTAAAACATGACATATAAAACTATAATCTGCATCTACTAGTTAATCCAAAGTTAAGCCATGAAACATGCAATTTCACATGCCAAAAAAATCAGTGTCTGTTAAATCAATAAAAAACAATTACTTTACTGTCAAATCTGTTTAAAACATTTACTTTACTATCAAACCTGTTAAAAACAATTACTTTACCATTTAAACATTTACTTTACTGTTAAAAACAATTACTTTACCATTTAAACATTTACTTTACTGTTAAAAACAATTACTTTACCCCACTTATAATGGAAAACAATTATTTGACTGACAAATCAAAACAATGGAAAACATATTACAAGCGAATTTCGCTGCAGAAACGCCGTTAGAAATGAGAAACGCGTTTCTCCCGTTGAAACGCGAAACCACGGGAGACCGTCGCGTTTCTGGCAACTAAGACTAACAGTCACTAATGTAACATTGATAATTGAAAGTGATATATTTGCTTACGAAATGAATTACAATGACTCTAGATTTGCAGACAAAGTACAATTATACAAACATTATTTTGTTGTTTCGAGAATATTTTAAAAGAAAACCTACTATTGTTTTTATAATCCGCATCAGCTATCACTGTTGAATAGAAATGTCATGGTAATATTTCTCTATTTTATAAGTGTCAAGCTCACTCTTCCCATTCTCGACTTCCATACATTTTAAATTATGCATAACATGCGATTAATGCCATGTGTCTGTAACTGTGTTTTTCGTCCACCACTTTGAGTTTGTACCTGTCGTTTGACATTCTCCATTTCACATATGTAATTGTCTGAAATATCAACCATTTCTTTTTTCTTTCACAGATGTGTTGACATCGTATAGAACGCCTCTGGGCATAATAAAAATACCAATATTAACCTTGCAAGAGACCACTGATATTTTGATGAGGCAAGTCTCATCTCTGGTGGGCCTGACTTAAGAAATTTTCTTTCTCACACAACTGAACCCTAAAATTGACTTAAAACCATTTAAACATGCATCTAGAGCGAGAATGCACAAAAAATAATCATTGAAATTTAATTTTTTAACCACTTGCAAAAATGGCCAAAACAAGGTTTGAAGCTCAAGAAACCACCCTCACAATTTGGTCAAACGGCCACATGAGACCTTGCCATCATATATTTTGAATCATGATGTAAAGCATATTTGCTTGACTATATTCGGGTTGCAAGATTTTAATTGCCAAAAATGACAACTTAGTTGTTTCTGCACATTAACCTGTCAAAACCCTCTTCAAACCTTGTTTCAAATCCATTTGAAAAAATAACAAATGATGTCATTAGGGTCTGGGGTATGGCATTCAAGCTCATTTAGGTACAAGGAAACACATGAACTAATTGGTTTAATGAGATAATCAATTGGGTGCAAGTTATAAACACTCAAAGTGAGCTCTGCTGAAAAGCATTTCACTATGCAAAGTGCAAAAATTGATAAATTACAAAAGATTTGACATTGGGAAACATATCAAACAAGATCATGGAAATATGAGAACAAACCAAGGGGGCACAAAAAATTGTAGAGAACACAAAGGAACAAGCGGTTTCCCTTGACAATCAACTGAGTGCAAGACGCAAGCCTCCAAAGTAGGCTACTTGGGCTTTTCAGAAAAGGCACACACAGTGAACCTATGTCAAACCCTCAAACTGAGTGGTTAAAACATGCATCAAATCTAACCACGGGATGTTGCAACATGATCAATGCCACCTCTAATAAGTTCTCAATACTTCCCGTAAGGCATTTTGCATGATAATCAATGGGCTCTAAAATGTTACCCCTCCAAGCGAGCTACTTGGGCAAGATACTATAGGGGTGTCTCTGAATACTGCAAGTAAAATTTTCTACTTGGGGTCTCAAAATTTTATAAATTTTGGAGTTCCTAATAGTGGCTCTTGCTTAGGGATGTATGCTCCTTGCGGGCATAGAAAGAATCTAGGTCTCTGGTAGAAGCAAACCATGCACATACTCTATTAGCTTCTCAACCAATGTATGTTTCATTCTAGAAACCAATTTTCAAACCTCATTAGGTGGCTCTGGGCCCCCAAAAATGTAGAACCAGTATTTTCCTCTATCAAATGTCTTATTTTCATCTAACTGCACTATTACCAATCTAAAAACATCACTGGCAAACATATTTACACTCATTACAACTGGCACCATCCATCATGTCATCAACATTATTAATCTCAGTTCACACTCTTTATCAATCTGATTTTTTTCATCAGGTATTAGCTTAAAACCTTTATATTTAGATAATAAATAAATATTACACCCACTGTATAAAGCACATTCAAGCTAGGAATAACATCTTTCAAGATCCACTTTGTCGCCATGCTTCAAGAAAACCTCATCTAGCTGGGGTGAAAAACAAACAAATTCATACTCAACCACAAAGTTGATATTATCAAATCTTATTTAACTATTTATTTGCACCTTTAGCATGCAGTCCTCATTGGAATATTGATGCAAAGTAAGTAAAAAACTCTCACATGTATCAAAAGAAAAACACTCATATAATGGTGCATCATGACATTGCATGATATCATACTTCCAAGAATATTTGTTTTAAAGCATTCAAACTCTCTTATCTGCTCATTCTTTTCAGCATTCACATTATCCCATTCCTACAAAAAAGAACACATCTCTGGCTCATGGACATAATCTGACTCAACTCCTATTCCCTCATTCATGTCCATGGGAGAGATTTCAAAAGAAAACTTATAAAAGTCTGAAAATGCTTTATCGTGAAGGTCCTCGTAGAAAATCATATAATCAACATTATTAATCATTATATCCTCTGATTGTTGATAATACAAATCTAAGATTTCTACTATGTCTACATACTCTGAAATAGCTTGGTCTGAGATATTTTCAAGTTCTTTCACATCACTGCCTAATAGTGACATCAACCTTTGATCCACGCAACCATCATTATGCAATTCATTTTCCTCATCGTAGGCCATAAATATATCTAAATGTGTTTCATACAAATTACTTTGAACACCAGGGTAGCAAGCAACACCATCTACACCACTTGGTGAAGTCATACAAGCTAAATCATAAACATCAAGTTCGTCATTGACAAAATGATTAACGCATGTATACACATGACTGACATCATTATATTATTCTTCATTGGTTAATGGATACAACATATCATTCATACTAATATCCTTGCATTCTTCACATGATTCACTGGTACATTTCAAATCACTTGCATCCTCATGTGTCACAAATGATTCCGGATCAAATTTATACATGTCACAGTGAACAAGAGGACAACAAGCATCTTGATTCAACTCATGAGGCAAAGGCATACAAGGAAAATCACAAACATTTAAGTTATTGTTGACAAAATCATCAGCACTTACACCCATAAGATCATCATTATTGATCTAGTGTCCACATGCAAATGAATGCATAATTTCATTTGAGCCAATACCCTTGAACAGTTCCCTTGCATCAACATCAATATAAGGCTCCCCTTGAATCTCTGCAAATATAATATCCTCGTTCTTAGCAAGCCTCCTTGTCTCATCATCAATCAATGCTTGAACATATGCTATGGAGTTTGTTAAGAGCTTCACACTGCTGGTTAAGAACCTGAGATTCAATCTGACATGTAATGGTGGAATCTTCTTGTTGAGGGACAACATATTGTTGCTGACTTGTGGTGATCCCTTCAATCATTTGCATACTAAGTAATTGATTGTATGCATTGTGTTGAACAAGTGCATGAATAACATTTGATGGATAATGAATTGACCATTGTGGAGATTGTATGAGATAATAGATCTTATTAAAGAAGGAAAGTTAATGCTAGTGTAAGTGAATTGTGTTTAGATTTATTATTCATGTTAGCTTGTTTGTGAATGAAGTCCTATCAACATGCGTAGGGTCAAGCTGTATAGGTATGATCAACACTCATATATCTTTTCTATATTTCGTAAAATATTTATATAAGGATGAGAATATTCATTCTATAAAGGGTTACTCTATCTTGTTCATCTTTTATTTTATTCTTAGAATTAACTATTAAACTATCCCTTCTTATTAGATATTATTATGTCAAAAGGAAATGGTAAACTTGAAGCTAAGAGTTAACATGGTGACAATACTCATAAGGAGTGAATTTTCGCTCATCGTGCAAATATTGCATTAGCAATGTGAATTTATAGTTAACTATGTAGTAATGTAGCACAACATTTTGTTATTAAAAATGAGAAGATTGAAGTACAGAATAATACAATGGTAGCTAAGATCTTAAATTCATCAATCATTATGAATAACTTAACATCTAAGATAATGGCCTTGAAAACTAGAGTTTTTACCAACATTTTTGTGTCAACATCACATCATACATTATGCCCTTGATATTAGAAAGAAGGTAGAAATAGATTATAATAGTATTTTCTTTACTTCTTACTATTATTATTTCTTACACTTCATGTTGATGAACATTCATTGTGAAATGGAAGTTATTATTAATATTCAATAATCTCTCTTATTATTAATAAATACAAAGAGAAAGTAAATGTGAATGGAATATTGGTTTAAACAATAATTTTCTAATCTCTATTGGCTCCATGGTGTGGTGTGTTATGTGTGGTTATTTGCATCTTGGGGTTTCTCTGGATGTTTTTATTGGGGTGATCTTGTCTTCTATGGAGGTGGAGATGGATGAGGTTGGGGGAGACCTATCTCCTATCGAGGTGGAGTCAAATGTTGGTTATGATGCGTGGAAGCTTATTTCTTTCATGAGCACTTATGTTGGTGGTTTTGGGTGCCTTTTTAAAACCCAATCAGGTTGTGGGAGCCTCCTAAATCCCACTCTCAAGGTTGAGGGAGCTTGGAAAAACTCTAGGTTTTTTGCTTTTTCCAAGGACAAGTTGGATGCTGGAAGTTTTCAAGGGCCCAGTTTGGCCAGTTCTTGTTTTTGGTTAGGTGCAAGTCTTGTTGTTAGTGGCTTGAACATTCCATTACAAGTTAAGGGTGTCTAGGAAAGCCCTGTTGTTTGGCTGAGGGTTCCTGTCAAACCCTCATTCTTTGTGTCTCAAATCTATAAAATGGTTTAGATATGATGTTTGGTCCAGTAGGGTTTGTATTGGTTTTATTTTATGGTCTGGCTAGCATTTGTTTGGTTGAGGTTGTTGTTTGCAACTTATTCTACCACTAGTTCTCTAATGTTTAATCCTTCTTGCTTGTTTGTAGTTGTGTTGTTGTTTATCATTGTTGTATCTGTCTACAGCATCCTGTTGGTGGTTCTAGATCTCTCAAAAATCCAAGGGTTTCAGGTCCCTTTAAAACCTGTTGTATAGAGTTTCTAGTCCCCTCAAAACCTGTTTATCCTAATCAAAAACAATAATTTTATAATGAATATGTATTGCTTCTTTTTCCAAGTGAAATAGATTGAATAGTATTTAAATACTTGACAATTATTGTAATCAATAAATAGACTCAAATATGTATACAATTATGATTAATTGGTGAGTATGAGAAGGGAGTAAAGATCACATATGATTAATTGGTGAGTATGATAAGGTGGTAGAGATCACATAGGCTAGTAGAGGGCAAAATATTAGTACTATGATGAGAAGATGGTTGGCTAAAGTGCAACACATTTGTAGCAAGAAGTAACTCAGTTGATGCATTATAGGAACTATCTCACTCCATTAGGTCATGGGAAGCTCATAGGGAAGTAAAAAAATTGTCAAACTAAATGAAATGTATTAGAGTTGATTGCTCAACCCCACAGCTCCTAAGATCACCTGCAATCAAACACCTACCACGAAACAAGAGAGAAGTGAATATCTATGGAGGCCAAAAGATTGTTGATCCAGAAAGATAAATCATATTGATTATCTAATGACTTGAATAATTGATTACAATGAGATCAATACTTAATAAAGGAGATAAAAAAAACCTAAAGAAACCCTAAAGGGATAAAGAGTATTTAATAATTAGAATAATTATTAAATACCTACAATATTAATAAATGCCTAAGTTTAGCTTAAGCGTAGAGTATAATAGACTAATAATAAAATAATTATTAGCTAATACAAGATAACTCTAACACCCCCCCTTAAGATGAACTTAGGGAGTAGCTAAAAACACTAAATGCAGGAAAGCAAAAAGCAACTACAAGAAGAAGGCAAATTTGGGTCCCGGCAACAAGGCCTGATGAGGTACCCAATCACAACCAAATCTCTATGAAACGAAGAAATAGAGAAAACCACATGGGAAAAAACTCTACTCCAAAAAGAGATGGGAAAAGCATGCACAAAAAAACATGAAGGAAGGAAGAAGCTGCAAACACTGCCGTAGAATGATTGCTAAGATGCTGAAATAAGAACCTCCTCTGAAACAAAAGATGATCAGGATCAAGAAGACATGAATATGCATGAGTGCCCTCAATGACACTACTCGAATCCGAATCAGATGGCAAACATAGGCAAAACATCTTGAACTCAAAGATATAGATGGCATAAGCACCAATAGTCTGAAGAATAGATCAAATGAAAAATGGAAGGTTGCCTCTGAAAATAGGAATGCAAGAGTGTCCATATGGTAAGTGTTCCATCTCACTGAAATGCATGGGTAACCAGCCGCTGCATCTGCCTAGTACATAGAAACAAATACTGAATACATAGCTCACTCCAATGCGAAACCAAGGCAGCATTAGCACCAATAGTAGAAACCCCCCCATAATGCTGACAAGGGAGATGTGTGACTAGTACACTGAATCTAAAAGCCATAATGTAGTGCATGAAGAAGAACAAAGAGCATCTGACCGTGCAAACATGAAAGTACAAGCAAATACAAAGGGTGTGCAAACTAAGGCACACACGCATGAGAAAGGTATGAAGGCAAACAAAGGAAAACATCAAACCCCCATGGCACTTTATATCATAGTGCGAGTACAATAAGATACAAAAAAGATGTGCAAGATCCCATAATACATGTGAAATACATAGGCACTTTATCTCAGTGCATTTACAAAAAATTGTGCATGAAGCAAGTCTGCCATATGAAGATGTGAAGGGCCCACCAAAAAAATTTCTACAAATCATGAAGGACTGGCATGCAAATAGTAAACCATGACCATGCAAAAAAGGAGATCTACCACGACAGAGACCACATGCAAAGCTGTAAGCTCAATTAATGTCAATCAAATGAAATTCTCCTACTCAAAAAGAGACCACAAGTACAGAGATCAACCACCACTCAACAATTCATAAAGCCACCAATTGCGAACCTTAAAACATGACACACTACAATTACAAGTCATTGTGCGACAAGAGACCAAATCGCTGCACCATGCAAGAGAGGGTACTCCAAAAATAAACTCCACGTGTGAATAACTCTGCATGCCCACACCAAAACTCTATCGGTGAAGAGAGGAATACCGCCCAATGGAAACAAAATCCATCGGGAAGGAAACACCAAGCATGCAAAAAAAAGAAGTCCAAATTGCTGCTCCAATGCCATCCAGAAGCCAATAAAGAATTAATTTCACTTTGATCACTCAAAAAAAACTTGAGTTCACTATAGAAAAAATCAACCACAAAGGAGAAGCCACCCATGTTATTGAGAGAGGCCAAGGTGACAAGGGGATCAAATACCAATATCAGAAAGAAAGCATCGATCACATTGATGCCACCCACGCAGAAAGCCATTGATTAAAGTTTCCTCACCATGTAGAAAGAAATCTGCCAAACATTTCCATTGATGCATGAAAGTGTCAATCCAATAGACATGCAAAATACCTCAAAATAGGTCGTGGAGACAAAATCCAGTTGAGTGCATGTCAACACCTCCCAATAGTTGATGCCAAACTCCAAATCATCCATGTACTATAAGCTGCATGAAGAAGAAAAACAAACAAATCTGCCCAGCATGTTGTCGAGCACCAAAAATGCATGCAGACAATAAAATTCGCAAGTCCACCAATCGGTTTGAGGGCCAATATGCAAGTAGACCACGAGGCATGCATATAAAAATCGGTTCACAAGTCAGCTAGGCATGCAACATAAAGAGCCCCCATCTATCAGATCAGCGACCCAAATGGAAAAGTCAACCAAGAAATTGCACTAAGGGCAGATGCAAAAATAGAATGTTGCCTGTGCATGTGGGAAGAAGCCCATGCAAATTGTCGGTGCATGCAAATAATGAGCTAAAAAAGCTCACAATCCACCGCCATAGATGCAAGCAACGAGCTAAAAAAGCTCACAATCCACCGCCTTAGATGCATACAACGAGCTAAAAAAATATACTCCTCCCAAAAAACACCACTCAGCCATGTAAATCATCTCCAGCTAATAAAAAAAATACTAGCAATTAAGGCACCCAGCCAAAGGACCGATGACCACAACAATAACAAATTGCCCCCCTCAAAGTCTACAAATCAAATAGATGATCACTGCCCCAAAATAACTCACGAGCTCAATCAGTAAAAATAGCTCAATCAACAATGGTGAGAAGAAAACCAACCAAGCTGAGCGTTAAGCCACCCATGCACCAGTCGATACATTCAAAGAAAAATACGACCTAGTCCAACAAAGAAATTCGATGCAGAGGAGCCAATCCTTATGCACAAAAAACAATATTGGAAAGCATGCATGCGACTAAAAAAAGTACTAGGAAGAAATTTTTTGTAAAAAATTGAACTTTCTAGATCTCTCAAAAATTGGACAGGGAATTGCAGCTCGGCTCTGATACCATATTGGAGTTGATTGCTCAACCCTACAGCTCCGAAGATCACCTGCAATCAAACACCTACCACGAAACAAGAGAGAAGCGAATATCTATGGAGGCCAAAAGATTGTTGATCCAGAACGATAAATCATATTGATTATCTAATGACTGAATAATTGATTATAATGAGATCAATACTTAATAAAGGAGATAAAAAAACCTAAAGAAACCCTAAAGGGATAAAGAGTATTTAATAATTAGAATAATTATTAAATACCTACAATATTAATAAATGCCTAAGTTTAGCTTAAGCGTAGAGTATAATAGACTAATAATAAAATAATTATTAGCTAATACAAGATAACTCTAACAAAATGTAGCATTGCCTAGCTTTACACCATTTAATGGCATTCACCTGTAACATTCAAAAGCCCTTTCAATAAATATAATTTGTACGTACCCTATAGTCATGACACTATGTAATGTATTTTCTTTGAAGTTTTAAAATTCTTATCAACCAAATCCATTAGCGTATCTTGGTAGTCCATGAGTACACTTTTCTTTGAGGTATTTTGTTAAGAAATTCAGATGAGAGGACACTGGAAAAGATTCTTATCTATTACTATAAAGGTGTCGATCCAAGAACACATCTGTCAAATCAATGGTGGATTGAGAGTCACCTAAAGCTGATAAAGTTGATAAAGGTATGGTTGGAAAATAACTTGTTGACAATAGCTTCTAGGACTCAAAGATATCCTTATGGACTGCTCTAATATGACTAATCTTATAGATCAAATAGTTATATTCTTACCTATGGACTATGAGCATTGTATATTACTATTCAACCTTTTTTTTTTTAAGAATAACATTATTAAATATTCATTGAGGTGGTTAGGGGTATCTTACTGTTAGAACTAAATCAATATACTTACTTGTTGGTGTAAATAAATATTCATCATGGATATTATTACACTTTACTTAAGTTAACTTAGGATAATGCATCTCTTTGTAGTTTGGATATGAGACACTTAGGGAAGTGTTCACATAGGGATATAGCTTGTAGGAGAAATTCCACCTTTTGTGGTCTTATCTTGTTGTTACACTCCACATTCGGTAGGTCATCCACCTCTTGTAGAACTTTATATTATTTCTCCTACCTACCCCTACTTTTTCTTACCTACCCTTGTTTCTCATTGAGCCACATGTCATGATTGTGTGCTCACATATCTATACAGACTTGCCTATATAAGCAGGCCCATATTCATTGTATTGGTTAATCCAGTTGATCATTATATTGATGAGAATACAGTTTGTTCTTGTCATTCTATTGTCTCTCTTTATGCTTTTCATTGTGCCCTTGATCTTGGAAAATTTTCACATGGTATAAGAGCTATTGGGGTTTCATTGATTGGTTTTGGGAGACATCTTGGAAGGCTTCTATTTTCGGATCTGAGGTTCTGCACATTTTGGAGGCATCTTAGAGAATTTTTGACCTCACCATTGCACGTGGGAGGTCGTTTCCATAAAAATCGAGTATAAACTAGACCTATTTTGGCAAAAGTTGATTTTTGGGTGTTGGAGAAATTTTTTGCCCAATTCGGGTGGTACGGTACGAAATTTTTGGTTTTTCTCAAAAAAAAAAAAAATCTGAAAAAATAATTTTCCAGTTGAAAATCTTTTTTTGAAAAAAAAAATTAAAAAAAGGGGGTCTGTAACCCACCCCCCACTATACCTCCTCAGCAACATCTGCAGGTCCTACAGCCATCGTACATTGTACTACGCGGCGATTCCGTCGGCAGAAGCACCACCCGTCCGCCACTCTGAAGCTCCCGCCTTGCATCGCAAGTCCTTGTCATCCTCCGACAAACCACCAACCATCCCGATAGCCACCATTTTCCGACAGCGGCCACTGCTACAACCACCATTGGCCCTCTGGTCCGGCCCCGTCGTCCGCCAACAGCAGCAGCCATTGCGATAGCCACTTCCGACCCTTCGGTCTGGCCCCACTGTCTGCCTCGTGTCAGGCCTCTGGCTACCCTCCGACCACTATCAGGCCCACCTGCCGGCCATGTCAGGATCGCCTCAGGTTCCATGTCAGCACTTTCTGCCACGTTAGTAGTACCTTCTGTCTAGTCAACAATGCATAGTTAGCGCCTAGTCAACTTGGTCCAGGGGTGCGACGACCATTTTGATAGTCATACGGTCATCAAATTTAACATAGTATTTTGCTGACGTCAGCATTTTTAAAAAATTTAGACCTCTCTTCATTGAGCAATTTGGATTTTTGGGTCAACTTTGGAGGCTCATAACTTGCTCAATTTTGCTCCTTTTTGGGTGAAATTTTTTTCTAATTTGGGCTAATTTTTTGTGCTCTTTGTAGTGGTGTGGTTATTTTTTGATTTTGGTGCACAGGTTTTTCATTATTTTTGGACTTTCTCAACTATACCTATCCAATCCCCAATTTTGCAACTTCAAAGGCTTCATTTGAGCTCATACGACCTCCTTTTCAGGTTTTGTTTTGTTTGAAAGTGCATATTTTTCGTCTACTTTCATAATTTATGATCAGTTTACAGAGATTTTGAGTGGATATTGTACTTTCAGATATTGGTCTTTTTTGTCCTACTTGTTACTTGTAGTTTTCTTGGATCTTAGTTTAGATCTCTTGCATTATCAGTTTAAATCTCCTTTGGCCTCATTGAGGCAGTTGTAAAGTTGAAATCAGAAGTCCACTTTGCCATTTTTTGCAAGTGGCCCATTGTACACGCACTAATATAAAGTGCCAAATCATCATTTTGGGGGGGGGTTCTTTGATTGAGTGAATTTTGGGGGGTGTCTTGTGAGATTGTGCCTCTCTTTCCTTGTGCTCTTTCATTTTTGTTGCAATGAGTCCTCATAAATTTCCACCTTTAACTCCACATAGTTATGCATCTTGGAAAATTAAAGTATAGAGCAAATTAATGGAAAAGGTCTCATGCATTACATAGATGGAACAATAGCAGCACCACTTGATCCTAAGGCTAATCTTAATGCTCAGTTAGAATGGGTCACTAAGAATTGCAAGGCTTTTGGAACTTTGCATATGTATCAAATGACCTCATTTTTCACATTGAGAAGTGTACTACAATCAAAGAGGCTTGGGATATGTTTCAGAAATTGTATGGTCAAGTTGATGAAATCAAAGGTTACAAGATTAACAATGAGCTCACCAACTTAGATCCCAAGAATTTTGATACAATCCAAGATTATGTCACCAAAGCAAATCAACTAAGAGAAAAGCTTAAGGATTGTGGAATTGACAAAAAGGATGCTCAGTTGATCTTCAACTTGTTCGACGAGATTGCACTAGAATATGCAGCATTTGTGTCTAGCCTCCAAACTCATCGTTTGACAATGGGGAGTTCCTATACTATGCCTTCATTTGATGCTTTCACAGAAATATTGATATTGGAACAATCTAAGTTGTTGAACATGGGGCTTCTCAAGTCTTCAAATTCCAAGGCTTTGGTGGCTAATCAAGAGACTCAAGGGAGTCAAGCAAAGATTCCAACAAGAAGAAGAAGCAATCTAAGTCAAAGCCATAGCAGGAAAAAGGACAATCATCCTCTCCATCACAAGGTGACTTTTCATCCTCTTCCAAGAAGGGGACTCCACCTAAGAAGGATGAACCAACTTGTGCTTATTTCAAGAAGTATGGTCATGATGAGCATCAATGCCACACCAAGCAAGTTGATGAGTTCACAAATCTTCTTAAGAAAAATAACATCAACTTGCCTTCTGCCTACACAAAGAAGAATTCATCTTCTTCCTCTTCCTCATAGTCTAAGGGAAAAGGACAAGCATTTGTGGCTACAACAGGTTCTTCACAGTAGTGGATACTTGACTCGGGTGCCTCTTATCACATGGGTTCTACAAAAGAGCAATTTTCTTCATTGGAGCTATCAAAAGTACCTCACATTTACATAGGTGATGATACACAAGTTGAGGTTGAAGGGAAAGGTTCAATTGACATGGATGATGGAATATTTGAGAATGTTCTCTATGTTCTTAACTTGTCTACCAATCTTCTCTCTATCTACCAAATCACTCACTATAGGAATGGGAAAAAGATTGAGTTTACACCTGATTCAGTTGTGGTAAAGGAACTTGATGATAATGGCTTGGTAGCAGTGGGACAAGTTAATGACAACTCGAGGATTTATTCATTCTCCATTTTTGTGCCAAGTTCTCCTTCTAGGACCTTGCTTACTCATTCAAATTTAGAAAGTAGGCTATGGTAGGAGTGGTTTGGTCACCTCAACTACCGCTATCTTCAACAGCTCAGCACTAAATACATGATCATAGGTCTACCTCAAATCAGTTTTTCACAAGGTATATGTTCAGGTTGTTCCATGGGCAAGCATCCTGAGGAGAAGTTTGATAAGGGGAAAGCTTGGAGAGCTTTGGAAGTTCTTCAACTTGTTCACATCGATGTAGCAGGTCCATTTCCATCTTCTTCATTTAGTAAGGCTCACTATATCCTCACCTTCATTGATGACTACTCATGCTTCACTTGGGTCTACTTTCTTATTCATAAGAGTGAAGTGTTTAAGAGATTTAAAGACTTCAAGGCTCATGTGGAGAAGCAATCTGGGAAAGTGGTCAAGATTCTTCGCACAGATAATGAAAGGAAATATGTGAACAAAAGACTTGAGGATTTTTGTACATTTGAGGGGATTGATCTTCAGCATTATGTTGCTTACACTCCAGAACAAAATGGAGTTGCAGAGTGCAAGAATAGAACTCTCAAAGAAATGGCTAGCTGTATGATACATGCACGTTCTATTGATCCCGCTTTTTTGGGCAGAGGCTATCAATTGTGCCACACATCCAAAATTGGGTTCCTCACAAGCTTTGCAAGGTATTACTCTTTTTGAGGCTTGGGCTGGTAGGAAACCGATTGTGAGACATTTCAGAGTCTTTGGGTGTCTAGCATGGGCTCGCATACCTCCACAAAAATGCAAGGCATTGGAACCTCAGAGTAGGCCTTGCATATTTGTTGGATATCCTGACGGTGTTAAGGCATATCAATTGATGGATCCTGAGACACATGAGGTGTTCATTGAGAGGAGTGTTCATTTTGAGGAAATCTCTCCTAAATTAGCCTCTCTACCTCCTCCACCTTCCTTCTTTGTGGATAGTGATGCCAGTGATTCAGATGATGAGACTCCTTCAACTTTGACTCACAGGGTTACACCTCTTCAGGGTCCATTTTCAGTTGAGGAGCCTCATTCTCTACTGCCACCTAGACCTCGTTAGGCTCGACGGACACTTGAGTCAGCGAGTTCTCTTGTTGGGGATCCTTTAGATACATGGAGGACTTGATCACAGCATCAGGACCTTCCACATACTTTCATTTCTACCATTTTTGATCCACAGACATTTCAGGAAGCATCAGGGGTTCCTGAGTGGGACCACACTATGGAGGAAGAGTATAGTTCCTTGATGAGGAACAATACATGGGAGTTAGTCCCTCTCCCTAAGGGGAAAAAGATGGTTCGATGTAAGTGGATCTACCAGACCAAGTTTGCAGCAGATGGGAGTCTGGATAAGTATAAGGCTTGGCTTGTTGCGAAAGGTTTCTCTCAGGTTCAAGGTGTTGACTATACTGAGACCTTTGCGCCTGTAGCTAAGATGAACTCCATTCATTTGACACTTGCTATTATTGCAGCTCATGGTTTGGTTGTACATCAGATGGATGTGAAGAGTGTTTTTCTTCATGGGGATCTTGATGAGGAGATTTATATGGAGCAGCCACAGGGTTTCATCAAGGATTCTTCCGTGGTTTGCAGACTAAGCAAATCTCTCTATGGCCTTAAGAAGGCCCCCAGGGCTTGGTATGCCAATATGGATTCCTTTCTTCTCTCAACAGGGTTCACCAGGTGTCATTTCGATCCGAATTTCTACATATTGCAACAAGATGACTCTCACTTGATACTTGTGCTCTATGTTGATGATTTGATCATTACAAGGAGCACCGCATTCATCATTAGTAGGGTCAAATCTGCTTTTCATGATAGATTTGCTATGACTGACTTGGGTCTTTTGCACTACTTTCTCCAGATAGAGATTTCACAATCACTTTCTAGGATTACACTATCGCAGCCCAAGTAAGCACTTGATCTTCTTGCATGCTTTCATATGGCTAATTGTAAGCCTGCGCCAACTCCCTTTCTTTCAGGAGTCAAGCTTGAGGCTCGATGTTCTTCTCCACCAGTTGATGCCATATTGTATCATCAGCTTGTGGGTAGTCTCATCTACTTTACTCACACAGGCCCTCATATTTCATTTGCGGTTGGCATGGTTTCCTGCTTCATGCAGGAACCACATGAGCTTCATTGGAAAGCTGCCAAACGCATCCAGGGTACACATCATTATGGGATTCACTATGCAGCAGGCACAGGACTTCACTTGGTTGGTTACATAGACTAATTGGGCTGGTGATCTTGATGATCGTAAGTCTACTTCAGGTTACAGCTTCCACCTTCGTTTGGGCCCCATTTGTTGGAAGAGCAAGAAGCAGCATGCTATTGGTCTCTCTTCAACTAAGGATGAGTATCGAGGGGTTGTTAATGCAGCAACTGAGACCATTTGGCTTCAGCAAATTCTCACAGAGTTTGGGTTCACCAGTCCACGGCCGACAGTTCTACATTGCGACAATCAGAGTGCTATTGCAATCTCGAAGAACCGGTCCAACACCAGCGGACCAAACACATTGAGATCCATATGCACTATATCCAAGAGCTAATTTAGGCGCAGGTCATTGATTTGCAGTATTGTCCTATAGAGGAGCAAGTTGCCGACATCTTTACCAAACCTTTCACTAAGATTAAGTTCCAGCAGTTGTGAGCTCTCTTGAGGGTGTGGGATGTCTCATTAGGGGAGGTCAGCTGACTTCTCCTTCCTTTCTTATGGGGGGACTTTTGCCTCTTTGATGTTTTGTCCTTCTTCTTTGAGAGTTATTTTGTACATTCATCTCTCTTTAAGGGGGGAGTTTTTTCCCACTGGGTTTTCTCCCTTTCTTCGTTTGTGAGAGATTGCATTGCATAGTTTTGCTTGCATTTGCATTTTGTACATGGGTACCTATCATGGCCTAGTAGTCGGGACCCATCTTGCATTGATGACTTGAGTCTTCATTCCCCTAAGTTTAACTTAAGGGTGGGTGTTGGTGTAAATAAATATTCATCATGGATATTATTACACTTTACTTGAGTTAACTTAGGATAATGCATCTCTTCATAGTTTGGATATGAGACACTTAGGGAAGTGTGTACATAGGGATATAGCTTGTAGGAGAAATTCACCTTTTGTGGTCTTATCTTGCTATTACACTCCAGATTTTGTGTGTCATCCACCTCTTGTGGAATATTATATTATTTCTCCTACCTACCCCTACTTTTTCTTACCTACCTTTGTTTCTCATTGAGCCACATGTCATGATTGTGTGCTCACATATCCATATGGCCTTGCCTATATAAGCAGGCCCATATTCATTTTATTGTTTAATCTAGTTGATCATTTGTATATTGATGAGAATACAGTTTGTTCTTGTCATTCTATTGTCTCTATTTATGCTTTTCATTGTGCCCTTGATCTTGGCAAAATCTCATATTACTCATAGGGAGTTTCTTTGGTTTTAGTTGATATATTTACTCTTTGATATGGAAACGTTAAGCTAGTTGCACATTATGTCATTTGCTCAATATGATTAGTGGTCATTGACACTACATTGGAAGTCATACGCTTATTCAAAGTCTAACAAAATACTTGTATATAAATTTTTTATTACATTATTCTTAGCAACGTTGCTTCTCTACCCTATAACCTTGTAGATGATAGTTTTCTTTCATTGTTTTGGTTTTGTTATTAACACACTTCAATATATTGGATTCAAATTGTACCTAGCTACGAAGGATCAAATCTTCACCATAAAAAGCATGTACTTACTCTTTTCTATCAATTTTTTGTTGGGTATATGAAGCCCAATGGTCACATGACCATTCGCATTCTCCCAACTGTTCATTTCATATTTGAATATGATTATATAATGGCTGTGTGCAGCCCATGTAATACAGATTCATTAATGAAGTTATTCCCTACTTTCTGGTAGACGTAGCCACTTAGTGGTGAACCACATTAAAACTTGTGTTATGTGTTATTTTGTGTGTTTGTCTTAATTTGCTTTCAGTTGTTATGTGTTTTTAATATCTTTTCTCTACTTGTATAGAATTAACAATTGGTATTAGAGCCACAGTTGGCTTGAGAAGAGATGGAGGAAGATGGTGAAGGTAAAATTCATAACTTCTATGGCAGTTTTACATTCCATGTAAAACTGTGCTTCAAGCTTTGCGTATATTGGTGGGATGGCTGGAAGAAAGAGGGGAACTCAATTGAAGAGAAGAATCGAATGAAAGAGAAGGATGTTGGCATTCTTATTTACTCCCCTCTTGAGCCAGTTTTGGCACTTATTGGCCAAACTGTTAATGGCGGGGAAGTTGTAGGCATTCGTGTGGTGAAGGTTGAATGTCATGATGTCTCGGTTGGAGTGTGGGAGGAAGAGTGTATGCCATTGAAAACCCAAGTTGAATCTACTATTGACTCCTGTGATGAAGAGGGTGCAAATTGGAGTGAGGTAGCAAGGCAAGGAATCCTAAGAGAAATGGTGGCTTCAGAGGGCTCTGTAGATGGCATGGCCATGGGAAAAAAGAAGAAGCACTCCCATGATGATGAGGAAAACCTTTGCACAAATAATTTCATAGAAGACTACGAACCTATGGACTTAGATGAAGAAATGCAAAGACGATTTTCAAGGTTGAAGCGAAAGCAACCATTGATAGGAGCGGAGGACAATGGGAATCGCTCCAAGCAGTTTCAGGCCTCTCGCCAAGTTGCGAAAGCACAAAAGGCTAAGCTTCTGAAACGATCTGCTAAAGAACTAGAATGGAAACCTCTGGTTCAAAGGTTCAAGATCCTCACGTCCAACGCTCCTCCGCCTACTGCAATCTTGTGGAAAATGGAAGAGCTCGGCTTCTCCATTACTCACGGCTACGGCCTCATAGAAACCGTGGGTCTGGTGGTTTTCTATGCTTGGAAAATGGAATGGGATAGGCTTTCAGGAAAAGAAAAACCTCACGTTAATTCTAGACAGGGGGTGAGGAATTTAAGCCTAGCAGAAGTTGATGTGAAGAATCTGGTGACCATGGCCAGTATGACTAGAGATGGTGTGCAGATGGGGGAAGTCATGTGCGAGGAGCGAGCGTCATGAAAGGTTAACGCAAGAAAGCGGTTATGACGGCCAGTGCACATGATTGGGAGCACATGCAGCCTTTGAACGAGCTTCAAGACTTCCCATTCTCTCATGATAAATTTAAATTTGTTCTATCTACTCCTGTCGAAGCGAGTAATAGTGAAAAATACACAGATCTAATTATGAAAGATGAGAAATCATGCATGAAGCTTGCTCAGTTAGCTGAATCAGTCAATGTTAAGTTTGGTTTTAGAGGCGTTGTGAAACTTAGGATGCTAGAGCTCAAGGTTGAGCAAGTTATTGCCATAATAGTCGTTGAGCAGGAGACCAAAAATAACGCTCCTCTATTTCTAGACATGATCAGAGAAGCGTGACACTATTATTCGGTGATGCATTTAACAGACCATCTGTTCGTTGCGTGGGTCATGGCAAACCTAACAATAGGAGAATTTGCAATTATTTTGGATGTAACCGTTTTTATTTTCACAAACCATTTTATTGTAATGGATCTATCAAAGCTCATGGATTTCAAAATTGTAATGGTTTTGTGCATTGAGGGGAGAACATGGGTCACCCGAATTCAGGCCTTTCAGTACTTGATATCTTTTGATAGTAAGGATAAACAAATGCATGAACATGGCAGTGAAGTGGAGGAACATATGGCGATGATGTGGCTAGAGCATGTGAAGGTTGATTTGGGGTTTCCTGAGATAAGCAGAAAAAACAACGTTGATGTTGGGATAAATGATTTTGATAATGGAGAAGATATGAATCAAGATGTGGACATTGAGAAGTAGTCTTGTATTTTAGACACTAAAAAAGTTGTTAGTAAAGGAATTTCAAACCTTGGCAGACTAGCGAAGGAGTTGGTTGAGGAAGAGATTTACGGGAAGGTGCATCTGTTTAATCCATGATCAGTTTATTTGGCTATGAGGCTTAGAAGCCTCGAGAAAAAAATGGAGCTTCCAAATAGGAGTAGCGCTAGCAATGGGGATAGTGGAATTCAAACAAAAGACTATTTTTTTAAGAATTTGACGCTTAAGGAGATCTTTTTTAGACAGCATGATAATCTTGAGGAGATTTATAAGCAAGATATATAAGCAATGGATGTTAGTGTGGGAAGTGGGACAAAATTGCAACCCAAGTATAAAGATTTTGCGGTGTTCAAGAGCTTCGTGGACATCTGACCTGGATGGACCATGCTTGATCAAATCCCCTTCACTGGTTTCTCCAAATGATGAACAGTGTTGGTGAGTAGGAAGATCTAGTGCTTTGCGGTGCTCTCAAAAACTATGACGAGATGTATGATCGAGTCACACCAAAGAGTGAGAAGTGCCTAGAGAGTTTAAAAAACAAAAAAAAATCAAGGTAACTACTATTGATGATCTGAAGTCTTGTAGTGATGTTGGTGATTCAATGATGAAGTTATCTTTTCCTGAGGTAATGAATAATTATCAAAATTTTCTCGATGCTCTGTTCAAGCACGATTTGGAAAGTTCCCAGATGGAGAGTGCCACCAAATTTTTTGTGGAGGATCAACAGGTTGAAAATTTTGTACTACAGGAGTTATCTGTTATAATTATGGAAGAAGAGGATTTAAGGGATTTTTCTGAAAAGGAGACATTTGAATTTTGGAATAGGAAGTTTTATGTTTGGGTATTAGAATCCGGCAATGATAATTTTTTAGATTTTCTATTACGGGGGAGCATAGGTGTTGTTGACTGTGATGGAAGAATATATTTTGAATCTGTCAAATGTAGTGTTCCTAGTTATGGAATAATGGGTCAATTTGTGTCTGAAATACTAGTAGGAGATGCTATTTATAAATCTGATTTGGTTTGTAGAAGATTAATCTGAAGTGTATGCGAGCAGAAGATTGTGAAGCTAA
This sequence comes from Cryptomeria japonica, assembly GCF_030272615.1. Taxonomy (NCBI): domain Eukaryota; kingdom Viridiplantae; phylum Streptophyta; class Pinopsida; order Cupressales; family Cupressaceae; genus Cryptomeria; species Cryptomeria japonica. The sequence continues at coordinate 599,424,264 of NC_081411.1, forward strand.
AATCTACCAGGCTAGTTGTAATGTGAATTTCAAAAATGGAAGCAGGGATGCCAGTGCATGGTTGCGCTAGTTGGTCTTCATGAGGGAGATTGTTGGGTATATGAAGCCCAATGGTCACATGACCATTTGTATTCTTCAAACTGTTCATTTCATATCTAAATATGATTATATAATGGTTGTGTGCAGCCCATGTAATAAAGATTCATTAATGAAGTTATTCCCTGCTTTCTGGTGGACGTAGCCACTTAGTGGTGAACCACATTAAAACTTGTGTTATGTGTTAATTTTCTTTCAGTTTTTATGTGTTGTTTATATCTTTTCCCTTCTTTTTTAGAATTAACAATTTTGTAGCCTGTAGTATAGTCTAGTTGCTAAAAGTGTAGGCATTTATTATCAAACAAATCAAGGACAATGTCCATTGTCTCTGTATTCATATGAGTGAGAGATAGTTCTCTAAGGTTACGGTCCTCCTTCCCATATATTCATTTCACATTTCTTTTCTTTTCATGTATTTCATGACATGAGTTGCATATCATATCTAATTGAACAACAAATGACCAGTCTCAAAAGTTGTCTTTATAACTTAATTTATATTTTAAGTATTATCTCAGTTCCCTTCTAATTATATCTATCCGTGATTTGCAAATTGATTTTGAATGATTGTAAGAATATTTTAAAACATAAGTTTAAGTGTTTAGATCTTATCTTAAAATTTAATGGAAAATATATTTCAATTGATTTATTTTTATGACTTATCATCCACATAGCTTCTTGTGATCTTTTGAGCTATTATGGGCTGTCTATATGTTTGGGTTCAATTCCTTGTCTAGGATTACAAATTCTAAAGTGTCAACTTAGTTTAGTTTACTACATAAAATAATATGTAAGGAGTCCATTTATTGTTTTAGAATATAAGTATGTATATGAATTGTGGCCTCTTCCACAAAGACATTGATACATCAAGGGAATTTTCAACTTCAAGAGGTTCTTGATTAAAGTTCTAGTATGTTATTTGACATGGGACAAATATTGTCTTATGATAACTGACGATGATAATTTGTTGTTATTACCATGATTTGTAACAAGCTTTCCTTGTATTAATTTGGGCCCCATTAAGTGTGAAGAACTATCCTATTTCCTCAACACAAGTAAATTCTCTAATAATGTTGCACAATATTTTAGTAATAGACTATAAGATCAATTCAACTGAAATTGGAGTGAACATTGATTTGCCAATATATATATTATTGTTATATCATATTTCTTTATAAACTTGGCAAGTATGAATATTACCTAGTTAATGAGTTGCACAATGATAAGAATATTGAGTTGTGTCGTAAGATAAATAAAATCAAAAGCTTATATTGTTAATACTAAACATAGAATCCTTATATTATGATGAAAGGGGTAGTGTTGTCAAGTGTTGTGTCTATAACTCAAGTATTGCTCGTGCTTAAAGTTCAAGTTTATATTTATTATTATAAGCCATTCAAAATATAATTCTTATGTGGCTTTTCTCATGCATGTTATGGTTATGAATTATATTTATCATAGTTATGTTAACTATTCTAAGTTTTCAACACCCTTAAAGGTTATCATTGTTAATAGGTTATTTTGTTATATTGTTGTTAATGGAGTTGATCATTCTTATATATAATTACCATTCTTAAGTGCATTCTGTAGTCACACTATACTAGAATGTACAATGCTATGAATCGAACTTGTCATGATATGATAGAATAGTCAACCATGTGATGTCTATAAGTGTTGCATACTTGTCAAGTATGTATCCTTGGTTGTTTTCTTTTTGTTATAAATTTTTTAAATTAATGGTGATCATTTGCATACTATAATCTTGTAGTGCCATAAATTGTATCCGCATACAATTTCGTCCTCACCTAGACCTCACCTCGGTGCTTCATCTCCCAATGCCTGATGACACTTTTGATTCTACTCATACCACCTATAAACTTACATTTTCACCATCTTCATTGCCTTCTCCCCAAATCTGAGTCTTGATTCTTAGGACCAGAGCACGCAATGCCCTAGTCCTCTTAATCACAACCCAAATTTGGTCCTCACAACAGTCACCTCAAGTGAGAAAAAAATTTGACCCTGTTTCAGCCTACTCCAAAAATTCAATTAATTCTCTGGTAGTCAAGTATAAAAGGAGGTCTACCCCTCTCATTTGAAACCTAATAAATCTCCTAAGTTAAATTAAGATCCTAATTCCACTCTAGCAAATTCAAATCAAGCAAGCAAGCAATCAGACATTCATCGAGCATTGGAGAAGTGAAGTCAAGTTCAAGCATTCAACATGGAATCCATGTCAACCTTATATGAAGACATTCTACATGAAACCCTAAAACCCTTGTGTGAGGATTCAAGCAAGTTTCTTCAAGGTATACATTTCAATACAAGCATTTCATTTTAGATCTGGCCTTTTCCTCAAAAGGAAAGCATCTTGCTACAGTTTCCATTTCAATTACTATCTCAATTTCAAGGTTAATTCCTAAACTGACGTTTGACCTGAGGGAAACCCCTATCCATAATATTTTCTCCTCTCTTTCTATGTGTAGGGAATCGACTCAAGATATATACTCAAAGATTCTGATAGAGTTGATGACGATGAATAGATTCAGCTTTTGATGGAGTGAAATTCAAAGGAACAGGGTGAATCTCTACTACCTGGTTCCAAGAAATTAGTTTAAACTTTTGAGTATGGATTCTAAACATCTTCTTCTACCAAGATCCCTATCTATGGCTCTGTTGGATATTTGCAGCATTCTGTTTTCATCAATTTACTTCAATTTCTCAAATAATTACCCTAAATTCGACTTTATAAATCCAATTGCATTTTCAACTCAAACAAAAGGGAAATAAGACTTGAATCAGCATTCAACCCTCTTCCTAATAAAATTTAAGGTTGGATCTATTGTTTTTATCCTACTTTTAATATTTTGGCATGAGTGTAGTGGAGGAAATTTATTGCCTCAAGAATGATGAATCCTAGAGAACAAATTGACCCTCCAATACCTCTTCTATACTGGCGCTAAGGGTGAGATAGGGGATTAAAATGAAAAGCTAAGCTAATAGACTGCAAATGAGACTCCTGGATGACTCTATTGAATCTTTGTCCTCAGGACAAGCGCATGGAACTGGGATACCAGCACAGCGTTCTATCGTCCTATATGGATGAAACACAGAAGTTGTATGAAAGAGACAGGTATGACAAAACTACTACATGAGTGATAGAATAACAAGATAAATCAATACAACAAAATACAAAGTACTAAAATAAAGTGAGAAAAGATGAGGGAAGCTTACAACCGGTCCATGGTTTGAAGCCCCCTGCAAGATAATTTCCTTCCCATGACTATAAACCTACACACAAGCAAGAAGGAAAATGTTGGGGGTTGTGTTTTGGAGTCTACCTTAGTCAAACCCCTATTTCTGTGTTTCCACCTTCGTGGACAACCCAATAGATTCAACAAAAAAAGGAAGATGACGAAGAAAAAAGAAATGAATGAAATATAGATTCAAAGAGAGTGCATGAAATGATATGAGAAAAAGAGAGCAAAAGAAATAACTCCCCTAAGGAGCTCCAAAGGGGTTTTTTTAATATGTTGTATGTAATCCAAGCTTGCAACACATTTGGTGGACCTATGAATATTACTCAAGAAGATTGCCAAGAGCTTTACCCTACAAGAAAATGATCAATAATCCTTCAAAATGCCTTCAAACAAGAGATATATAGGCTTTGGAAGGAAAACCAACGTCAATGGGTGCATGCAAAGGCATTATGACTCCTTCCAGGGGAAAGCATAATGCTCAAACAACCACCTATGGACTATCAGATTCACGGGGTGGTAATGCATCACGTTGACATCTTCGCATCATGCAAGTGTCCTAAGGATGACAAGTCAACAAAGTTGGTAAGATTCCAGTCTGGAGCTAACGAAGCGATCTAGGTAGCCAAAAAGACAAAAGCGATGATACACAACCTTTGATGATGTGGAGGAAGGTGTCATTTGTTGTGCTGATTGTAAAAGGTGTGACTTTTTATATTACATTTTTCCCCCATTTTAGCGATCATGACTGTGTTGAGAGATGTGAAGCTAAAGTAGATGAATATAAAGAAAAGAGTCACGACAGGGAAGCAGAATTTTGTTGATCAAACAATGTTTCCCCTAGTGAGATGAAGTTGAAGTTTGAAATAGATATTGCTAACTAACACATCACAAACATACTAGTTGTAGACTATCATACCAGATGATAAGATAAAGGATATATTAAGATGGATATTAGATAAGATAGTGTAATAAAAACAAACCTCACTTGGAGGAAATCCCCTTATTACAAAAAGATACACTCGATAAGAAGCCGTTGTGATATGAGATAAGATATGATATGTGTCAATATGGATAGCAAAGTGTGTTATGCTAGATAGCCATACAATAGGACGATGATGTTTGTGAGATCATGCCAATATGGAAACCATACAATAGGGCGATATTTACCAACCTGGGTAGCGATAAGCTAGATAGCCATGCGATTGGGCAGTCAAAGATAGATTTGATAAGTAGTAGATTGGCCCCTAAAAAGGTGAATAAAATAAATAAATCAAATAGTTTGACCCCCATCTAGGCAAAAAAAAAAGATCAAGTGGTTTGGCCCCCATCTAGGCGAAAAAAAAGATGGCCCCCACCTAGGAAAACATGAAAAGGCGATCAACAAGAAACATAAATGCAAGAGGCTAAATAAAAAATGCAAATCATGCATATATGATACCCACCCTCCTTAGAATGATATGCATGAAAGGCATGCTATTCTAAGGAGAAGAGCAGTTGTGGCACGTCAATATAGCAAGATATTTCTATGGAATGCCACCATTATCTGGTGACACATAAATGTCCACAACATCAATGATGAATGCAAGAGGACAGGGGGATGTGATATTTTGGTGTCAGAATCCATAACAATGAGAAAAAAGATGTAATACAGCTGCGAGATGGGTATATCATCATAGTGCCAAAGTTCTCAGATTTGAAGAATAGCACATGAAGACAAAGATAAAATAAATTTTGGGTCAACATGGAAGAAGGTCAAAGATGCCCCAAATGTTTTGCATCGTTCTCGAATATTAAAAAGCAAGATATGACAGATAGAAGAAGTAGAGAGATATAAATAGAACAAAGTGCATGATAGAAAAATCTCTCATACCTAAGCACCTATGGAGTAACTCGGGTCCTCCAGGAGAGCACAACAAATAAATACAATCAACTTCCCACATCCAAGCACCTACAAAATAACTTGGGTCCTCTGAGAGGGAATGGGCATATAAATAAAGCATTGGGGAACACAATCAAGCTCACATGCAAAAAGATGGAGATAAAAGATAGACATCCTAAAGATTATCCCTTAGGAGATCATCGTCCTCCCAATCTAGATAATAGGGTGAAGGAGGATGAGCTTGGAGAGGGACCACCACAAGAGCATCATCGGGAACCTCACCAGTGGCGAGGGTGAGGGACAAAGCATCAACAACATTTGTATCCACAAGCTCGGAGAAGGAAAGGTTCAGCAATTGCGAAAAGATTGTAAATAATGTCGGGATGTCCTCCAAGGAGCTAAACATACAAGCCTCCATAGAGGAAGTAGGTGACTTAGTCGAAGGAGATGAAACAAGAATAGGACTGTCAACCTCTAGAAGAGGGGCAGTGAAAAATTTAGGAGAGGGTGGAGCCTTCTCAACCACACACACAGAAAGAAGCAAAGCAACAAACACTTAAACGGGTAGAGAAAGGGACGAGGAACATGCTTGGGAGGATTTTTCAACATCGAAACTCTATGACGGGGCCCTGCTCAAACTTGGGTTTGGGTTGGACAAGAGAAACAAGTCTCCTATCAACCATAGTAGGATTAAGGACCCCCATGAAAACTCTAATGAAAGAATGGTTGTGGAAAAGGGGGAGAAAACAAAGCTATGCTAGACACCACCTATGTATGCATCATATCAATGGACCAAGAACATAGAGGTATGTCTGGAAAAGAGGTAATGAGGGGTGGCTCCAAAGAAGGAGCAATGAAAACCTACACCCATTTAGAGGGAGGTTCATTGATGGGCCCCAAAGAAGCTGGAAGTAAAATTGAAGATGATGCAGGAATAGGAGTAGCCGACAAGACAGGATGCATTGCGATATAAATGGGTGTTGAAGATGCACTAGTAGATTGTAGAGAAACATTGTGTTCTCGAGCCATGGCCCATTGATTGTTCTTACACTCATGTGCACACTAATTATGATAAAGATGAGGGCCACCAAAAGAAGCCTAAGAGGAATTAGGAGCATCATGCACCATGGGAAAGGCCACTAAAACCATGTCAGGGATAAGAGAAGGCCCAACGAATATGATTGGTACAACATTCACAGTGGTGGGCGTCCAAGCTCGCTTTGCTCAATAAAAAACTAGAGGAATAAGGGTACCAACCTGGGTTGTGAAGAAGAAGCTAATGTAGATGAATGAGAGTGAGGATAACACCTTCTAATAGGATAACAAGAAGGCTAAGGGATATCGACCAAGATCAGGAGCTCAAAAGGAGGGTGGGTCACAGACTTGGATATTGCAGGCGTCTTTCCCTTGTCTACATTAGGGGTGGACGTGTGATAGAAGACACCACTAGAGGTTTCATAGTTAGAGACAGATGAAGTCTACTTGAGGGTGTGGTTTTAACCTCAGCCCCCAATGATGAAGGAGTAGTAGACACCATCCACTCTAGCACGGTAATGGATGGAATAGAAGTTGATGAAAGTAGTGGTAATTGTAGACACCTAAAATTGTCATGACTAATTAAATAAATATTTTATTTATTTAATTATCTAAGCCTAATTCTTCTATTAATTAAATAAATCTTTATTTATTTAATTAATTCATTTATCCTCTTCTAGCCTTATTTCTCATTTAAATAAATACATTTATTTATTTAAATTATCATTTTCCTAAATTAAATAAATATCTTATTTATTTAATTGATCCCACTTCTTCTATTAATTAAATAAATCTTTATTTATTTAATTAATTCATTAGCCTTTTCTACCTATGACACATGTCATTCATCTCTTAATTCATACATTACCTACTCCTTTCATTATTTTATTATTTCTTCTGCCTACCCTCTAATCATAGCCGACCTCCTTTTACACCTCTCAATCTTATCCCTCCATTTCATATTGTGTCTTCTATTTAAGGAGATGCCTTCTTCATTATCAAACCCTAATGATCATCTTGACTACACTACGATCCTACTTGCAACCACATTCCGTTCTTTGTTGAGCTCTTGTGCACATAAAATCTGAGAGCAAATATATCAAGCAAGATCAATGGAGATAGGAAGAATGGAGATCAAAACCCTATTGGACATGTGATGGTATAATCTTTGTGATTTCATGTGATTTGCATTGTCTTAGGTAATCTTCATATGTTATGGTGGATCTTTGTTGATTGTTAGGCTAGGGTTTTGTGGTTGAATTCATTTAGCCTTTCAATCTTGTTATTATTATTATCCATTTTCACCATATACATTTTGGCACGCCCGGTGGGACCCTTGTCCCTTTTACATTAACATCTTTGTTGCAGATTTTGTGTTTGAAGTTGCAAATCTAGCATTTTCGACAACATTTTCGACATTCCCACGTCTGTGCACTTTCGGATCGCGTCTTTGATTTTCTGGCGCGTTTATGGTATCTGGAATCGCGTCTGTGTTTTCAACAAATTTTATTTTACAGGTTTCAAAAAGGGGCGTCTGTGTTTCAGAAACGCGTCTGTGTTATTTATACCCGCGTCTGTGTCTGAAAGGAGCATCTATGATTTTTAGGCGCGTCTGTGCATCACATAATCGCATCTGTGTTTTCGACAAATTTTATTTTGCAGGTTTCAGAAAGGGGCGTCTGTGTTTCAGAAACGCGTCTGTGTTATTTATACCCATGTCTATGTCAGAAGGGAGCGTCTGTGATTTTTAGGCGCGTCTGTGCATCACATAACCGCGTCTGTGTTATCCAGACGCATCTGTGTTGAGGGTAACAGCGTCTGTTTATTTACTGTTTCGGAATTTTGAAGTTTTCATTGATTCAATTTTCGGATTTTGTACTTAGGGTTTCAAATCTGGTTTATTTTCGGACTAACACTTTCAGATCTAGCTAACTAAATTGGTGCAGCTTGTCTTGGAAGCAAAACGTTTTGAAGGCCCCTATGTCACAAAGTCTTTTGGGTTTTTAAAATATACCTAACTTGTATGTTTGTAGGAAGGGGTGATTATGTCAAACAACCCAAATTACTAACAACTTTTGTTGCAGGTTCTTGGCTAGGGTTTTGAATTTTTTATTGTGTGCCTTGTTTTCATAGACTAGCAAACACTTCAATTGGTGCACTAAAATTGAATCATTGTCTTTTGTGTCTTGAGCAATAGGCTCTTTTTGTTTAATCTTTAAAGGGCCTGTCTTCCCGTGTGGTCATTAGGACTACTAGTGAGAAGAGAACGACCCAAGTGGTAGCCAGGAAAACCCACCTCATCCGAACCACTATAATCAAATGTATTCATGGTGAAAACTATGAATAACGTGTGCTGATTAGTTCATACCGACACTATGTCTCCCCATAAACCCGTTTGATCAAATTTATTTGATCATTTGTAGGGCGTAACCCCTACCGGCTGGAAGCCTTCTGTATTTACAGAGCTGAAAGTGCCGCATGTATGGCCACACGAGCGGATGCCCTTACTAGCACCATTTTGTTTTAGAGGCCCAAATCCTTCTAGTTGTTGGGGCAGGAGGTCGGACCTCTGGTAGCGGCCCACACACATACGGTTCTTAGTAGAGATACAAAGTTCGCCATGGGGAGTTTTCATGGGGACTGATGCTTGGCTGACTCGAGAAGTGAGTGCCGAGGGTGGAGCCAGTGAGGTCAAGCATCTAAGTATCCACTCTAAATAGCGTAGCCTCGGGGGTAAAACCCCATGTGGGATCAACAACTATTGTCTTGGCCAGCCATAAGAATTGTGCTTGACTTATGTTAAACATTCAAAACATTCAAGACCAAATAGCAAAACATTGTGTCTTTTGTGTCTTCAAGTGTATGCAAAACATTTTACATCAAACAACACACTTTTCTTGGAGAGTCTAAACACTTGCAAACATTAAGTCCTCATCAACATTGTGTCCTCTTGTCATGAAAATCAGTCAAACAGTCAGATTGGGTCACAACAAAACAACTTCACAGATTGGAAAAATTGCACAAATTTTACAGAAACGCGTCTGTGTCTGTTTTAACCACGTCTGTGTTGTCTAAGCGCGTCTGTGAAAGGCAGAATAGCGTCTGTGTTTATAATAGTGTCTGTGTTGAATATAGGCACGTCTGTGTCGGGTAACCGCGTCTGTGTCCAGAATTGAAAAACTATTACAGTCCAACAAACATAAACAGGAAAATCTCAGAAGCGCGTCCGTGTTAAACAGAGTAGCGTCTATGTCAGGAAAACGCATCTGTGAAGTATACAGTCGCGTCTGTGTCCAGAATTGAGAAACTGTTATAGTCCAGCAAGCAAACACAGTCAGTTTTGGAAATCTTGAGCTTCCTAGGTCATCTCTCTAAGGTTTCATTTAGCATTCAACCTGTCCTTGGGTCTCACAAAGTCCATCATTGCTTTACACCTTACATTACATTCACATTTGTCTAAACTTGAGTCAAAAGGTCACTTGTTTGTCCTCATCATACTTTGTCAACACACTACATACAACAACACTTTTCTAGGTGGTCCCTCATCAAGGTTTCTTACCTTTGGGTCTCATTTGGTCTTACTTAGGGTCAAGGTCAGCTTACCTCATCAAGAGAAACTATCCTCTCTTTGGAAGTCACACCTACTCTACTACATACATACTTGGTCTTATAGTTTGGACATTGCAAGTACACTTCAGACTCATTTACATTTCATCCAACTCTTGGTCTTCCGTACTCTTTCCATTTTTCATCTAGTCTCACACATCTTGGTTAATACCTAGTTCATGGTTGAAACCCGTCTTCAAAAATCTAGGAGAGAAACTAAAGAAGCTCAAGAGTCTGCAAACATGAGTTCTTATGAGTATGACAATGATTTATTTTTCAATACTGATCACACTACATTGCCGGACATGGAGGTCTATAGAAACATTCCAAATGTGGAGAACATGGACACTCTAAACAACAATGCTACACACAATGACAATTTGGACAACTTATCAATACATTCAGCAGATGTGGAAGAATCCATTATGAATCCCCATTTCAATCGATTGGTTGAGGAAATAATGAGGAGGGATAGACAATACTTCTTACACATGATGGCACAAAGTGGAGCCAAGATACCTCATGATTTTGACATGTCTCAAATAATGGAACATAGACCTTTGCAACAAAATCACTCCAACATGGATCAAAGGAGACCTAATAGTGGAGGAAATAGAGGACCACACATGGTACCTGAATCACCATCAGCTTTGCTTCAAAAACCAGAGGTCCCACATACACATGGTCAAACATATGATACTCACCTTCGCAGACCATTATGGAAGTCTTATGGAGAAAAATATGCTCAATCACATATCAATGCTAAGGATCAACCACCAAAGCAATGGGATATTCCAAGGCATGCTCAAAATTTGGACACAAGGAAACCTCATGTCAAATTTGGGGGCAACACAATAGAACATGACATGCCTGTAGAGTATGGTATACATGCACAAAATAGATATGGTGTTCCTCAACATGAATCTATACCAAGTGGTCCATATATGCAACATCATTACAGACCTCCTCCATATGAACATGTGTATGATCAATATCATCCATATATGCAACATGCTCCACCTCCAATGGGTGCCTCAAGCATGGGGTATGGTCCAAGAAGTCGATCTCCACCTAAAAGCAATTTGGAACAACAAATCAGGGACTTACAAAAGAAAATGGAGGACATAAATACACCGAAGCCAACATACACAATGAGAGACATATGTCCTTATCCATTTGACAAGAGCATTCCAATGCCTCCTTTTCCTACACACTTTGTGATGCCTAAATTTGATAAGTATAGAGGAAAAGGGGATCCTAAGGCACACATAAGACAATTTTTCACAGCTTGCATTGAGGTAGCAGCAGAAGAGACATATTTGATGAGATTATTCCCACAAAGCTTAGGTGATCAAGCTATGGAATGGTTCTCCCAGCTTCCACCTGGAATTAAGTCATGGGATGACTTAGCAGAGGCATTTATTCAACATTTCTCCTATAACATAGAGACAGACATATCAGTCACTACTTTGTGCAACACTAAGCAAAAAGAGGGGGAATCTTTTGCATCATTTTTACAAAGATGGAGAAATCTAGCCAGCAGATGCTCTTGTGAAATTCCACAAAAACAAATGGTAGAGATGTTCACCCAAAATGTTAATAAAGACATTGGCTATGATCTAAGGAAAGCTTGTTTGTCCACCTTCAAGGACGTCATTGAAAAAGGCTTAGCAATAGAGAAGGTCCTAATTGAGCAAGGAGTCATTAAGATATTCAAGGAAAACAAAGATGACTTTAAAGGAAAATATAAGCCAAGATTTTGGAATAAAAACAAGAACACAGTCAATGATGGTGTTGTTGATGCCAACATGGTGCGACCCAAATTCATCTTTTCGGGATCAAGTTCTACCAACAATCAAGTGAATACTCAAACAACTTCCAGGTCACGAAGGAAGTACACTCCTTTGGGAGAACCACTTGAGTCAGTTTTCAAAAAGTTAGTGGCAAACAAGGTGATCACAATTCCAGATTTCCCGCCATATGAACCAAAGGTCAAACCAAATTGGTGGAATGATTATGAGTATTGTGAATTTCATAAAAGCAAGGGTCATAAAACAGGTAATTGTCATCGACTGAAGAATATTGTGCAAGATCTCATTGATAGAGGTGATATTGAGATTGAGGGACACTCATCCAATCAAGAACATGAGATGTTTAAGGAACCATTCCCAAAGCACGACAATGGAAAAGCTAAAGTCACAGATGATCAAGCCAACTATACTAGAGCACCTTACAACTATGATTCAACTATCAATCATATCTCGATGGACAACCATATCTCTACTATTACCATCAAGAACAAAAACCCTGAGAATCCTCCTCAGCGACCCAAGATTGTCCTAAGAGGTGTTGGATCTTCTTCCGAGCCTACCTCTGAATGTCATGTTACAACTCGTCGAGGTAAAATTACTTTGCCAGGTGCTTCAAATAAAAACACCGCTTCTTCATCTACCAAACCTGAGTATGACCTTGTAGAACAGTTAGGGAAGACACCTGCGCTCATCTCCATCCTTGAGCTCTTACGCATATCCCCCGCTCATAAAGCTATTCTTGACAAAATCTTGAGAGACACTGTCATTCCTACTGATCTGAACGTGGACCAGTTTCAAGCCATGGTGGGATACCTTTCCATTCCACATTCCCTTACATTCACAAAAGCCGATGACGCCTCCGTAAGTCAGCCACATAATGCACCATTACATATTGAAGCCTTCATACACAAACATCGAATAAAATGAGTCCTGATAGATGGAGGAGCTGGTCTAAATATCTGCACATTGAGCACCATTAAACAATTGGGATATTCCGATAAAGCTGTGAATTCAAAAAATCAAATCACCATCAAGGCATATGATGATGAAGAATGCTCATCCAAGGGCACAGTCACCTTACCTCTAAGAATTGGGCTAGTTACAAAGGATGTAGTTTGTCAAGTCCTGGATTTAGATCTCACTTATAATATATTGCTAGGACGTCCTTGGATTCATTAAATGAGGGCAGTCCCATCGACATATCACCAATGCATTAAGTTTCCTCACAATGGAGTCGAGGTAACAGTTAACGGTGATCCTAATCCGTTCATATATTGCAATAACTTAAGATCACATACTGAGACCATCATTCCTAGTAATCGTGAAGTTGTTCCTTCTTCGGCATACATTGACCCTGAGTCGTTAAAACCTTCGACATCAAAACAAGGTGAACTTAAAGGCAAATTTTAGGACAAAGGCATGGGAGAATACACTTTAAATCAGACCATGTATTTACGACAAGTCATGAACTCTCCAAAAGAATATGGAAGGCCACATCCTAACAAGGAAATATCCATCATGGTATTCAAATGGGATCCTACTACCTTTCAAAGATGGGGCGAACTAGAAGAGGAAGGTTTATACAAAATGCTCTACAAAGACATTGAAGATGACACACAAGATCAGATCAATATACCCTGTGAGAAATATGGCAAAGGCTTCAAGATTCTACAAAAATTCGAGTATGATGGAAAAAGCCCTCTCGGGTTACGAAAAGAAGGCGTTATGGAGCCCTTACAACCTGAATTGACTGTAAAAAGGGAACGCTCGAAGGGACTTGGTTTTCTGACTTCCAAGATCCACACTAAAAGGATAGAAGAAGCATCACAAATCAAAATTGCCAAAATTCAACAAGAGGATCGCTATTCCACAGACTCCAACGAATGGGAATGGGGTTCAGACAAATCCTCCAGTGACTATGAGCTCACTGAGACATTCAGAGAGCCAGATGAACCCACAGAAGAGGAGGAGTTTTATAACAAATTCAGAGTTGGTCAAGAAACAACCCATGAGGAGTCTACACAATCCCTGTCTCAAGGTTCTAGGTTGAAATCACATAGGATGAGAACACCTGTTCCGGAATGCACTACTAGTGATGATAATTTGGATTCGTTCGCGATCGAGACTGATGAGGAGAGTGCCATCGATGACCTCGATAATTACCTTGACATACCCGAATATAACCACATCTTCACTCTTAGCCCCGCTAACTTCGAAGACATTAATAGCCTTCCCCTTGCTCATCACCAACTCATTGACTGGGATAATGAAGGACCTCCACAGTTGGATACATTCCAAAATGATGAAGCTTTTATTGATTATCTAGGCATACGAAACGATCTTCCCCCTGGAGACCACAAAGCGGGATACACCATAGAACTCAATAGCGTGGCATATTTTGGTGAGGGTGTTGGACCTTCCAGTCGCAAAAATGTGAAAATAAGAACAAATCAAGGGTATTATGGCGAAAACCACACTGTGGCGCTATCTGATTCCAAAAAAGTAAAAAGAAAGGACATATCTGAGGGTGAAAACCTCTCTGAGGCACCCGAAGATGGAAGGCTTGACATTCTCCCAACATCATATGAGGGAAAATCATCCATGTTGGTAGAGGAGACTATCAAAACAAATATCGGTACAGAAGAGGTTCCACACAACATATTCCTAGCTCAATCACTGACAGAGTCTGAAAGGTCAAAATTCATAAGTTTCTTCAAAGAGCGACAAATCAACTTCGCCTGGTCATACGCTGATATGCCTAGATTGGATCCAGATTTGGTAATGCATCATCTGACAGTTAAACCGGGGGCAAAACCAGTAAAACAGAAATTGAGAAAAATGCATCCACAAGTGGCATTACTAGTCAAAGAAGAGCTTGAGAAATTACTCGATGTCGGATTCATACGTCCAATTGATTATCCTGAATGGATCTCTAACTTGGTACATGTCTGTAAACCAGATCGCAGCATCAGAATTTGCACAGATTTCAGAGACATTAACAAAGCTTGTCCAAAGGATGACTTCCCATTACCAAACATTGACTTGATTGTTGATCTCACAGCAGGTCATGAAATGCTATCATTAATGGATGGATTCTCTGGCTATAATCAGATAAGAATTGCACCTGAGGATCAACATAAAACAGCATTTACTTGTCCGTGGGGAACTTTCTGCTAGAATGTCATGCCTTTCATGTTAAAAAATGCAGGTGCTACATATCAAAGAGCAATGACCACTATCTTCCATGATCTCATGCATGTAACTATGGAAGATTATGTTGACGACCTCCTGGTCAAATCAATAGACAGAAATACACATTTGGACATACTTTCAGTTGCCTTTGATCGGTTGGAAAAATACAAAGTAAGATTAAACCCTAAGAAATGTGTCTTTGGAGTAACCTCTGGAAAGCTCCTAGGATTCATTGTGTCCAAAAGAGGAATTGAAGTGGATCCAACAAAAGTCAAGGCTATCTTGGACATGCAACCACCCAGAAATATCAGTCAACTTCGATCCTTACAAGGGAGACTCCAGTCCATTCAAAGATTCATAGCACAACTGGTAGATAAGTGTAATCCTTTTCAGCACCTGCTACATAAAAACATCAAATTCAAATGGGATGACAACTGTCAATAGGCTTTCCAGATGCTCAAAGACTATCTTCTAAATCCACTGGTTCTGATGCCACCAATTCCAGATCAACCACTGCTACTATACATATCAGCTACTCCAACGGCACTGGGGGCACTCTTAGCACAACAAATTGCTGGGGGCAAGGAAAAAGCAGTATACTATATCAGTCGCACATTGGTGGAATACGAGCTAAACTACACACCAATTGAGCGCGCATGTCTTGCTTTGGTCTTTGCTTCACAGAAATTACGACATTACATGCTCACTCATAAAACTAAGTTGGTTGCAAGAATTGATCCATTAAAATACCTTCTCAATAAGGCAACGCTTACTGGGCGACTGGCCAAATGGGTAATGATACTGAGTGAATTCGACATCGAGTATGTGGATAGAAAATCAATAAAAGGACAAGCCATCGCGGATCAATTAGCAAATGCCCCCATGATAGATGATGTTCCTCTAAATTCAGAATTTCTAGATGAATCCATTTTAACAATATCACATACAAGGCCATGGCAACTATATTTTGACGGCTCATACACACAGCATGGGGCAGGAGCTGGCATCCTCTTTATAACTCCTCAAGGGGATTCTATACCCAAATCATACCGCTTATCATGTCCTTGCACTAACAATATAGCGGAATATGAGGCATTAACAACAGGATTACGAATTGCAGTTCAATGGAAGATCCAGGAATTTCGTGTTTTTGGAGACTCCCAACTTGTTATCCGTCAAGCAACTGGTGATTATCAAACAAAAGATGAAAATTTAATGCCTTATAAACAAATGGTGGATGATCTGAAATAGCACTTTACAAGGATGGACTTTGAGCAGATACCAAGAGAGCAGAATCGCGCCGCAGATGCCATGGCTACAATTGCTTCATTGATTGATTTACCTCCAAACGAGACCCGCTATGAGTTCTTGGTGGATAACCTTTTGGTCCCTTCATATGAGATCACTCCTATTGAAATGATATGTGTTGTCGGTCTTGAATCCTAGTTATATGGTTCCATCTTCACATACCTTCGCGACAATATCCTACCTCCTGATCTATCAAATAACCAACGCCGCACCTTCATTCGCCAATCCTCTCGATATGTCATTTTAGCTGATATCCTATACCGGCGAGGTCTAGATGGCACTCTTCTTAGATGTCTAGAAAGTGACGAAGCTCAGATTGCGTTACGTGAAGTGCATGAAGGGATATGTGGTCCACATGCTAGTGGTCCTACCTTGGCCAAGAAACTTATCAGGACTGGATATTACTGGCCCAATATGGAGAAAGACTCATATTAGTTTGTCAAGAAATGTAAGAAATGTCAAATTCATGGAGATCTCATACATGCGCCAGCACAAGAACTTCAACCACTTGCGTCTCCTTGGCTCTTTTGTCAGTGGGGACTCGATCTCATAGGCAAGATTCACCCTCCTTCTTCCAATGGTCATAAATTCATTATCACTGCCACAGAGTATTTTACAAAATAGATTGAAGCCATGCCTCTCACACAAGTTACTGGAAAACAGATTGCTACATTCATCCTTAACTATATCATTTGCCAATATGGTATTCCTGTTTCCATTATCACTGATAACGGGCGTCCCTTCAAAAATCAGGATGTTCGCGAACTCTGTGATCGCTTCTATATTTCTCATTGTTTCTCCACACCATATTACCCCCAAGGTAATGGCCAAGCTGAGGCGTCTAATAAAACAATCCTTAAAATCCTCAAAAAGATAGTCGACGACGCTGGCCGTAATTGGCATATCCAACTTAATCCTACACTTTGGGCCTACCGCACAAGCGTCCGTACACCTACAGGAGCTACACCCTATTCACTGGTATATGGTTCTGAATCCATCTTGCCTATTGAGGTTGAGTTACCCTCTTTACGGGTCTCTTTGCAAAACATCATCATTGATGAAGATTACAGAGTCTCTCGCTTACAAGAACTAGAACTGCTGGATGAACGGAGACAAACTGCTTTTAATCATCTCAAGGCTTACCAACAACGAATGAGTTGCAGCTACAATCACAAGGTCAAGCCTCGCACATTTGAGGTAGGTGACTTGGTTCTCAGAGAAAACCCCAAGAATCAGCAAGACAGAGAGAAGAAGGGCAAGTTCGAACCAAACTGGCTTGGTCCTTACATCATCACAGCAGTGTATGGCTCTGGGGCATATCAGCTCTCAACTACAGAAGGTGAACCTTTGGAGGATCCTATCAACAGCATGCACCTTCGCAGGTTCTACACATAGCTCGTCGGAATATCCTAATTCAAAAATACAAAAAAATTATAAAACAAAAAAATCGTTACTTGGTGAAAACCTGGCAAACAAGCGCCTTGTGACACAAAAAACATTGAAAAATCGAAAAAAGTAAAGAGAAATAATTTCGTCCAACGGTGAAAACCACTTCGGTGGCGCCCTGGGCAAGTACCATGGTGAAAACTGGGTCACCAGCGCCATGCGTAGAGACATTGCTCCTTCCTCCTTCAGGATTCACTTTCATCCTTTCACTTTGCACACACTCACAACCTATTCATCCATAATAAACTCACCCAGTCCCATCATGGCTTGTTATTGATCTACCTAAGATTGGTTAGCCATTCATAATAAACCTCCCTTTTCACATCCCTTTCCATCCATAACAAATCAGACCCTATCTGTGGCTAAGGCAAATCCTACGTCCAGTGATGGGTGTGGAACTGAGAACATCACATGTTTCGAGGAGTACAGTTTCTTCCAGCATTCTTCAGTCTATCCGCACACAATTCGCAATAAAGCAACATTTGCATCACGGATCCACAATAAAGTTTTGTCTTCTTCGCAATAAAGTATCAGTTTCATGGATTCAGTCAGTTTTAGATGAGACACAGCAGCAACAATGGGCTTCAACAAATCAAATCTTTCAACAGACTCAGACAACATTATGGTTCAGTGCTATCTATCCTTTCTGTGAAAGTAAACATTGTGACCACAATCAAATAAGACTTATACTAGTGACAAGAGACACTAAACTTGAGGACTACAGTGGATGTTGGTGTCGAGTCTTGGTTTTCTTTTGATTTCATCTTTTTTGGTGACATGTCTTTTAGCTTTTCCGGGATGTCTCTGACTAGAGATTCTATCTCCAGGATGTCTTTGACTAGAAAGGCGAGGATGGGGTATCGTCACCTATTTGTATTTGCTGTCTGTGGATTGTCTCTTAGTAATGCTATGACTTGTCCAAGGATATGAGGACACTGTGAGTCTAGTGTGAACTGGGGCATTCCTTTTTTGTGACTGTCTTATCTCCATGCAAACAGGTACAATGACTTTCTGGGTCGAACATATGCCTCGATTGTCATAACCTAATTGCCATAATAAAGCTCAATGATGATAACACACAAGAAGCTCTTTCACGTTCATATCTTCTATCTTCCATCCCCCTTTCTTGATTGACTTCCATCATCCTTCTTGAGTCCGCATAGCCCGCTATCACATGACTAAGTATAATGACACACCAAAAACATTTGCATTCCATGAAGCTGCACCTCCATTACCACATATAAGCATTTCATACATACATATAGATATCACAACTGCATCACATCCTGCACACAATACCTGTTAACACAATTTACATTTGCATTATCATATTCATATGCATTACATACATTTATATTTGCATTGGCATAACATTTTAAAACATAAAAGAACAAAAATATTGCATTACATACATATTTGCATCCATATCATAAGCATCACATAGAAACATACATCATTAAACATCTCATCACATAGGTACACATGCATATAGCTGCCGCAAAAATGAATCATCTCATATATATATATATAAAGTGTCATGATACAATGATGTCAAAAAAATCATATGGCTACAATCACCCACAGGTGTCTACAATACAAAAGAATGGTACAACACTGATACAATGGGAGCCCTCTAAGGCTATGATGAACTCCCTCCCTCGGAGCCGCCAGGCCTCGATGGAATCTGAGCCCCTGAAGGACCCGCCCCAGGATCATCTCGCCTGCCCCTTCTATCTGGTGGTGGTGGAGGACCCATGACCCCACCACTCGATGCCTGCCTCCTCCGACTCCCTCCCGTAGCTGTCGTTGTACGCGACGGTCTATGAAAGCTCCTCGCCCGCTGATCTGTCGGCACTGCACCGTAGTAGAGGTCTCTCCAGTATCCAATCTCCTCTCCTACCCGCAGGACATATGCATAGCCTGCCCCTGTGTCCTCCGTCGCCTGCCTCCCTGCTCTCAGCGCTATCTCAGCCTCTATGTAGCGCTGAATCGCCTAATCTCTCTCCCGCTCAGTATCCCTGAGCCTCGTCCTGAGTTGGTCTCTCTCCCTCTCCAAATCTTGTATCTCATCTGCCTAGCCCTGGCAGATCTCCCTGAGCTCAATCAGCTCATCCTCCTCTGGATCCCCACCCTCTGCCTCTGTCTGTGGCTCCTCCTCTGCGGGTGCCTGTCCCTGTACCTGTCCCTGTACCTGTACCCGTACTGGCACCTGTCCCTGTACCTGTCCCTATCTCTATACCTGCCTGGGACCCTATGCTGCTGGTACCTGTAGGGGCAATCCGCCGCGACCCCTCACCACCCGAGCCTGCCTCTCCTCCCCACCCTCCCTCTGAGGTGCAACTCACCTCTCTCCCACTACTCCCCTCCGCCTCCGTCAGCCTCTACCCCCATCACCTCCGCCATCATCATCATCATCTCCTCCTCCATCTCCATCCAATAGCTCCCCTGGATCTGTCAATCGTGGGAATGGATGCTCTGCCCAATACGCTGTATACTCTGCATCCATCCCGGCATCCTCAATCTCAGGCCACATGTCCCAGGGTAGAGGTATCATCTCTATCAGCTGTGTCACTGCCTGATCATACGACAACAAGGGCCCAAACTGTGCCTGATCTCTAACTGTACGAGCATACATGCCTAAGCCCCGGGGCATCCTCTGAATCCGGCCAAACTGTCGGCCAACCCTGTCCACCAGCTGCCTCTCCAGTATATAAGGCATCCGCCCAATCAGGAACCTGCTCCGGAAAGTGTAGGGCAGCTCCACTGCGTCATCCTCCCACTCCTCGCATCCTAGATATGGTCTCCAGATGACTACATCAATGTCATCTATCACTCGCCGCCAATGCTCTAACCTGCCAATCCGCGGCTGCGAGGTGATCATGTCATACAAATGAACAAAGCTACGTCCATGTCCCCTGCCTCGGAAGTGTATCGGCCTCGTCACTGGCAAATGCTCATAGGCCCAAACCTGCAGTAGTGTCGCCCCGCAGCCCAATCCAACTGACCCATGGTATACAAACTGGTGAAACTCATAATATAAGTGGGCCAACACACATGGTCCCCAAGCATATCTGGTGTGCTGTGTCACCAGTGTCTCCAATGCTCCACCCCAGCCCACTGCCAATCCCCGTGTCGCCCTATCCGGACACAAGAACCCACTAATCACTCCTCCGATCACAACTAGCAATGCTAACCCTGTGGCTATCATGGTGTCCCATGCCACATGACCAGCCCTCATCTCTAGGCCGGGATCCTGGAACACCCGTCTCAATGCCTCTCTGTCACCATCTCGATCATATGGAATCAAATCTCCATCAATCAATATATGCAAAATCCTGTAGACATCCTCAAGGGTGACTGTCATCTCACCCATCGGCAAATGGAAAGTGCATGTCTCAGAATGCCATCTCTTGGCAAGTGCAGTCAACAGTCCCATGTTTGCCTGAAACTCAGGCACATACAGAATATGTCTCAGACCCATAGCCTCAATAGCAGCTCTGTCCTCGAAGGTCAGCTCAGGTCACAATCTCTGCATCGATGAGAATCTCTCCCATGACTCCAGCATAGGCAAGTACTCCTGTAGTCAAGCAAATCAATCATGTCAGTTATAGTGGCATTCACTGTTCATCACAAAATGCTACTTTTTATCTAAATGCATATGGTTATCTATCCTAGTGACACTCACTGTTCATCACAAAGTGTTACTTCTATTCTAGTAGTACTCCATGTTCATCACAAAGTACTACGTGTGTGACACTCCCTATTCATCACAAAGGGTTACTCACATTTGCACTCCCTATTCATCACAAAGTGCTGCTCATACTTTGGGGTACTCCCTGTTCATCACAAAGTACTCTATCTTGGTACTCACTATTCATCACAAAGTGCCTTGATCTATCCTAGTCTTCCTAGAGGACCTTCTTGAGCGTATCCTCTCAGCAGCTTATCCAATCGACAGCATATGTTCATCACAGAACTGTCGATTTGACCTAGAAGACCAAACTTGCATTTTTTAACACAAACGCGCTTGACTGACACAAACGCACCTACAGACTGCACAAGCGTGCCTAAAAAAAACAGACGCGCCTGTAGGACATAGACGTGTCTAGGCTGTGCATAAACGCGACTATACAACGCAGACGCCCCTGCACATCGCAGATGCCCCTGCACAACGCAGACGCGCCCGCATTTGGCGCAAACGCGGTTCCCGACATAGACGTGCCTGACACCGACACAGACGCACCTGTCGGACACAGACGCACCTAGCACCGACGCAGACGCGGTTGCACAATTTTAGACTTTTCTGTACCCTATTCCTAAGCGCATTTATTGCTTTAACTAGCATGCATTAATGACAAAATTAAATGCATCAAAGTACGAGGAGGTTTGGTGGTACTTACTGGCTCTCCTACCTCTGCTGGCCTCTGAAATCGTCGAACGCGGTCGAATCTGTGTGTGGAAGCCATCGCTGCTGACTGCTGCTGCTCTTTTCCTGCTCTGCACTTTGATCTCGTGGATGTGTAGATGACAATGAGGATGTATTTTCCCCCGAGGTCTATCTTATAGACTGCCCCTAGCCTTCGTTTCCCGAGTCAGTCTTCCTCATCCCGTGACTCTGTCACTTTGTCCGGTCAATCCATTCTAG
Source organism: Cryptomeria japonica (assembly GCF_030272615.1). NCBI lineage: Eukaryota > Viridiplantae > Streptophyta > Pinopsida > Cupressales > Cupressaceae > Cryptomeria > Cryptomeria japonica. The sequence continues at coordinate 599,446,539 of NC_081411.1, forward strand.
CCTTTCTTTCTAATCAAGAGATTGTCTGCAATCTTTTCAGACATTTTCATCCAATCTCTCGAGGGGGCATATCATTCCCATCCTGGGGCAACTCTATATCAGTTCATCTTATCTTCTTTGAAACAACGCGACAAGCCACATTGTCTCAAAGAGGGGCAAAATGTAGACACCTAAAATTGTCATGTCTAATTAAATAAATATTTTATTTATTTAATTATCTAAGCCTAATTCTTCTATTAATTAAATAAATCTTTATTTATTTAATTAATTCATTTATCCTCTTCTAGCCTTATTTCTCATTTAAATAAATACATTTATTTATTTAAATTATCATTTTCCTAAATTAAATAAATATCTTATTTATTTAATTGATCCCACTTCTTCTATTAATTAAATAAATCTTTATTTATTTAATTAATTCATTAGCCTTTTCTACCTATGACACATGTCATTCATCTCTTAATTCATACATTACCTACTCCTTTCATTATTTTATTATTTCTTCTGCCTACCCTCTAATCATAGCCGACCTCCTTTTACACCTCTCAATCTTATCCCTCCATTTCATATTGTGTCTTCTATTTAAGGAGATGCCTTCTTCATTATCAAACCCTAATGATCATCTTGACTACACTACGATCCTACTTGCAACCACATTCCGTTCTTTGTTGAGCTCTTGTGCACATAAAATCTGAGAGCAAATATATCAAGCAAGATCAATGGAGATAGGAAGAATGGAGATCAAAACCCTATTGGACATGTGATGGTATAATCTTTGTGATTTCATGTGATTTGCATTGTCTTAGGTAATCTTCATATGTTATGGTGGATCTTTGTTGATTGTTAGGCTAGGGTTTTGTGGTTGAATTCATTTAGCCTTTCAATCTTGTTATTATTGTTATCCATTTTCACCATATATAGTAATAAATAACTAGGTTGCACTGACTTAGGAGCCAACTCCCTCATCTTCTACTGATACTAAGCATGGTATATCAAATCAGCGTGGGGAAGCATGGGCCCCACCAGAGAAAGACAAAAATGATCCAATGAAAAATCTCCTTGAGCTATGAGGGGTCGGTATATCTAGTGTCCTCGATGACATGGACTGAACCCTCATGGGAGAACTTCAAATATTTATGCACAATTGAGGGGACCATATCGACTGCTATCAACCAAGGAATGCCCAACTTAACGTGAAAGAGGTTTGACTCGAGAATGATAATAAGGGTTGACGAAACAACCTTGGGTCCAACGAGGACCGTCAAAGTGATACTTCCCAAAGGAGGGATAGAGAAATTGTCATGTGTCCTTAGGGTTGCTCCACATTCATCATATGCAGGCCTATGCCAACTTTTCATGAATAGAGTCTCCTCTATGATGACATCAACTCTGCATGATGGGTCAACCATCACACCTATGATAGTTTGTCTATTCAATTTACCAAGGATGTATAAAGGAACAGGCTCTCCACAATATGGGGAATCCAAAGGGGTCAAATGATAATGACATGTTAGACACCTTCCCCTTTTGGTTGAGAGGTGAACAAACAGGAGTGATGGTGACCATGTTCACAAATGGACCATCATTCGAAGGAGGATCTGATGCAGAAATTAAAAGAAATTGAATGCAAGGGAAACGGATCGGTGTAGATCTGCAAATCACCATTGGTCTTATCAATAGACTTGTTTGACTTATGCTTTTGTGCATCAACTTTGATCGCACCACTGTTGATGTGGTCTTGGACAATATTCTAAAGATGATAACATCGCTCAGTGTCATGATTAGTTACACAATGGTAATGACCAGATGTTGACCCATCGTACCAACATGAATAGGGTATCTTATCGGATAGTGGTCTAACCTTGGGAAGGATAATTAGATTATTTTTTAGCAATCACTGGATTTTTCTTAAGTAGGAGCCTTTCGATTTAGTGAAGAATCTATTTTGTTGTGATCCCTCTATAGTAATCATCAGGGGAACAACCACAACATTAGCTACAACTTTATTCTTTCTAGACCCTTTCATGGATGTGCCTGTGAAAGACCCACCACAAGGGTTCAAAGTAGAATCTTTGAACTATGTCATTGTGTGTTCGTAGTCCGTGAGTATGGAATACTATTGGATGTTTGGGGAGATTGCAGCAAATATGTGCTTTAGAGTTATCTAAGAGATGTGTTGTCATTGATGTCAACATATTTCTCTGTCTGTGACAATGTTGTAGTGAGTTCAAGTAGTTGGTTTGTTAAGCATGTTGATGATCAATGTTTGTGGAATAAAGGGTTTGTAGAGGATTGTGTGTAGACGATTGAGTGTTATTTTCAAAGGTCCACATGAATACTTGAGTGAGTTATGGATATATGTATTGTGGTTGGTTTTTCTGTATTTTAGTGATGCCAAAGTGTCATTATTTGATCTGCATTGCTCCGCATTGTAATATTTTGATCTATAGATTTGGAGGAATGTTTAGGACATTGATGTGTGTCTTCAATTCAGATGGTTCGTGGTTTAGAGCTTCACAAGTGATTTTTCAAGGTTGACAATAGTTGCAGTTAGTTTTCTTGAAGTTTAATATAATGATGATATGATTCTAGTAATTTGAGTTGTTGCAGATGTTGCGGTTGTAATTCATGATGCTTATGGTTGTTTATGGATCATGTGCCTTTTGTGTTGGTGATCTACATTGATCGGTGTGCACGTGATTGATGATTTTTTTTTATGTGCTGATGTTATTCATTGTTTTGACCGACCAGATGCTTGTAGCATGTTGTGGATGTTCGATACATAATTCTTGGAGGTGTTTCACATTTGAGGCATGTGATATGGGTATGTGTTATATGTTAGCCAACATTGCTTGGTCCACATGTGATATTGTAGCATGTGTGATTATATTTTTGTAATTAAATGATGAGTGTTGAGTCGACGTTGATGATCCTCTCAAGGTTGATTTAATGTATAAATATATGTAATATCTTTTTAATTGAGAGTGTGTACGGATGAGAAATAGAAGTGTATGAGAAAATAATGCATACATATTTTAGAGACAAAGAAGAAGTGTGAGAATAATTTGTTATGTGCTTAACTAGAACTGTAACCAAGCATTTGGAGATTCTATTATATCAATTCATGATCTTTCAAATGTGATCCAAATCTATTTGTAATATAATGAGTCTTCCTTGGGTTGTAGCCCTTTCTTGTTTTTGAGCAGGGAGCTCTAGGAAGTGTTCCTGAATGCATGTGCATTCCCCATTGTAATATTTCAAATACTTCTAACAAAGTATCATCATATTGCGAGTAGGTTTCCATCATGGTTTTTCCTTTTGACTAGGTTTTCCACATCAAAAATCTTGGTGTTATGTGTGTTCTTGATGTATTGTTGATTTATGCTTTCATGCTTAATAATCAGAATCTGAGAATAAGTTTAATTTGTGTAAGTTTGTGAGACAACTAATTCACCCCCCCTCAGTTGTCTACCCAAAATCAGAGCTATTTCATCAATTAGTATCAGAGCAGGATCCTCCAGAGAAGCTTAACCACTTGAGGTGATCTAGGATGGAATCTTACAAGGATAGTCTGATATTTGATGGTACTAACTACTCTCTTTGGAAGAGATGCATGGAATATCATCTGAGATGCATTGGAAAATCTTACTAGACTATTACAAAGAACAAGCACTAATACAATTGGAGTAGATTTCCGACTGAGGTTTCTGACGAAGAAGGTATATTGTGGCCAAATTTGATTTTTTTTTGAAAAAATGCCTGCATTCGTCATAATTCCAACAAAAATTTCCCATTTGTTTCGACGAAGAAGGCATTAGCAATGAGAATTTTCTTTTTTCCAAAAAAGGGCTCAAGTTCATTGTAATTCCGATGACAACGACCATTACTTTAAAAAAAAGAAGAGGTGAATTCATTTGTATTGCAAATTTCCCGCGTAGGCGTCCGTGGCAACTTCAACCCCGAAGAAAATCAAACCCGCGTCGAAGGCATTTGTGGCATTGCTTGCAATCCCACGCATGAGGTAGATTCAAATTGCCCTAGTTTTTAATTTTATGTTGCAAAAAATATACATGTGTTGGTTAATTGCCCTAGTTTAATCTCATAAAACCATAGAACTATGATTGAGGAGTGAGCGTTCAATTTTGTAGCAGCAATCCCTTCCTCCCGTATACGCGTGTGTTGATTGTTCACATGAGATCACATCTCTTTGTGGCATCGTATCAAAATATTCACGAGCCTTGTCCATGTTTCCACATTTTGCATTCATGTCAAGCAGGGCATTTGCAAGTACAACACCTAACAAAATTCCTCTATCTGTTATGCTTTGATGGATGTCCATACCCTATTCCAAAGCTTCCATTTTTGCACAGGCAGGGAGGATGCTGGCAAAGGTTGTGGAATTTGGCTTTGTGCCTTCCAATTTCATTTGCTTGAAAGTGTCTAAAGCCTTTTCGACAAATCCATTTTGTGCATATCCAGCAATCATTGTAGTCCACGAGACAACATTTCTTTCAGGCATTCTATCAAATAGTTCACGTGCCTTGTCTATGCTTCGACATTTTGCATGCATGTCTACCAGGGCAGTTGCAACTACAACATCTGACAAAATTCCTCTATCCTTTATGCTTAGATGAATGTCCATACCCTGTTCCAAATCTCCCATTTTGGCATAGGCAAGGAGGATAGTAGCAATGGTCATGGAATTTGGCTTTACACCTGCCGATTGCATTTGATTGAAAGTTTCTAAAGCCTTCTCAACAAATCCATTTTGTGCATATCCGACAATCATTGCAGTCTAGGAAACCACATTTCTTTGAGGCAATCCATCAAATAGTTCCTATGCCTTGTCTATGCTTCCACATTTTGCATACATGCTAACAAAGCAGTTGCAACTACATCTGACAAAATTCCTCTATCTTTTATGCTTTGATGGATGTCCATACCCTATTCCAAAGCTCCCATTTAGGCATAGGCTGGGAGTATGCTGGCAAACATAACTAAAGAAATGCAATGATCAGCTCCAAAGACATCAAACCACTACTAACAAAACCGAGAGTCTAAAATATGATAGGGAATAGTGTGAGTTGTCCTGAAATAAAATATTTTATTTTCAATTTCAACTAAAACATAATTACTCAGCCATTTAATGTTATTAATAAGTGTTTAATTTATGAAAGAGATAAATGGTTGGCCACAAGTACATGAGTTACTAAATGCACACACATAAGTGAATTTGATATTCAAAACTATCTACAATGAATTCAATTCTTGTCCATTAGTCATTTATGTTTGCAATAAGCATCTTTCTTTGTTTTTCTTAATCTTTATTCATAGTTATGTGCATATTTCATATTCTATAATTAGGATATCAATTGTTATGGCTGAACACTAGCATGATGTTTGTGTTTTGGTATAGATGTGTGGAAACATAATTATGGGATTGTTATATTATAGAGATCATAAATCTAGATATCGCATATTAGTTCTAGCTCTTCTTGGATTGAGTCTAAAGTTGACATACAGTCATAAAGCCATTATTAGCAGATCTATCCATTTCTAGTAAAGACAATTGAGAAATTCATTTTGATATTGAGAGTTTCTTATCTATTTACCTATTGATCATTATTAAGCCATAATATTTAGGTCTATTTATCTCTCTTGCAAAACCTCTGTAAGTGTCCTAGATTGTCCCTACTACTCACTCTTTAATGACATAGTGGAGTTCTAAAGATTTGTTGCACAAGATGGTGTTGAACATATCAACAAGGCTAGCATGGAAGGCATGTTCAAGCTTCCACTTGTACAACTTACAACAAATGATTTGTTGATAGAAGAAATTCTTGAAATAGGGATACAATCAAAAGACAAGTAAGTACATACAAACCTCCTCAGTTGAAAGTAAAATTTGTGTATAAAAAGAGTACATTGAATCCCAATCCATAAACACAATAGAGATACTGATGGAGACTTAATTGGATGTAGCATGTCGCACCAAAGTTGTTAGAGTATGCTAAGCTAGTACATAATGTTTCCTAAAGCCACATTAGTATTTTACCCAGATCATTATCTACCAAAACTAACTATAGTAATCCTTTTGAGGATTCATTTCATGGTGCTAGATCTTCATTTAGTTCCACTTCTTGTTGGAGAAAAGAACAGTTATTTCTTGAGGTAGATGAATATCCCATCAACAAAGGATGAGACCCTTTCTAGAATATAACAAATTCTACTCCAACAAAAGATCATGGGGGTTTCACTAGAGATATTGAATAAGAGATAGACTTCTACTGTTGCATTAAAAGTATTGGCATGTTCTTCATTTATTGATGTAAACTCTATGTGATGCCCCCACAACCAACAAAGGTGTAAGAAGTTGTTTGCCAATGCATGGATTTTTAGGATTGTCCTTTGAGAAAACAGAATTAAAGTATGGAAGTAGGATTTGCCAGCTCCTGAGGGAATCTTGATGAGAAATAACTGTAAAATATTTGGGTGAGCTTATATGCTAAAACTCATGCTTCCTGATGGGTTTATGTACAAAAATAAGCATGAATTAAGTGGTAAAGGGGCTTCTAGAAACAAGAGGGACAGAGAGGCAGTGGAAGTGAAAACTTCTGGTGTTGTGTCTGCTCCATCTCAGAATGGGAATGGTGAAGGTGTTGTAAGAGGAGTTGAGAAGGGTGTTGGAAGAAGCGGGGGTGTTTACATTCCCCCATTTAAGCTGGCTCAAATGATGAAATATGTGGAAGACAAGAGCAGTATGGAATACCAGCGCATGACATGGGATGCCCTTTGGAAGAGTATCAATGGGTTAGTAAAAAAGGTAAATGCATCTAGCATCAAGAACATCATTCCAGAGTTGTTTGCAGAGAATCTCATCCATGGGAGGGGTCTATTTTGTAGGTCTTGTATGAAATCCCAAATGGCATCCCCTGGATTTACAGATGTTTTTGCTGCGTTGGTTGTTGTGGTAAATATAAAATTTCCTAAAGTTGGCAATCTGCTTTTGCAAAGAATTATTTTGCATCTTAAGAGGACATACAAATGCAATGACAAGCACATGTTGATAGCAGCAACCAAATTCATAGCTCATTTAGTGAATCAACAAGTTGCACATGAGATCATTGCCTTGGAACTTCTCACCCTTTTACTAGAGAATCCCACAGATGACAGTGTAGAGGTTGTTGTATATATCGTGAAAGAATGTGGTTCTTTGTTGCAAGACCTTTCACCCAAAGGTCTCTATAGGATTTTTGAAAGATTTAGAGGTATTCTCCATGAGGGGGAAATTGACAAACGAGTACAGTTTTTAATTGAAGGCCTTTTTGCATTTCACAAAGCTAAGTTCGAGGGTCATCCAGCTATGCATCTAGATCAGTTAACACATGAAGTTTTCCTAGAAGATGAACTTGATCAAGAAGCTGGTTTGGATGTTTTCAAGCCAGATCCTAATTTCTTAGAGCATGAGGCAACCTATGAAAAACTGAAGAAAGATATCCTTGGAGATGCTTCTTCAGATGAAGCAGAAGGGGAGAATGATTCAGGTGATGATGATGATGATGATGATGATGATGATGATGATGATGATGATGATGATGATGATGATGATGATGATGATGATGATGATGATGATGATGAGGAAGGTGAGGAAGCACTGAGAATATAGGATGAGACAGAGACAAACTTGGTCAATTTAAGACATACAATTTATTTGACAATCATGTCAAGTGTTGATTTTGAGGAAGCTGGTCATAAGCTACTAAAGATCAAGCTTGAACCTGGTCAAGAGAGAACATACCTTCGTTATTATGGTCTTCTTGGGCAAAGATTCTGTATGATCAATAAAATTTATGAGGAATTTTTTTATAAGTGTTTTGTACAACAGTATTCTATGATACACAGACTGGAAACAAATAAACTGTGTAATGTTGCAAAGTTTTTTGCCCACTTACTTGGCACAGATGCTCTTCCATGGCATTGTCTTGCTTATATATGTGAGACAGAGGAAGATACTACTTCCTCTTCCTGTATTTTTATAAAGATTCTCTTGTAGGAGCTAGCAAAGAAGCTTGGTATATTGTTGCCTAATGAAAGGTTGAACAATCCAACAATGCAGGAGTCTTTTGATTCAATTTCTCCAAAGGACAATCCCAAAAATTCACGGTTTTCTATCAATTTCTTTACTTCTATTGGTCTTGGTAGTATCACTGAGATTTTATGTGAGTATTTGAAGAATATGCCAAGGCTTGTAATGCAGCAAAAAAAGTCTATTCCTAAGTCAGATGAATCTACCTCTAATGACGATTCTTCTAGTTCATCAAGTTCGTCAGATTCTGATACATCAAACTCAAATTCTAAGAGTGAAACTGATAGTGAGAGCAGTAAGGAGTCACCAAGAAAGAAAAATAATTCAAAGCATGACAATGAGTATGAAAAAACAAGAAGAAAGAAAAGGGCGAGGGCATCTGACTCGGAGGATGGAAGTGACAGTGAAAAAATCTGAAGGAAAAAGAAAAGGAATTAAAAGTCTTTCTAGTCAATTATTCAAGGCTCCTGTAGACACCATTTTCCTGGACTGTGACAAACAAAAGAATCACTCCCAAGTGCTTTGGTTTTATAACAGATGATTATAAGATGCTACAATGTTGTCTTATGTATTTTAATAGCCATGGGTTTTAGAGTTATGTACTTGGCAGGTAATGGATAAACAGTGTTAGGATGAGAAAATATTGAAGGCCAAGTGTAGATTGTGATAATACTAGATCAATGAATCCTATTATTTATTGAGTATTTCTTGTTTTCCATGTTGTGTGATGTACCATAAGTAAACTAGAAATCTAAATTCAATAAGATGATTTTTTCAATGATGATAATTTTTATTTTCTTGCCTGTGAAGAAAGACCATGTCAGACAATATCAAGGAACAACAAAATAAGGAGACAATTGCTAGATTGTGGTCTAACTTGAAAAGAAAAGGTGGTGGAAAATGTTATTGTCCGTGCAAAATTTGTAAGGGGTTAAAGACTAGAAGACTTATAATCAAAACAACGAAGAAACATTGTAGGCTACATGGTCACATTGAAGTTGGAATATAATAGAATTAATCGTCAAGGTAATGCCATTCCATCTATTGGTTTGTCATAAAACATCTATTCTATTTTGTTTTGTTTACTGATGATGTGATTGATGATCATGAAGGTGGCGAAGGCATAAATAACCACCTTCCTAAGGGAATAAAAAGTTATCCCCGACAATTTAGTAGGTTGCCCTACTATGAGCAGTTACAAATTGTTCATTTGTTTGATAGTATGCATATTGGAAAGAATATAACAGAGACAGTATGGAAAATATTGGATGGAAGGCGTGACAAAGAAAGAATTGTCAAAATATGTAGTGACATTTGGGATTCCAATCATGCAATGATAAATGTCATTCAATCAAATAGCCATGGAGACCATATTAATATAAGTGAGCTTCCTTGGTTATTAACGGACCAGCAAAGCAATGCTATAAAAGAAGTCATACAAAAAATTCAATTTCCCATAGGATTTGCTACGAACATAAACAATCTCATATCAAAGAAAAGTGAATTTGGGCCAGGGATGAAAACGCATGATTGGCATACCTTCATTAAGGTAATTCATGTTCTTGTGTTTTTAGTATGTATTTAAGTACTGCACATAGGTGTACTTTTCATTATGTTACAAAAAAATGAAAAGATAATTTTATAATTGTTGCAGTACGTTCTACCTCTATCTCTCCTAGACGACTTCGACAATAATGTCAAGCAAGTCATATATGATCTTGGAAAATACATGAGGTAAGTAGTGATATTTGTTTAGTTCGTTGTATAGATATTATATTTGTGATTTGTTTTACTTCTTATGTAATATATTTTTTGCGTCTTTAATACCTTGTAGGTGGTTGTCATGTAAAGAAATCCATAAAGATGATATAAAATATTGGAAGAGAAAAATTCCTCATTTAATGTGTGAAATGTAAAAGTATCTACCTCCAGCTTTTTTCAATGCACAAGAACACTACCTCATACACCAAGTTGAGGAGATTGAATTGTGTGGACCTGTACACACTAGGTCAATGTGGATGGTTGAGAGGCACTTGAAATTTTTGAAGGCTTTGGTTCTACAAAGAGCACATCCTGAGGGTTCTATGGTGGAGGGATATATGGTATACCAGACTATGGTGTACATTTCTGAATATCTTCCTAAGTTTGCAGCAAAGATCCACATGGATCGTATTTGGGATCCCAACACCATTAAAAAATTTGAAGGGGAGTACTTGATGGGGAAAGGTAGATTGAGGAAAGTGAGAGGTAATTATAAGATGTTATTGTAGTTAATTAATTCTTAATCTTCAAAATAAATTGATTGTAAGACATCTATTTTATTTTTGTACAGTTTGTCGAGAGTGGGATGCACTACATTTGTATATTGCAAACAATCTTGATTGGATGACGGTATGGATTGAATGTTGTCAACATGCTTGATGCACATTAACATGGGAAGGTGTAGCTTCATTGGTTAAAGAAGCACATCATAATGGATATTCCAATGTTACGCAAAGGGAAATTGATTTAGCATATGGTTTAAGAGATAAACAGGTACGTATAAATTTATTAATCACCCATATTTTTATCAACTCACAATGCAATAAATTTTACATGTTTGACATATCGCAAGTCAAACACCACAACGCTATGTGCTGCAATGGTCATAAATTTCGCATAAAAAAGTTGGATGACATGAAGAAAACTTGTGATTCTGGCATCACTGTAGTCTTTGAGGTGACAAATATTTCATCGAGAAATGACAATCATCCTCAATAGCCTCAAAATCGATACTATGGCATTTTGGATGATATACTTGAGTGTGACTTTAATTCCTTCAAATTAGTTTTGTTCGTCGTCAAATGGTACAGGCTACGATTGAATAAAAATGATCCTGATAGAATTGTTATTGAACATGATAATGGTTTTATAATGCTAAATACAAGGTCATTTGAACCAGTTGGGGATGAGCCCTATGTTCTTCCAAGCCAATGTGAGCAAGTATTTTACTCAGAGGTTCCACATAAACCGGGTTGGTCATTTGTTGCTAGACATGATCCAAGAGGAAGGCCGATAAAGTATAATGTGATAGAAGAAGAAGATACCGAAGAAGTAGAAGATGAAGTAGATGATGATAACGGTCGATAGTTTCTCAATGACGATAAAGAAGAACAAGAAGAAGAAGAAGAAGATGATGATGATGATGATGATGATGGTGATGGTGATGGTGATGGTGATGGTGATGGTGATGGTGATGGTGATGGTGATGGTGATGATGATGGTGAAGGCGTTGATGGTGATGATGATGATGATGATGATGATGATGATGTTCATGATGATGAAGAATGAAATGTATGAGGTATGCGATTAGTATATTATCTATTTAATATTGACTTCTTGATAGAATTTTTTTTTACATAATTAATTCATTATGTTTTGAATTCTAATGCCATTACATAATTAATTCATGATGCACCTTTTAATATGGAGATGGAGATAGGGAGAGTGACTATTTATGTGACAATTTTTAAACTGTGTTTATTTATGGAAATTGGATTTTTATTAGCTATGTGATGGATGTTGATTTAAAATACATATGTGATGGATCACATGTTTATGATGATGCATGTGACATTTTTTGAACTTTGTGTTTATTTATAGAACATGGATTGTTTATTACCTATGTGATGGATGGTGATTTATGATACATATGTGATGGATTAAATGTTTATGATGACACATGATATGTGATGCTAATTGTGATGATCAATTACACATATGATGGCACATCATGTGATGCTTCTGATGCTTATGATACATATGTATTTATTGTTTATCAACTTACAAATGTAGTAATGCTTATGATGCTCAATTTATGGTGTTGATTTCAGGTATAGTCCCTGTGTGATTTTGTCACCCTTGGTGGGAATAGATCATTGACTACAGACATCATCAACCATTTAGTTGAGGATCTTGCATAGTCTACATAAAGTAAAGGTAAGGAATTAAAAAATTTACAATGATTTTGATGACAACATCTTTTTATTATTTAATACTCTTTTTGTCTACAAAGTTCATCTTGTTCATGTTGTGTACTATGTAATTTCAATAACATTTTTTATATTTTTTCTTTGTCACAGGTCGACATGGATCCATCACATATCGCAAACAGAGATGTAGCTTGTGACACTTCTACCGAGCAGGTAAACCTCATTGTAATTATACAAATTAGATAGAAGAAAACTGTTACATTATTACGTTCTTTTTTGTAGTGATTTATACTAATTTTGTAATTGTTAATGATATTCTTGACAAAGACGGATGTTCGGGGAAAGGGAAAGGGATTTGTAGTACCTGAGCACCTTTCTATGGATGTGGAATCATTAGGGTTAAGCAATGATGACCTTGAAGATCCCACAGACCTTGTGAAATTCTTTAAAATGCCTCTTATAAAAATTAGAAAAGAGATTGTTGCTTTGGCAGCCGTGCATCCTACCACTGATGAGATACGACAGAGGGTGTTAAGACAGCAGAAAACTTGCAAGTAAGCAGTAATGAAAGCTTTAATTATAACAAAAGTTAAATAATGGTTTATATTTTATTCTCTTTTATGTCATTAACTAAAATATGTACGTATTGTTTTTACAGCAATTTATCCGCCCTCATGAAAGTCATTCTCACGATCAGGGTGTTGCAGGATCTTCAGGTGATGACGATTTTCTTGTATTATCACTTGCTTGGCTTATCACTCTGAGTACCCAAAACACATCATACTTGATACTGTCAATTTTCAAAATAAAGGTTCATCCTTGTTTACAATTCTTGCACTTTTCATATATTTAATGTTTGATATATTTAATGTATTATTATTTAGGTGTTGTCAATGTTATTGTGCAAATGTCGTCACCGCCTCATCAGAGGTCACCCTCACCTGTATTACCGACTGCAATGTCGACAACACGTAGCATGCAGACATCCTCTAGTGCAAGTCATATTGGCCCCGCCCACTGTTGGTAGATCCCTCTTTTGCTATATCTTCTGTCATATGTTTATTTCCCTTCAAGCGTTCTTTCTTGAATTCTAATGCCATTTCATAGTGGATTCATTTTTTGCAGGAGGAGATGCACATGAGGATGTGCTAGAGGTGACTACTGTTGATAGCATACCATCATTTCCTAGATCTTCTCGTATTGCTAGTACAGGAACGTTGCAGGCCACATTGGTGGTGAGCAAAGAAGAAATGCTTCCCTTAAAGATACAAAAGGTTCCAGGTACTTTAAAATTATTATTATATATACTCTAATTGTAATTTACTTTATGATCACTCATTTTGGACTAATGATCCCATGAATTTTTTGCAGGTAATGATATTTTCTATAAACATCTTAGTGACATTGCATTGTAGATATTTGGGCCCACCATACGTAAAAGGTGGTACATCATATGTGAACTAACCCTTATCCACTTTTGATTCCATATCATTGCTAGAATAGTTTTCCTTTGATCCATTTCTTGAAGTGTAATAAATGTAGTTTCAGTTCATTTCTGAATCTAACAGGTTTGTTTTTGCTTTAAAAGGTGGAATGACCAAGAAAAAAAGTTAAAAGATGAATTGACAAACCAAATGGTTGAGTGGTTTGGAAATGACACCTTTGACAAAACCAAGCTCCTTGAAAAAGCTGGCACATATCTAAAGTATGTGAGGGACCAATACAGGACCCATTTGGAGAGGAAAAGTACAAGTGTCCCCCCATGATTCCAAAGAGGGAGTGGAAGGACCTGATTTTGGATGCCAAGGAGAGAATTGAAAGGAAAAAAGGAAATACACCACTAGACGCCAGAAGAAGGTACGGGATACTATTAAGAATGTAATTATGTACTAATTAATTACTCTTTATATTTATATAATCTAACATATTTCAAACTTTTTATAGACTGAGTGACACGTCAAAGGCAACCAAGGAAAGGCAAGAAAAGCACGGGCAACACAAACTCGGCTCTGGTGGTTACATGAAACTTGCTGCACAAATTGTAAGTATCTCATGTAAATGAAATATTGCATCAAAATATTAATAAATTGCAAACATTTTTTTTTAATCAAACAATGCAAGCAAAATTCACGGTACCAAGCAAAAATGTAGGGCTCTGAATTCAATAGAGCGCCCACAAAAGATGACAAGAGAATTGCCTACCAACAAGGCTATTCAGCCATGGCTGATCGGCTATGAGAATTGAGTGGGCATACACAACATTTGAGTGCATCCGTCACACAGGTAAATATGCTAAATGGAAGTTGTTTCAAATTGAATACTTTACCAATAATCTAATTGATGTTGAGTTCCAACATAAAGTGACTATATTTGTTTTAAATAAGCAAGCAATGATAACAATGTGCATGTCATTGGAATGCAGCCTGCTAATTGTGAAACACCACCTGCACATGAAGATCTGGATGTGCATCCCAATAGTGGAGGTATTCATTTTCTATTCAAATTTATTTATTTAGCTATTAATACAATTAAACATCTTAATTTGTAATTAGAGTAGTAATTAATGTAACCTTTTTTGTTAATATTTTAGAGCATGTAGTCGATGGTGAGGAAGTGGAGCATGATTTGGGTACATAACCTCAAGAGCATGATGTTCCCCACTCAGGTAAAGAGGACCATTGTTATTGCTTTAAACAAATATAATTGCAATTGGTGTTCAGCATTAATGTTACCTTTAGTATTTCAACTCCAGATGATCTAGAGGGTGTTCAGCATGTTGAGGTTGAGGCTACACAAAATCATGTGGCCCCATCAGGTAAAGAGCACAACAATTATGTTCTCTAAATTAATGAAATACTTGTAACAATAATAAATAAATAAATTGAATTTAACCCATTTCTTTGTTATTGCAGAGGACCCCCCTTCGCTTCAGTGTCCTCGTCCTCAGTATAGGACTAGGCATACATTGAGATCACAAGCAGTTGGCGGAACATCTGCAGAGGGGGGAAATGATGAAGAAACCAATGTTCCACTTAGTCTTTTCATAGCTTCAAAGAAAAAACAAAGAAAGAAATGATTGTAATCTAACTTATTTGATAATGACTGATTTTTATTGAATGTAATTATGTACTAATTAATGGTTATGGATGATATATGTTAATTAATAGTTGTGTGTTAATTAATGTTAATCAATGTTATGTGTTAATGAACGTTATGTGATATTAATGAATGAATGCTATATTTTATTAATGGTAGAAAGAATTAATGAATAAATGTTATAAGATGTTAACGGGGAATTTAGAGTGATGTTAGGGGGGGGAGGGGCCAAATGAGCTTCCACCTTCACGTAGTTGGCCCTGTTAAGTAGAGAATATTAAACTATTCTCGAAACCAAGTGAAGCTCAACAAGGTAACACACTTTTCAATATTTCATTATGTTGCACAGTTAATCTTATTGAATAATGTATATTGAATCTTAATTGCAGGGTCCAACAGAGCCAACACGAAAAACAACACCACAAGTTGCTAGGTATAATGAACTCCCATATTGTCTTATCTGTACATGAACAATATGAGTTGCTTCTAGTAATGATATCTAAGGTAGGACGGCAAAAGTTATGAATATGCCTCATCCTTGTAAGTTTTTTTATTACTTGTAAGTAATGAATATGCCTCATCCTTGTAAGTTTTTTTATTACTTGTAAGTCATGAATATTGCTCTTTAGTTGATTAAAATTAAATGAAAATCTTTAATGAATACACAAAACTATATACATATGCAGGCGCACCATGGTTGAGATGGTCCAACTCCCTAGTCTCACTCTACGAATAAGCTCATGTCATATCTAAATCAAAGAAATCTCCACTTTCCTCGATATCTTTTATCGATGGAGTTACTGTCTTCGATGAGTCCTTTCTGAAGTTGATCAGCATTTTCTTTCTTCGATGCCCCTTTTATATCGATGAGACATCGTTGGGTCTCATCGATACTATTTGAATCTTAGATACTTTGATAGAATGCTTTTAGACTTGTTCGATAACTTATGGGTTATTACGGTATCAATGAAAATGATGATTTCTTCCAAAGAGAGATGGTTTCTATGATTTAATTTCTCAAATCAAGATATTTTACTTAATTCAGATTTGATGCTCAATAGAATTACTGTACTATCACCAATCTATCTTGAAGATTTGAATACTCTTTAGATTATGATTATGGCTGTCATGATATTTCATGAGACTGCTCTATCCCCATATGAAACCCTTTGTTCCCACAAATCAATGCTTTGAACTTGACTGCAACTTTATAGTGATCATTGTCTTTGTACAGTAAGCTCTCTACTTTCTTAGCTTTTGATATATTGGAGGCTCCTAGGATGGTTTCTATCTTATAGTCACAATACCTTACTATAATTTGTAGCTATTTTTCCACTCTTAACTCATAGTTCAACCGAATATGGTTCATCTTGGAATCAATGCACATCGGTTATAATCAGATGTGTTAATTTAGCTAAATAAGGGAACCAATGTTGTATTAGGTTTAATTCCATGATGATAGTTGAATCTTGTTAGAGATAGGGGATTTGTAGCAGTTGGCTTGTTAGGTAATGTCACAATCCCATGAAGGTCCTTGTAAACCGTTAATGTCAGTAGACATGAGACTGTTATGTAACGAATTGGATCAGCTAAACCTAGAAGTATTGTAACCAATGAATAAACTGACTCAAATGTATGTTAATTATCTTATGATGGTCATTTATGACCGTTATTCATAGTAGACATTAAGCAATTCGCTAGATAGTTGGTTAGTAAACCAGTGTGTTAGTTGGCTCAAGTGTATGCTATTTATCATATGATGGTCGTTAATAACCATTATTGTTAGTACACATTAAGCAGATGGATTGTTTAGATGGTTGGTAACTAGTGAGTTTGTTGAGCTCAAGAATTAGATGTACAAGTCGAGCAAGGGAGGTGAAAACTAACAATGCATTGGTGCTTGCAATGTTAAAACCTTGGCCAAGATGGTGATGCTTTATCTATGTGATGAAACTGGCCATTTTAATTCCTTTCTCATATTGATTAGCTTAATAATATTTGTTCAATTTTTATTTATCGTTAAAAGATTACCCTCCTTTTAGATAAATTATTTAGATTCTTATTATGTTGAAGAACATTTAGTTAGTTTTCTCCTTCAACTGAAGTAGTTATGTTTTATTTTGAAATACTCAATTTTTTATCTTAATATAGATCACAATTTATTTTCTTTAAGTATAGAATTAATGGAATATTACATATGGTATCAGAGCAACCAAGTTCAACATTGAACCTCAGGCTTTCCACCTATAAACAAAACTATATACATATATAGGCGCACCATGGTTGAGATAATATGCAAGCGCACTATATACAAAACTATATTCGCAAGTAAATCTTTTATTCAAATCCACAATATGAAACATAGAGTTTTACTGGAAGAACACAAGTAACCTTATCTCCTTTAGATAATATCACAAGCAACTGCGTACAGAAAGATGCAGTAATCCATAGCATATACACAAAGGAAAGATGACTGGTTATATTATGTATGTTTGCAAAATGGTACAATAGTAAGCCTGAGGCTATATTCTACTTCTTCTCTAATGATCCTTATTGTTACAAAAGTTCCCTCGTCAACACCGTATGTCATCCCTATTTGACTAGTACTTGTATCAATCTGAAGCAATCTTGCTTGCAGCCTCTGTTTTTCTTCATTGGTTTTCTCATATAGGATTTTGTATGTAGAATTTTCTCGGACCAGAAACTCTATCTAATCTTGGTTCAGTTTAGCAACATCCAATTTTAGTTTGGTAGTTGTTCTAAGGTCAATCTTTCCAACCTGCTGCACCATCAAATGTCCAAAAGCTTCTTCTATATCAACCAATATAGGTCTTTTATCTTTGGGATAGATAGCCCACTGTAGAAGAGCCTTCTGATCTGGATCATATCCTGATCCTCTAAAGAGTTTATCAATCTCTTTTGGCATCATTTGCTTACTTGGGTCTTGTTTCTTGAGGAATCCATCAAACAACAAGGCAAAGTTCATGTCCCATCCAAAGTATAATAGCACACCAGCTTCCTTAAGCAACTGTCTTCCCTTCTCAGGTGTCATTTCTCTCATCACAAGATCCATCTCCTCTTGTAACTTTTGAAGCTATTGTTCTTCTTCACTATTTCTCATGTTATTCCTAATTTGAGATCCTTTACGTTGATAGAGGAATGCGGTGAACTCCTTGGAAGCAATGAAGTCACTATCATCAATGAAATCCTCATACTCCAGGAATCTGATGTCAGCCACTTCTCGGACATTCAGTTGTCCTATTGCCAAGTCTATCGGTGTATCCTCTGCATAACCAAGGGGGTAATCCTCTCAAGGAGTGAATGGAATGATGCCAAATGTGGAACTAGGAGACATATGAGCCAAAGGCTCTGTATTCCTAATAGTATCAATGTAATCCCTAAAATACATGAGGCGGGACTCCCTCAAGTATTTCCAATTCATGCTCCATAAGTTTTTTGGCCAACTCCAAGGGGTCTTTAATCTTTTGTAGCACGTTCTCATCCATTTTCCTTCTAAAAAGCTTCCATTTATAAGCTTGCATTTCTTTCTCAAACTTTATTTGCTTCACTCGAGCCTCTTCTCTGCCAATGTTCTTAATGAGGTCATCCAGTAGGTAAGATTTATGCTCTCCAACCTTCAGCGTTTGTGATGACTGAGCTATCCTTATGTATCCTTCAGGATTGAAATTGGGCCTTGGATCCCCCATAGCCATGCCATAATAATCCAATTTTGTCTACAGAAGGCCATAACTCTTTGAACTTTTCACAATAAAATCTGAAAATAGTAACAACCTAGGTACAATTGATTGTTTCCCATGGCTTGTCAAATGTTCTGTACTCACTATTGACAGTTGCCTCACAATTGACAGTTGCCTCACAATTTCCAGACAAGCCACTCTGTTAGGGACTGTAAGTGGTAGTAAGTATGGTCTCCCTTCGAACCCATATACCCTGACTTGTGTGCAGTCTGAAAAACAATACCAATCTCCCCAATTGTGTTCAATTGAGGGATCTTCAGTGAAATATTTTGGTCTTAGGAATCTTTAAACCTTTGGTGCAAGGGCATGATCGCACCGGCATCCCAACAGTCTATATAATGGCTTGACAAAGAAATCCTCAAAATTCCAATATTGATTATTCACATACCTTTGGTCCCATGAAGAAACCCATAGCTGCACTGGTTTTCTCATCCCAGCATTGTCATATGTCCTGACACATAACTCTTCTGGCCATAACCCTTCATCTTGGCCCACATACAATAGAACATGCATAAGTAAGGAATAATGCTTGAAATGAACATTGATGACATCCCCCTTTAACTTTTCTAACCCATGATTCAAAACCTCAACCAAATAAGTAGAAAAATCAAAGAAGCAGGGGTCCTTAGACTGCAAATCGGCACAAATGACCATGGCTGCAATATCCATCAAAGGATGGGCTTTTATCCCTAGCACTTGGGCAACACAGTAATAGGTATACTTGAAATATGGATGGAAAGATTTGACATCATAGGGAGCTTTGTCATCCTGACCAAGTGGCACTAAGGACCCTGCATTCCTAGGTCTATGTATAGGGAGTCTCCACATTTTGTAAATGTGCTCTAGGTTAAAATATTCACTTGTTAACTTCTTGAGGTCAATCAATTCTTCAAATCCCCAATCCAACTCGAACATGGTGTCAATAACCTCCTTTCTGATTGCAAGAATTGGCTCACCCATGTAGTTATATATGGTCCTAGTTTTAGGGTCATAATTGTTTGCCAATGCCTTCATGAGCTCCACATTCACGAACACATTAGCCACAGCTAACCTTCCTAAGTTCAATCGCCGTAAATTGTTGATAGGTTGAGGGGCAACTCTTCTGTTGTACCCATATATGAATAATTCATACCCTCTCAATTATGTCCATATGTCTCCAAGATCCTCAAACTGGTCCTCGAGGCCTTCCTCATTAGATCTAATCTTCTTGGACCTCAAACTAGATGATGGGCACTAGTCAATTAGGTCCTGGGCCAAAGAATGCCCTTCCCTTTTCTGTCTTTTACGTTTTTCTTCTGCAGTGATAGGTTCTTTTCCCTTTCTGGTCTTATTAGTTTTAGATGATGATTCCATTTGAATTTTAAAAAAGAGGTCTATGTGCAAACAACTTACTTGAGATTACTGAGCTTTATCTGTGAATTTGTCCAATTCCTTCTTTCAGTTCATCACCTGTGAATTCCTTAATGTTGTGTCCTTTGATGTTGATCCACTACTTATGGCATATTTAATAAGTTAGTAATGCCTGTTTTGGATAACAGTCACTTGGGCACATGTTCGAATTTAATGGTGATGTGACCTTTCATGGGATTTGTTTCTGATTTTTGCAGCAATCAATAATCATTTTGATGAGGATATGTCTTTCGATCATTTGTTTCTTTAGTCCATCGATCTCTTTGTTTCTATCAACAATACTTTTGTTTCGAATATTACTTCGATCAAGTATTTTTTCCCTTCATCGAAATACTGTATTCGGTTAGTATGGTTGTCTCCTCATTGAAACATATCTGATATCCATCGGGTCTTATGTTGAATAAACCTTGTGCTTCGGTGTCCTCCTTTATTTTTCCATCAAAATACTTCTTTCATCAATATCACTATGCCTCGTCGATGAATGAGTCTATTATCTCACCGAAGCTTTTCTTTATTTTCCCTTATCGTTCTTCACCGATAAAGTTACATCAGAAAAACCACGCATATCGAGAACATGCCTTTTAACCTCCTTGAAACATATATCCTCATCGATATCTTTTATCGATGTAGCTTCCTTTTGTCTGATTGATATTATTCTTTCGATGAAAATGCCCCTTTCGGTGGGTCCTTTTTATGTTGCATCGATAGTATTGTTTCCTCAAGAACTTTTCCCGTCGATGAAGACCCTCTATGCTTTCTTCGATATCTTTTGTCGATGAAGTTATTATCTTTGGTGAGTCCTTTTTGGAATTCATCGGTGTTTCCTTCCTTCGATGGCTCTTTTATATCAATGAGACATCACTAGGTCTCATCGATACCTTTTATTGATGTAGCTTCCTTTTGTCTGATCGATATTATTCTTTCGATGAAAATGCTCCTTTTGGTGGGTCCTTTTTATGTTGCACTGATAGTATTATTTCCTCAAGAACTTTTCCCGTCGATGAAGACCCTCTCTGCTTTCTTTGATATCTTTTGTCGATGATGTTATTATCTTCAGTGAGTCCTTTCTGCAATTCATCGGCATTTCCTTCCTTCGATGGCTCTTTTATATCGATGAGACATCGCTGGGTCCCATCAATATCTTTTATCGATGTAGCTTCCTTTTGTCTGATCGATATTATTCTTTCGATGAAAACACATAATCGGTGATAATAATTATTTTTTTTGATAAAAATTATCATCGTCGAAATTATGACGAATACCAAGATTTCAACCGATGACTTCTTTGACAGTCAGCAAAGTCCATTGGTTGTTGAATTTCCAACGGGCATGGCATCATCGATCAATCCGAAGCTGATTTTTTGACGGTGGATTTCGTCGACACTCCGATGAAAATTCGTCGCAAATCTGACAAATTGCCGTCGGAAATCAGCTCCGAATGTACTAGTGAAGTATATTGTTCCTGCAAATGGACCTTCAACTCTGGACAAGATAAAGGAATATGAATGTAATATTAGGGCTAAGGAAGCATTATTGAGTGTCTTGACATATTCTGAAATGATAAATGTTATGAAATTGCATACCGCTCATGAGATCTGGAAGAAGTTGGAAACCCTATATGGAGATAGTTATGTGAAGATTGCTAAGTTGTGGAGCTTAAAAGGAAAGTATGAGATGTTGAGGATGGGAAAAGATGAAAGAATTACTTATTTTATGCAGAAGGTGAATGAACTAGTGTATAATATTAGATGTGCTAGTAGAAAGTTGGAAGAATCAAAGATTGTTGCTAAAGTGCTTAGATCCTTACTTGCATCCTACAAACATAAAGTTGTTTCTACTGAGGAGATCCAGACTGTAACTGATGTGACCAAAGACATGTTGATTGGTAAGCTATCAACCTTTGAATTGAATGAATTTGGTGACTCCCTTCCTAAGGTAGAATCTACATTTAAAACCACTATTACTATAAATAATAAGCAAATATATGATATGGAATAAAGTGCTTTAAGGAGGATGTCAAGGTATGAGAAAGAGATGAAGGAAATGGAAGAAAAAGAGTGATACCTTAAGGAGAATTAAGCATTGATTGTGTGGAGATTACCTAAAGGAGGCAGTAAGTTTGAAGGAAAGTTGTCTCTTAAATGTTTTTCATGCAATAAGATAGGACATTTTGCCTCAAGATGTCTAGAAAGAATTCCTAAGAAAACTTACAAGCCTAAATTTCATAAGAGATGCTATTATGTTGTTGATGAAGTTGTTTCAGATGATGAACTAGATAAAGGAAATAAAAGTGATAATGAATGGGTATTGTAAAGTGGAAAATTGGATCCTAGTGACTCCCCACCTAGGAGAGAGAAAGGAAGCCACTAGGATAATTTTCACTTGGGAGATACTTTACATTCAAAAGAGGGGCTTGAATCTGCTAGATCTGAATCTAAGGGAAACAAGGATGTGAATTCTGAGTGGATTGCAAGTGGTTGAAGTGTGATTTACCCTCTTTTGTAAATGAGAAAGTTGACTTGTTGACTATGTGGGAAAGAGAGGGGAAATGAGTAAAATGTGAGGCTACCAATTTGGGATCGTGCTATAACTTTGGATCTGAGCTAATTAGACTGATACAGATCTGCCCTGCAAATTTGGAGAAAATTTTTCAGGACCATGGCAGGAATGTACATGGTCCTCCACAAAATCCGTGAAACGAAAAGGGTTCTTTCGTCTCTGCAAACGAAGCCCAAACTTGCAATTACAGCTACACACCTGCAACCTACAAACAAAAAAGAGAGGGAGAATGGTTGTGGATAGAGGTTTGCCTCAGTCAAACCCTGGTTGAGGAATCAACCTTGAAAGAAAGTAAGTGCAAATGCTTGAATGTAAACAATGTAAATGTATGATAGACTTATAAAGCACAAAGAGGGGGGTGAATCATTGACAGCATAAACAATACCACTTTAAACATAGACTGGTAAAGACAGTTAACCAATTTACTTAAAACTATGCATGAAATCCAAAATGATATTAAAGCATCCACAACAAGTAAAACATCCACCATAACACAAGTGTTTAGCTATACCCTGTTAAAGGTAGTACCCTATTAGGAGTAACCTCGATAGAGGATTTCAAACCCAAACTAATGGATCACCTAGTTAGAGGATTTGTACAATGAAGCTTGTTAAAGCTTACCCAGTTAGGGGATTTTACTGTTGTAGTAATTAGAAAATAATAGGTGGTGTGATCTAGAAATATCACATCTTGCTTGTATAGATCCTCTTCTTCTCACTTAAAACTGCATCACCGACATACTCTGCAATTCCTTTGATAAATCGCATCAACACATCACTTGTATCTTGCCTCATAAAAATGGTTCATCATAATGTCATTATATAAACATTAGATATCATGCCAGCTTAGGAACTTCACCACAATTTCCTAGGTGCAGTGTATCTGGACAACCTTGCATAACACATCACAGATTGCTGCCAAATCTGTTGGTTAGGGATAACTCATCAAGACCGGTGATAACTCATCACACAATCAGTGAGACTGGATAGAACACCGATATCGGTTAAGATTTAACCTCTTTCAACTCATAGACCAATTGTCCTCCATTTGCCTCTTTGCTGATCTCCGCAATATCTCCAAACTAGTGTCATGTCATTCCTTCATATACCGGTTGTCTACATATAATGGTTAGACACCTTCAAAACTGATTGGACTTCTCTATACATATAATACCGATTTGCAATACAAAGAATTAGGAGTAGTACTGGTTTGTCTTAACTAAGATGACTAAGATAATGTGAACATATGTGTCTGACTTCATGTGTCATCAATGAAAACACATGAAGTCATCCATTACAAAAATCATCATCAAGCCAACAATCTCCCCCTTTGGCATTGATGGCAACACTTAGAAAATTTTATAGCTTTACAACTAAGTGTAATTACAAAAATATGTATGATAGGGCGATCTGATGATAGGTGGCCGATTATAGAGACGCAAGGAGCCCAGTCGCGCTTCTTTATGGTACATACATATTTCTACTCCCCCTTAACAATAAATACAAAATTTTCACAACACATACATATTTCTACTCCCCCTTTGACAACAATGCCAAATTGAAAAGTAAAATGCATATATATTATATCAAAATTTGCATCAAAAACTTCATATACAAAAATATAGGATTTTTTTCAAGGAGTGTTCACTGCAATTTTCAAGAAAATGTCACTGAAAATAATATTCATCTGAGTAAAATCATTATCCCATGTTTCCAATAATGTTTCAGTGATCTCAATGGTTGTCATAAATTGTGCAGTGAATTCTTCCATAGCATCCATTGTGCTCAAATCTGGAGTCGCCAAAACTGCTTTTGCATCCTTGTATGCTCGTTGTAAGATGTCCACTTTAGGTATCAACTGGTTCTTTAATTCTTTCTAGGATCTGAGTCTCTTAGCTTGTTCACAATCATAAATATCTAACCGATGTTGCAAAACATTAACCGATTTGCCAAAAGCTAAGGCTGAATCCTGTAAAGGTATGTAAGCAATACATATCCTCTTCAGTTCTTGTTCTGTCTCTTCTTGCCTCTTCTTCAAATCAGAAAAGAAAAATGAAATGTTAGATTTATAGGCCAAAATCCTTCCTCTAGTTTCAACAACAGCTCTCAAAATATCTTTATTACAGATAAAGCAATCTTCCCATTATCAATATCTGTCAATAATTTCTCTCCCCTCTTCTTTCTATAACTCTTCTCAGCTAAAGTTTGTGCAACTTCCTCAAGGGATCTTAGTTGGTCAGAAGCATCAGCAACCAACTATCCAAGCTTGCTGATAGGGGTAGTCAAATTGCTAGTGTCAGTCTCTGGTAAGAGACTTGACAGAATCTCAACAGTAGTTTGAATCGTTTCTACTTCTTTTCTCTACTCTTTCAATCTTTTCTTTTGAGCCTGAGATTGCATCACTATAGCAATCTCCATAACTTCAGATGCACTCATATTATCTACATTGATAGGTCCTTTAATGCTTAATGATTTATCCTCATCATCAGTTTGCGGCTTCGCCTTTTCTTTTTCCATTTCATTTGTTTTCTCTGCTACCTTCTCCTTTGTTTTCTCTTTCTCTTCATCCTTTTTCTTTTCAGGTTCCTTCACTTCAACCTCTTTCTCAAGTTTCTCTTACTCTACCTCTATTTGTTTCTCCTATGAAACTATAGTAACCAGTGGCAATGGATTTTCAACTTGGTGCTCTTTATCCAGTGGTGATTGAATATCCACACTAGATTCATTGGTTGGCGCTTCAACTACTTTTTGTGTATCAGTAATGATTGGTTGTTGTATAGGTTCCATAACTGGTTTAATGATATTACCAGTTGTATCAATAGTATCCTATATTTCATATGTATCATCTACAAAGAAAATAACCAGTGGAGAAGTAGTATCATCCTTATTCTTAATAGGAAATACAATATGCGGTGCAATAATCTCTTTTTTCATCTAGCTCTGGTTGAGCTCCTGTCTCTGTTTGGTCAGGTTTGTTGTTATGATTCTTCATTTGCTCATGCATCCTTTGAATGTTTTTAGCTATAAGATGAGTATCATCTTCAACAAATTTAACCTTTTCAACCAATAACTTCAATCTTCTTTCCTTAGAATGAAACTATCCTTTGAAATTATCAAGCAATGCTAGTAATTCTTCTCTAGGTAACTCAGGAAAATATTGAATGAAAAATATATCAATAATTTCTTGATCTTGTTCAAAAGCCATTTTCCACTTATTTACGAGAATAGAATACAAAGAATCAGAAATATCTTTTTCAATATCCTGAGGCAATCGATTGTATTGACACAAGTGGTTGATTACCTCTTGAACAATTTTCTGATTTTTTTCTTCATCAAATGAATCAAAACACATTCACATTATCAAACCGTTTCCTCCCTAATGTTTTTATGTCCTCTCAAAATCAGTCATAGGTTTGTATGATGTAACATTAATAGGAATACTTTGTTTTGAAATGTCTCCTACTAGTTTGGCTTTCTTACCAGTCGCTTTCATCTTCTTTGGTTTCTCTTCAGTGTCGATATCCTCAGATTCTCCTTGAAGAATGAGATTTATGCCTCTCTTCTTTGTTGTAGTCTACTTCTTTGCATATACTTTGGGTGCATTTTCCTCTTTGACTTGAACACTTCTTGTCACCCTTGTATTGGTGATCATTGAAGGTGCTTTCTCAACTTTCTTCTTCTTCTCTTTGGCACTACTGGATTGAGAAGGTGCATTTCTTTCCTGGTAAGTTCGTAGTCTTTTCTTCTTCTTATCCTTGGAAGATTCCAAAAGGTTTTTGGCATAACCGATTAATAAGTCATAGTTGACTTCATAACTTATTTCTTCCATCTCATCTTCCCTGGGTTCAATGGCCTCCATAAGACAAAAGTTTGTGGTAACTGTGAAATAGATGTCTTTTGCAAAGTGTTTCACCACATCTTCAGGTAGCCTTAACCTCATGCTCATCTTCTTTTGGAAATCATTAAAATATTTGTTCATAGCAACAGGAAATGTGTTTTTTATAGCCTTAATGTTGTTCTTGATTTGAGTTGTTAGCGGTATGTCTTTCGACCATTGAATGTCACCAATTCCCGGTAGAAAATTCTAAAAATAGAAGAATAAACCAATCAACAGTTGACCATGAATTTTTTACTAGTTTCTTTCTTAAATGATTGCAGCTTCAACATCAATTGGCTCCTTATTGCCTCGCATAATTCATAATTTGCATTCTCTGCAATCATCTTGTAAGCTGCATGCACAACAGCGAATGGCACACTGTTCATCATGCTGGAATAAAATGTCCTATAACCAATGACCATAGTTACAAATTTGACTGCTAGATCTTTGATGTTGTTGACCAAAAACACATGACTGTCAGAGGTGGTCTGGGTCAATGCAATCACAGTCTCTTTTGAAATTTTTCCTAGCTTTGGAACTTCACCGGTTTGCCAAAAACTAGTCACTGCATGAATTGCTTCC
Organism: Cryptomeria japonica; assembly: GCF_030272615.1. Taxonomy (NCBI): domain Eukaryota; kingdom Viridiplantae; phylum Streptophyta; class Pinopsida; order Cupressales; family Cupressaceae; genus Cryptomeria; species Cryptomeria japonica. The sequence continues at coordinate 599,473,877 of NC_081411.1, forward strand.
TTTGTGATTGTGTGCAACCTGTCAAGATACATATTCTCTCCATGCACATGACTAAGAATTATCCTAACATTCTCTTCTTCAAAATCTTTAATAAAATATGCCGAATTATAAAAATCCTTTTCATAAACCCTAATGAACTCGGGTTTGATTTTCCCACTTTTATCACACAAAGATTTGAGTTGTGAATAGATTGACAGTGATCCTAAATCCTCAATTTTACAGTCTATATAACTGGATAAATCACCTTTGATCATAACACCATCACGAACTTGAGACAATGCATTATATGATACTATTTTATCTGATTCCATAGACTCCATAGGTTCAACAATAATCATAAGTCTCTTTGCTTGCTTAGACGACAATGTCATTCTAGATAATCTAGATTTGAGAGTGATTAACAAAAGAATACCTTATTCCCTTTGTGTTGGCCGGGTTTTTGGTTGTTCTCTCAAATGCACACTCATTTTGTCTTCTCTTATCTTTGAATCCGATTCAATCTTTTGATCCACAACACAAATCCATTCACAATCAGCTAACAATTCTCTTTTTCGCTCTGCAGGTGCTCAAAAACTCTTCTTTGATTGCAATTAGGGTAAAAATAACATAGTAAAAATCACTTTTATAAACTTACCAACTAAATTAATTTCTCAACCAATAAGGTAACAAGCCCTTATATACCATTTAACAAAACTCACTTATACTGATAGGTATATAACTAGTTGGTAATCCTTTGAAAACTGATAGACAATCATATCAAGAATTCTCACAAAACAACTCAAAATGCAAAAATCTTGTACCACACATTCTTCAAGGGGTTCGGAAGTAAATTTACCGCTATGCTTCCATTAGGCTTGTTTGAAAAGCTTAGTTCATCAGTGCAAGATTCTCCACACTAGGTGAAGGGATAGATTCTTCAGCAGACTTATCCTCACTCTTCTTCTTCTAAATTTTGTTCATCTCCTCTCTGGTTTCCTCAACATCGACCTTTTTCTTACCTTTCTGATCTTCAAAGTGGTTAATTGGTTTTTTCTTCCTGGTTTTACAGAACTTTTCCATGTGTCCCGGTTTGTGACAATGATACTAGGCCATCCCAGATGATCTCCAAGGTCGTGCATTACCTCTTCTAGTTCTCCTTTTATAATTCATAGCCACATGTCCATAATTATTGAAAATGGTGCAAATCACATTTGTTACCTTTTCCATTTCATATGGACTAAACCAGTTGACATAGGGTTTCTATCAGTTCATGTTTCCCCGGTTGTCATAGGTTCTCTTCCAGTCACCATTAGGTCTTGGATTCATTTGCGATGTTGGATTGTTTTCTCCATATCTGCATTCAGCTGATCTATGTCCATACAAGTTGCATGTGAAAAAATAACCTTAAAATCTCCTAGACACATACCTAGCATTTTCATTATAGCCTGTATTTTCATTAGGTCTGCTTCTACACACATTAGCAGTATGTCCAAGTTTATGACAGATAAAGCAAATAGGTTTTAAATCTTTCTTATCGATAGCCTTGTAAGCCTTAGGAGTAGTTTTACCTTTGTGCATGTTACTCTTGGTATCAGAATATTCTCCTTTCTCAGATGTATTGAAACCTAGTCCAGATGTGTCACCTTTCATCCTCTGAGATTGAATCTGCTCATCCAGCATAGAAGAACTCTTATTGAACTTTTCAAGCTTTCTATTAGCCTTAGTAAGCTCTCTGGTAAGATCTTCATTGTGTTTTGTCAGAGTCTCTCTTAGAGATATTGCCAATTCAAGGTCTAACTGCAAAGATTCTCTCTCTTCCTTCTCCTCATGCCAATGCTCATGCAAAATTGTATTCTCCTGCTTGATTTTAGCAATCTCGTGATCTCTCTCTTTGATTAGGTCTTCAGCTACCCTTCTTGCTTCAAGTTCTTGGCTCATGCAGATTGTTAGGACTTCAAGTTCTCTCCTTATATTTAGCTTTTCACCATTCAATTTTTCAACTTCTTCAGCCAATGCATCAATGTTGGCCTCATCTAAAGAACTATTATCAAAAATCTTTAATAGTTGCTTAGTCAGCTCTCTCCTTTTAACTTGTGAAGCTTTAAACCTTACCCTTAGGGTTTCAAGCTCTTCCTTGGTTGCATCAAGCACTCTAGCCATCTCTAAATAACTCATATCCCCCATGGTGGCCTTAGGTTTTCCTTCCAAGTGATTAAGACTTAAGGAAGTTAGGCTCTGATACCAATTGATAGACTTAAAAAGAATTGAGAGGGGGGGTGTATCAATGACAAAAAAAACAATACCACTTTAAACACATACCGGTAAAGATAGTTAACCAGTTTACTTAAAACTATGCATGCAATCCAAAATGATATTAAAGAATCCACAACAACTAAAACATCCACCATAACACAAGTGTTTATACGTGGAAAACCCAACTAGGAAAACCACGGTGACATGGGACTCACAATTTAACTATCTGCAGTAATAGATAATTAACTGGTTAAGGTCTACAAAGTGCTCTACTAGGAGCGAATCCTGTTAAAGATCCCAAAAGCTCTGTTAGGAGCTATACCCTATTAAAGGTAGTACCTTGTTAGGAGTAACCTCAGTAGAGGATTTCAAACCCAAACTAATGGATCACCTAGTTAGAGGATTTTTACAATGAAGCTTGTTAGAGCTTACCTGGTTAGGGGATTTGACTATTGTAGTGATTAGAAAACAATAGGTGGTGTGATCTAGAAAAAACACATCTTGCTTGTATAGATCCTCTTCTGCTCACTTAAAACTGCATCACGGACAGACTTTGCAATTCCTTTGATAAATTGCATCAACACATCACTTGTATCTCACCTCACAAAAATAGTTCATCACAATGTCATTATATAGACATTAGATATCATGTCGACTCAGGAACTTCACCATAATTTCCTAGGTGTAGTGTATCTGGACAATCTTGCATAACACATGATAGATTGCTACCAAATCTGTCGGCTAGGGATAACTCATCATGACCGGTGATAACTCATCACACAATTAGTTAAACTAGTTGGAACATTGATACCAGTTAAGAGTTAACCTCTTTCAACTCATAGACTGATTATCCTCCATTTGCCTCTTTGTCGGTCTCTGTAGTATCTCCAAACTAGTGTCACGTCATTCCTTCATATATCAGTTGTCTACATATATCGATTAGACACCTTCAAAACTAATTGGACTTCTCTATACATATAATATCGGTTTGAAATACAAAGACTTAGGAGTAGTACCAGTTTGTCTTAACTAAGATGACTAAGATAATGTAAACATATGTTTGTGTATACATGTGCCATCAATTACAACACATGAAGTCATCCATTACAAAAATCATCATCAAGCCAACAATGTATACCTTGTAGATCTGCAACTTGTTGATGATGATTTCTTTGCTTCTTGAATGTAACCACAAATGTTGTATGAAATGGCATGTAACATGACAAAACCCTAACACACACATTCTTGCAAATGAATGTTGTAATATTGCTCCAAGGGATGAATGAAGAAGACTTGAATGCTTGAATGCTTGATGATGACCTTGAAATCGTGTATCTTCTCCTTATGCTTCTTATCCCTTATCATCTGTCTTCATTCATCCTTGAATGAGAGAATTAAATTCCTTTTTATAGATGCTTCAAGGATTAATTTTCAACCACCGAAGACCAACAAAGAGGAATTGTGAACCATGAAGACAAATTATGCATAGGAGACCGAGAAGACCTAATATAGGGACACCTTAAGGGGTGGGGAAAAGGGTGCCATGCCCTTGTCCCACGAGGGGACAGGGGTTCCATGTCCCTATCCTTTCCTATTTATGGGCCCGGACAGGGTCTAAAGCAGCCACAGGTCTTGAAGGAGAAAGGGTGAAGGGATGAAAATGCAGAAATAGGTCTCGGTTAGGAAGGAGATGTCATCGCCAAGGTGTGGACCTAAAATATGGTTAAAATTGTGGGAGGCGCAATTTTATGACACTACATTTATCCCCCACTTTAGCGGGAGCATGGCTTACGCCACTACTGTCGATAAAGCAGAAGAAAAGAGAAATATGAAGATGAGGGACATGGAGCAATACCACAAGGAGTATAAGACCAATAATATTGAGGAGCAAACAACCCCCAATCTTAGGGTCTCAACTCACACCAACATACACAAGAGAACACCAAACAAAACCACACAAGACACACAAAAACAAAGACAAAGCACAAAAAGGCACACGACAAGAACAAGACACAAAACGACTAACTAACTAGCTGAAAATACCTTGATACTCAGATGTCTTAGCAACTAATCATGACACAAAGACCAATACCATCACATAAACATGAGCAACATAAAAGAGAAAATCTGAGATCATCCATGAACTATCAATAGTAAAACTATGAGTTCATGAGAGGATGAAGAGAGAGAACATGAATACACACTTTGGTGATCCATGAGAATAAAAGAAAAGAAGAAAGAAACCATGGACATCTCACCCCTAAAACTAGGTGATCCATGGAGAGAAGGACATGGAAAATATCGCCCCTAGAGCCTGTCTAGGTCATCCATGTAAAGAGAGAGAGTGAGAACACCATTAGTTCCACTCAACCTCATGTGTGTGTGTGAAAGTGAGGTTCAAAGCACCTCATAGGAGTCTATGCTCGAGTATGCTATAACCTATATAGAATGTATCATACAAGTGTCAAGAAGGGTGTGATATCTTTCTCTAAGAGTTTGTGCTCTGGTTCTGAGAATAATCACCCCACATAAAAGAAAAGTACCATCATCTTGCTCTAAGAGACTGTTCTCTGGTTTTGAGAATGACCCACTAAATAAGAGAAAAAGTGATGACATCTTTCTCTAAGAGGTTTCCCTCTGGTTCCAAGAATGTCTCACTCTACAAAAGAAGAAGAAGTGAAGACATCTCTCTCTAAGAAACCATGCTTTGGTTCCGAGAATGAGCCACTGTACAAAAAGTGATGACATCTTTCTCTAAGAGGCTTCCCTCTGGCTCCAAGAATGTCTCACTATAAAATGCATGAGTGAAGTATAGTACAAAGGAGCAGTGTGGGTGCCCCCCCCTTAAGATGTCAACATAGGTTAATGTTGACATCTTAAGGAAAGAAGAACAAGGATACCTAACTTCATCACAAAGAAGATATCTGCTATGCTACAATGTCATAAATCCAGGCAAGAAAGGGAATACTCTTCAAGCAAGGATAAGATAGTTGAAAAGATATATCTTGTTGTAAGTGTAAAGGTGATCCTTGGAGGAAAAGAGATCTTTCTTCAAAAGACATCTACCCCCAAGAGGAGTTGTCTTAGAAAAATATAACATCTTCTAGAACAAAAAAAGGAAAGAACAAGAATGGAATCCTTCCTCCTATTTCTAGGTGATAGGGATTATTGATGATGGATGACTCACTTTTATCCCTCAAAGGGATGGGTGAACTTATCATAGATGTACATTACCAAGTGTAAAATATGTCATAGTCAAGAACTAACACCTCTTGTATAAGAGAGAATCCTTGAGTGAACAACAATAATTTAACACAAGGAATGACATCAAGTAATAGAACTCCCAACATCCACTTAATAGGGAAAAGTGGATCCCTAGAGAAAGAGAGAGAGAGATGGATCATTGCCCCCAAGCTAAGGGACAATGAGAAGATCTTACATAATCTACTAGAGAGAGATTAAACATAAGCAAATGTGCAATGAACTTACATGAACACATGCAAGAAAAGACATTAGTAAATGTAAAATACATGTCTCAAGAAGTGGTAATTTTCGAAAGGAAGAGAGAAAAAACATCATATATTCCCCAAGGGGGATTAATCATAAAAGCATACTGTTGTAAGAAATGATAATCATGTATGAAAAATACAGTCCCTAAACGAAATAATAATAAATGAGAAAGAAAGAAAGGGAAAAGAGTGAAAACCCTTGCCCCCCAAGTGAGGAGAAAAAAGAGAAACATTACACATTTTTTGATGGTGATTAATTTCAAGTGATATTCCATCCTAGTGGAACAAAATCCTATCAAGGGATACATGCTTCTCAAGAGATCATTTCCTGCTAAGGGGCATATCATACTTGCGAATAATCGAAACCATAGAAAAGGTAAGATTTCTAAAAGAATGATGGAAAGAGAAGAAGTGTAGTACTCATTAAAGATGCCCCTCTCTAAGCAAAGAGGGAAACCAAATAAAAATTATATGCTCATATAAGAATAAAACTATGCAAGAAAAGAGATCTAATAATGAATAATGCACAAAGATATAGATAAATGCATAGAAAGAAGAAGAAAAATGGACTTCATGTTGCTACCCCAAAGTATGTTAAAGTGAAATAATACCACCACTAATGATAAAGAGCCCCCGTTAAATGGGATAATTATGCCATAGGGTGAAGAGTAATATGAAGGGAAAAGAAGTGCTAAGGCACAATGTTTTTACCAAGAAATACAGGTAGATCTATTGTGAGACAAATGTGTGCAAAACCATATTGTAGTTGAACAAATTTCTTAATGCATAACATTTTCCAAGAGAATGTGAATATGAATCATGAAAAATGCAATATTCAATACCTTTCACTTTCTTAAGATTTTTGTTTTTATTTTGAGGAGGAAAGGAAATGTTCTTGTCATATTTCAACTTCCACTAGATTCTTGTGGCTAATCTGCCAGGATGGTAAATATCGTCTTGCCATGAAGAAGAGGGTTTATTAGGAGAAGAAGTTTCATTATCCACAATTCTAATTTTGCCACTATCTATGCCATCTTGAATAGATTTTTGAAAATCAGGGCAATCATCAGCATTATGGTCATGGGTTTGATGAAATGAACAAAAATGACGCTTTGAAGAAGAAGCATTCTTGTGGGCTCTCTTTATTTGTTGTTTGTGCAGGTAATCTTGAAAGTTTTGAAGTCTAAGGAATTCATGTATAGAAAGAGGGGTACCACTTCCTAGGCCTCTTGTAGTAGTTTGTGTGGGAGGGTTTATAGGGACATGAATTCCATGCTCAAATTTCTCAATTACTTGTCCTTTAAAACCTTTTTTTTTAAGTATATGAAAGCCACGACTATAAGAATGTTGCAATTGACTAGATGGAGGAACAAGATCATGAATTTCTTTGAAATCTGATGTGTAAGGAGGTAGAAAAGGATTTGTAGATGAAGGAGGAGTATCATGTGAAATGACATTCTCTTTGCTTTTATCAAGCTTATCCTTTTTGGAAGATTGGGGAAGAACATCTTCATCATCTAAAAGCTCACTTTTAGTGATTTCTATGCGAGGAGAAAGGTCATGAATAAAATGCTCGACATCATCCTCCCTACATAGACTTTGATGTTGAAGATAGGTCTTAGGAGAATAAGGAGGATCTAAAGATGTAAGAATGTTGATGTTTTCATATTGACCCCTTGCTCAAGGGTATGTATATGAGGAGAAGATGGGTCCATATTACTTTCCAAGGCTTTCTTTCTTGTAGAAAGATCATTGGGTAAAGCATTAGATCTCATTTCTTCTGCACAAGATACCCTAGGAGAGGTACAAAGATTAGGATCTTTAGGTTTAGGATCTACAAAATCTTTAAGGTGATTAACATAGGAAACGCATTTTGTTAACAACATCATCATAATGCAACATAAATGATCCATGAAAGCTTTGAGATCTAATTGAAAAGAAAATAATTTTGAAATCCTAACAACACAATATGACCAACTGCTATGAAGAAAGAGAAGCAATAGGAAATGAAAGAAATTCTTAACCGACACATGATTGTAGTAAACATATGCAAAAAACAATATAATTATATGTGAAAGAGCAAGTAAATTCAATTTATTAATTTCCATTGAAAGTCTCTAAAGTGAAATCTAAATTTGTTGGAAAAGCAGATCTAAACTTAGGACCTTTTTATGAAAATTAATTTTAAGATTTAAATTTGATGAATTTTGAATTTGTGTTCACCAAAATGTAAAGTGGAAAATTGGATCCTAGTGACTCCCCACCTAGGAGAGAGAAAGGAAGCCACTAGGATGATTTTCACTTGGGAGATACTTTACATTCAAAAGAAGGGCTTGAATCCACTAGATCCAAATCTGAGGGAAACAAGGATGTGAATTCTAAGTGGATTGCAAGCAGTGGAAGAGAGATTTACCCTCTTTTGTAAATGATAAAGTTTACTTTTTGATTGTGGGAAAGAGAGGGGAAAAGAGTAAAATGTGAGGCTACCACTTCAGGATCGTGCTATAACTTCGGATCTGAGCTAATTAGACTAATACGGATCTGTCCTGAAAATTTGGAGAAAATTCATTGGGACCATGGTGGGAATGTACATGGTGCTCCATAAAATTCATGAAACACAAAGGGTTCTTTCATGTCTACAAATGAAGCCCAAACCTGCAATTACAATTTTGCACCTACAACCTACACACAGAAAAGAGAGGGAGAATGGTTGTGCATAGGGGTTTGGTGCAGGAGCACCACCTATGAAGGAATGAACCAGAAACAAGATGATATTCTATTAGTCTATAATGAATGTAATAAGACCCTATGGGTCCTTTTTGTAATTTAATGTCTTAGGAGTGTGACAAGTTTTGTCCATGTTGGGTCAATTGTCACTTAGGGTCTAGTAGGGCAAATTGAGTCAATAAGGGTCACAATGATCTAAATTGAGGGATAATGTGGCCAAAGGTCTATTTGAGACATTTTTTAATTTTTTATAATCAAATGTAATCATCTTGAGGGGCTATGATAGTAAGGAGTCTAAGTTGATTGAATAATGCAAAAATTGTCATATTGTCAATTTGTTGTAATGACAATGTTGCACTTTTTGTAAGTTGTGATTCTCCAACAAAGTTCATTTGAAAAATATTTGGAGGTTTTTTTGGTCATTTGGGAGACACCTTTAAATGCCCCAAATACCAAAGGATGTAAGGTTGTTCATTTGGAAGGAAATATAAGCATCACAATTGTTGGAAAACTCAAAAAACCATCTAATTTTCTGTTGATTTCATACTGAAAGCGGATTGGAAAGAATGCTCATCACATAGATCCTATAAATAGATTGTTTTAGCTTTTTTTTTAAATTTTGTGTGAAGTCTTCAAGTGATCACTGCCCCAATCTACAAGCAAATCCCTACCGGGTAGCCTAAAACCCTCAAACTCGTAGGGTTTGACTATAATAATGGGTTTTGGCCTATCAATCCTTAATTGAACACCCTGTCATTATAGGAGATGATAGGCCACTGTATCATATGTCATTTTCAAAATCCATTAAGAGGATAAACAGAGCGAAGAGGATGGAGAACTAACCCTAGGTCTGGCATCTCTATATGATAGATCGGTTTGATGAGTGCAGTGCATGAGAATTGAGTGGTAGAGCATTAGAAAGGGTTTTAAATGTGGTAGAAGAGTATTTTGGAGGTTGAAATAACATTTTATGGTCAGAGGTAGTCATCAAATAGGAGAACCAAATAATTTTGTGGAAGGTGTTTAGTCAAGTAGGCCTAATAGCCCTAATAGGTCTGTTGGTGCAGTATAGGTTGGGATACCTGCAAGTTGGTCTGGAACCTGAAAGTGGGATATTGTTGAGAAATCCCAAAAGGGTGTTTCAAAATATAATTTTTTTTCCTAGATCCTCAGTGTGCCAAAATTTATCACCCAATTCCTTCAAATAGAGGCCTAATTGCAATTAGGTCTATTTGTGGGTAAGTGAGTCAAAGTTGATGTTTTGGAGGGTCTAAACCATGAAATCTTGTTTTCTGTGTGTTAAGATGTTGTGAGAACACCCCTCCAAACATTTTTGTGTTGAATTGGTCAAGTGTTCCATTCAAACCCCTAACACCTAGTAGTAGCCCACTTATGTATACAAGGGTGTGTGTAGTCACACAAGACTTGAGAGTGTTAGTTGTTTATAAGGGGACATATTGGAGCCTTTGAGTCTCCCAAGGTATTTTTTTGTGTCATTGAACCATTTATTGACTTGGTATTGTGTAAGGACCCTTTGGTAGTAGGGATTTGGTTTTGTTTGTGAGCCTTAGACGTTGATTGGTTCAAGGTTATCCTTTCACTCTGTTAGCTCCTCATCATATTGGTGTCAGAGCAAGATTTTTAAGATCACTTGGGTGGTGTGGTATTAGTGTATGTTAGAGGAAGAGATCGAAATAGGGTCTGACAAAATGCCTCCTAAGATGTCACAAGATGTGGTGAAGAAGTTGATTGAAGAGATGCTTGAGTCCAAGCTTGAAGAATATAAAAAGAGTAAGGGTAAGGATAAGGAAGATGGAAATGACACTGATGAAGAATGGGATAAAGAAGATGGGGAAGCCCCTAAGTGGGTAGAGGAGATAGTTGTAGATCAGAGGGCATTTGTAGAGGCCTTGAGGTCAATAAATAGGAACACCATAGATGGGTTGCCTATATACAGTGGAAGCATGAAAGCAGAAGAGGTGATAGACTAGATTGAGGCATTGACCAATCATTTTGAGTATAAGGAAATCCATGAAGATAAGAGAGTCAAATTGGCAAAGGCAAGGTTGAAGGGGTCTGCTCTTACATGGTGGAACTATGTACAAGGGGAGAGAGTTAAGGAGGGAAAGAGTATGATAACCTCCTGGGAAAGGATGAAAGATAAATTCAAGGCACAATTCATGCCCATTGACAATGAAGTGCAAATGTATAAAAAGTTGCAGAACCTCAGACAGAGAGACCTTGATGTGAATTTTTATATGGAGGAGTTTCACAAACTCGGTCTCATATCAAAGAGACAAGAAGAGGAATCAGAGAAAGTGGCCAAGTACTTGAACGGCCTAAGAATGAACATCCAAGATGAGATCAACATCTTGGCACCAGAGATAGTGAACAAGTGTTTTCAATTGGCCCTATGGGAAGAAGAGAAGCTAAAGAGAAGAAGTAAGAAGGGTAACAAAGGTAAAGGAGGGAGAAGTTTTAGATCTAGAGGCAGTTTTGGAGGAAGAAGTCCTAACCAAGGGTCTAGTGGTGAGTCTAGATAAGGAGAGAAAGTTGGGGACTCAATTAGCAGAGGGGGATATCACGAGAGAAGACCTAATGGAAGAGGTGGAACAAATGAATCAGGGAGAGGATCCAAGTTCTCCAATATGAGATTCTATAACTACAATCAGATGGGGCACCTGACTTGTAAGTATCCAGAGAAGGCCTCAACTTCTCATGGTGGTGAGAGGAGAACCACTTTGACTCAAGAAGATGCAAGGAGTGTGACATCTCCTGAAGTGAATTTGACATCAAAGATGGGAGAGAACCTGATGATCAAGAGGATATTGCTCAAGGAACCAGTGAAGATTGAGCCAGCCCAAAGAAAGAATTTTTTTAGAGTCAACTGTAAGATTAAAGGTAAGGTTTGTAAAGTTGTCATAGATTCAGGGTCTATTGATAAAATTGTATCTTTGGAAACAATAAACAAGTTGAAATTGGAGAGGATGCCCCATAGTTGTCCATATAATGTTAGTTGGTTGAACAAGGGGCAACACATACTCATCAATGAACAAGCATGGGTAGAGTTCAATATTGGGGGGTATAAGGCTAAAATTTTGTGTGTTCCAATGGATGTTTGTCATCTTTTGCTTGGCAAACCATGGAAATTTGAGAGAAAGGCTCATCATGATGGAAAAAAGAATGCTTACTCTTTCCAAAATGATGGTGTGAATTTTAGGATACATTCAGTGGTAGAAGGGGACCCACAACATGTAGGATCTAGTGTGATAATGGTGCAGGAAAAATAATTCCTAGATACACTAAAGGAGTAAGGTGGGGTAGGATTTGCTTTGATTGTGAAGCCCAAGAAAGAAAGGAAGAAGGGTGTGAGTGAGGTAGGACCTAAGCAGGTCAGGGAGATGCTTGAGAGGTACAAAGGAGTGGTTGTAGCAAACATACCTAATTCCCTGCCACCTATCAGATATATTAGTCATCAGATTGACTTCATACCAAGAGAAATACTCCCTAACAAGGTAGCATATAAAATGACCCCACATCAAAATGAAGAGATAGTAAGAAAAATTCAAGAGCTCCTAGATAAAGGGTTGGTGAGAAAGTGCCTTTGCCCATGTGCGGTACCTACTATTTTAGCCCCAAAGAAGGATGGGAAATGGAGGCTTTGTACTGATTCTAGGGCCATCAATAGGATAACCATTAGATATAGGTTTCATATTCCTAGGATAGAGGATCTAATGGATTATTTTGGGGGAGCTACCTATTTCTCCAAGATTGACCTCAAGAGTGGGTACCACTAGATAAGGATAAGAGAGGGGGATGAGTGGAAGACTGCATTTAAAACCAATGAAGGGTTGTATGAGTGGCTTGTGATGCCTTTTGGTCTTTCAACTGCCCCTAGTACCTTTATGAGACTAATGAATGAAGTGTTGCGGGAGGTTATAGGGAAGTTTGCGGTAGTCTACCTTGATGACATATTGGTGTTCAGTAAGAGGAAGGAGGAGCACTTAAAACACTAGAGATAGTCTTGAAGCAGTTGCAGGAGCATAAGTTGATGATAAACTTAGAAAAGTCTGACTTCATGAAGAAGGAATTGGTTTACCTAGGCTTTTCCATCTCTAAGGGTGACTTAAAGATGGATTCTTCCAAGATAGAGGCTATTTTTAACTGGCCTACACCTAAGATAGCATGAGAGGTAAGAATTTTTCATGGTTTGGTAACATTTTATAGGAAATTCATTAGGAATTATAGTGATATTTGTGCACCTATGTTGGAAACCATCAAGGGTGGTGGTAAGGTGAAGTTTGTGTGGACAAAAGAAGCAGATAAGAGTTTTGAGTGTTTAAAGCAGAAAGTTGCCAAGTACCCAGTCCTAGTATTGTCTGATTTCAGTAAGGTCTTCACCATTGAATGAGATTCAAGTGGGTTGGCTATAGGGGCAGTATTGAGCCAAGAGGGAAGACCGGTGGCCTTTTTTAGTGAAAAACTGAATGAAGCAAAGAGGAATTATTCCTCATATGATTTAGAGTTGTATGCCATGGTACAAGCTCTGCAAAAGTGGAGGCATTACTTTCTTTCTAAGGAATTTATTGTGTATACTGACAATCATGCTCTTAGTTTTTTGAATGGATAGGAGAAGCTCAATCATAGGCATATGAAATGGGTGGAAATTCTTCAAGCATACACCTTCATCATCAAGCACAAGAAAGGGGTAGCCAATAAGGTTGCAGATGCTCTAAGTAGGAGGGTGTTGACAGTGTAAGAAGTGCAGTTGCAGAGTATGGGTGTTGAGGCACTCAAAGGATTGTATGAAGATGACCAAGATTTCAAGGAAATATATAAGGTATGCAGTGAGTTTGCAAATGATTTCCATGGAGAATTTTCTAACTTTCACCTTGTAGGATGGTCTTTTGTTCAAGGGGTGCCAATTATGTATCCCTAGGTGTTCAATGAGGGATAATGTAGTGAAGGAGAAACATAGTGGTGGTTTAGGAGGTCATTTTGGGATCAATAAGACCTTGGACCTAGTTAGGAGATTTTACTTTTGGCCAAGGATGCAAGTTGATATTAGAAAGTTTGTGCAGAGTTGTACTGTGTGTCAGAGAGAAAAGGGGGTCTCAACCAATGTAGGGTTGTACCAACCTTTTCCTATACCAAGTAGACCTTGGGAAAGTTTGAGTATGGACTTTGTGATGGGATTATCTAGGACAAAGATAGGTCATGACAGTGTGTTTATTTTGGTAGATAGGTTCAACAAGATGGCTCACTTTATTCCTTGTAAAACCACCAATGATGCTAGCTATATTGCAGGATTGTTCTTCAAAGAGATTGTTAGAATTCATGGGCGGTCTTTGAGTATTGTGTCTGGCCGGGACAAAAAGTTTTTAGGGCATTTTTGGCGAACCTTGTGGAAGAGATTGGGTACAAATTTGTCCTTTAGTTCAGCCTATCACCCTCAGACTGATGGCAAAACTGAGGTTGTGAATAGGTCATTGGGAAATCTTCTTAGATGTTTGAAAAAAGAGCAAGGAATTAGTTGGTATGTGGTGATACCTCAGGCAGAGTATGCCTAAAATGATTCCACAAATATAAGTATAGGTATGAGTCCTTTTGAGATTGTGTATGGTAGTCATCCAAGAGGATTTTTTGAATTGAGAGATGTTCAGGGGTTGGACAAGAGGAGTGGACATGTTGATGAGTTGCAGAGGCTATGAAAGAGGTGCACCAATAAGTCATAGATACCCTACAATAGAACGGTCAAAAGATTAAGGAAAGAGTGAATCAGAGAAGGAAAGATGTGCAGTACCAAGTGGGTGACATGGTCATGGTTCATCTTAGCCAGGACAAGTTTCCTAAGGGAAGCCATAGCAAGTTGATGATGAGAAGGATTGGACCTTGTAAAATTTTGGAGAAATATGGTCCTAATGCTTATAAAATTGAACAACCTAATAATATTGCTATTTAACCTATATTAAATGTTTCTGATCTAACATTGTATAGGAGTCATGTTGCAGAAGAAAGTGCAGGTACGTCTGTTCAGGAAAGTGAAGAATGGATAAAATACTTACCACATAAGGAGCCTCCTAAGATGGAGTGCATTATGGATAGTAGGGAAGCCATGAAAACAAGGCACAAGACCTATTTTGAGAATTTGGTTAAATGGAAATGCCTTCCTAACTCAGAAGCTACATGGACGTTGGAGGAAGATATCAAGAAGCAAGGTGGTGATTTGCAGAAGTTGGTCTCTAAGAGGACTTGAGACAACTTTCACTCGGGGAGGATCATGCAGGAGCACCACCTATGAAGGAATGAAACAAAGACAATATGATATTCTATTATTCTAGAATGAATGTAATAAGACCCTATGGGTCCTTCTTGTAATAAATGTCTTAGGAGTGTGACAAGTTTTGTCCATGTTGGGTCAAATTGTCACTTAGGGTCTAGTAGGGAAAATTGAGTCAATAAGGGTCACAATGGTCTAAATTGAGGGATCAAGTGGCCAAAGGTCTATTTGAGTCATTTTTTATGTTTTAGAATAAAATGTAATCATCTTGAGGGGCTATGATAGTCAAGACTCTAAGTTGGTTGAATAATGCAAAAATTGTCATATTGTCAATTTGTTGTAATGACAATGTTGCACTTTTTGTAAGTTGTGATTATCCAATAGTTGGTTCATTTGAAAAATACTTGGAGGTGGTTGTGGTTGTTTGGGAAACACCTTTAAAGGCCCCAAACACCGAAGGATGTAAGGTTGTTGATTTGGAAGGAAATTAAAGCATCAAAATTGTTAAAAACTCAGAAAACCGTCTAATTTTCTGTTGATTTCATACTGAAAGTGGATTGACAAGAATTCTAATCACATAGATCCTGGAAATAGATTTTTTTACCTTTGTTTTTCATTTGGTGTGAAGTATTTAAGTGATCTCTGCCCCATTCTACAAGAAAATTCCTACTAGGTAGCCTAAAACCCTCAAACCCCTAGGGTTTGACTGTAATAATGGGTTTTGGCCTATCAATCCTTAATTGAACACTCTACAATTATAGGAGATAATAGGCCACTATATCATATGTCAATTTAAAAATCCATTAAGAGGACACAATAGGGCTAAGAGGATGGAGAACTAACCCTAGGTTTGGCATCTCTATGTGACAAGGCGATTTGATGAGTGCAGTGTGTGAGAATTGAGTAGTAGAGCACTTGAAAGGGGTTTGAATGTGGTAGAGGAGTATTTTAGAGGTTCACATAACATTTCATGGTCAATGGTAGTCATCAATTAGGAGAACCAATTAGGTTTGTGGAAGGTGTTCAATCAAGTAGGCCTAATAGCCCTATTAGGTCTGTTGATGCAGTATAGGTTGGGATATCTGCAAGTTGGTCTAGAACCTGAAAGTGGGATATTGTTGAGAACTACCAAAAGGGTGTTTTAAAATATAATATTTTTGCCTAGATCCTCAAGGTACCAAAAGTTATCACCCGATTCCTTCAAATGGAGGCCTAATTGCAATTAGGTCTATTTGTGGGTGAGTCAAAGTTGATGTTCCAGAGGGTCTAAACCATGAAATTCTCTTTCATTTTTTTTAAGATTTTGTGAGAAAACCCCTCTAAGGGTTTTTGTCTTGAATTGGTCAAGTGGGTCATTCAAACCCCTAACACCTAGTAGTAGCCCACTCATGTATGCAAAGGTGTGTGTAGTCACACAAGACTTGAGAGTGTTAGTTGTTTTTAAGGGGACATATCAGAGCCTTTGAGTCTCCCAAGGTATTGTTTAGTGTCATTGAACCATTTCTTGACTTGGTATTGTGTAAGGACCCTTTGGTAGTAAGGATTTGGTTAAGTTTGTGAGCCTTAGAGGTTGATTGGTCCAAGGTTATCCTTTTAGTCTGTTACCTCCTCATTGTTAGTTAAGATGAGAGGGGGGGGTGAATCATAAAAACTTAATCTTCATTATATTCAACAGATTCAACCTTGGTAGCCTTTACTGATATGTAACTATGACTATAAATCATTCAATACTCATGAACAAATACACTTAAAACATCATAACACATTTAACACCAGATTTAACGTGGAAACCCAAATAGGGAAAAACCACTATGGGATTTTGGACCCACTAAGAAATATACCCTTCTAGAGTATGCTCGGTTAAAAGCTAATCCTGTTAAAGATTACAAACACATTGCTAGATGTGACCCGGTTAATGCATTTCCCTTAGACTTGTTAGAGTTTTGCACTTTGTTAGAAGTGACCTTGTCAAAGGATTTCAAACACTCATTTAGAATGTTACCTTGCTAGAGGGTTTACAAATAAGAGTGTTAAGTCCACTTAGTTAAGAGATTTCCTGTCACTTACAAAATAAATAATAGTAATAAAATATATCTGCAACTTCACATCTGAAATGCTAAAGAAGATTCTATTTGCACAAAACAATCTTGTCATAAGACTTATCTTGTCCCTTTTTGGGGTTGTTGGGCTTCTCAATCTGTTCTTCAATCAGATCTTCAAGCTTCTGTGCTCAGTAAACATTATTGTATCATCATTGTGCATACATTTGCTCGCATACATTGTTCATCAACAATTCCTTATTTATAAACAATTTCTAACTGCTTAATCTCCTTGATCACATTTCCCATGATCAATCTTAGCCATCAGATCTTCAAACTTGACTAGGTTCAATGTATCCTTCGGTCTAAAAAATGTTTTACCTCACCTTGGAACTTGTGCTAGGTTATTGCAGTTCAATCTGTGTTGTAGATCTTCCTCTTGATTTTCCATGTCGTCGATCCTCAACAAACTTCTTGTGTGACATAACAATCATTTATTGATCTCCAGCTCATCAGCATCCTTCATTAAATAATGCTTTTATTCATCCAATGTGATCTATTATAACTCGGTTGTTACTCGGTTAATACTGAACTTCACTCGGTAGACATTCTGCCTTCTTTAACTGATATCGATAACCTTAGGGTTTACCAACTAGGTACCTTAGGGTTTACCGACTAGATTCTTTGCTCGGTGGCATAGTACAATATTAAACTTATAATCAACAACATATGTAGGATATCAAAACAATCAAAACAACATGATCTCATCATTGTCTAACTTGGTAATAGTTGCCCATTGAATAACTTATTTCTCCCCTTCATTATCACATTCTTTCTCTGTCACTTACCGACCTCTTAATACTCATCAAAACATACTTCTCAAGATATGGCAACATCATACTAAATCAGAAAATCAATTTCTTGACATCAATGACAAAATAATATTATTAAGACAGTAATCATCCTTCTTCAGTTATATCAATAATCTCCAACAACCTTCTCAATATCCTTATTGAAATGCCAACAATCTCCTTTCTATTGTAATGCCAACACGCATCTGGGTTTGCCTCATTCAAACCTTGGTTGAGGAATCAACCTTGAAAGAAAGTAAGTGCAAATGCTTGGATGTAAACAATGGAAATGTATACCTTGTAGATCTACAACTTATTGATGATGATTGCTTTGCTTCTTGAATTTAACCACAAATGTTGTATGAAATGGCATGTAACATGACAAAACCCTAACACACACACACACATTCTTGCAAATGAATGTTGTAATGTTGCTCCAATGGATAAATGAAGAAGACTTGAATGCTGGAATGGTTGATGATGACCTTCAAATCTCGTTTCTTCTCCTTATGCTTCTTATCCCTTATCATTCGTCTTCATCTTTCCTTGAATGAGGGAATTGAATTCCTTTTTATACATTCCTCAAGGATTAATTTTCAACCATTGAAAGATGACACAGAGGAATTGTGAACCCCGAAGACAAATTATGTATAGGAGACCGGTCAGATCTGACATAGGGCCACCCTAAGGTGTGGGGACAAGGGCACCATGCCCATGTCCTAGGAGGACAAGGGTATGGCACCTCTGTCCTGGCCTATTTTGGGGCCCAAACAGGGTCTAAAGCAGCCACAGGTCTTGAAGGAGAAAGGGTGAAGGGATGGAAATACATAAATAGGTCTCAGTTAGGAAGGAGATGTTGTCACCAAGGTTAGGACTTCAAATATGGTTAAAATTGCAAGAGGCGCAATTTTATGACACCATAGGTGTTTATTGCTATTAAGGAAGATGATCCAATACCTACTAATTATGCTATTTGTATGAATATGAAAAAAGCTTTGGCTACACGGGTAGAAGAGAAAATGAATGGATGATAGATAGTAGTGTTGAACACAATGTACCACTGAGAGGGGGGCGAATCAGTGGTTCCTAAAATCTTTACATTTTAAACCAAGCGTTGAGAACTAGTAAACAACCTAAGCTCAAGCAATCAAACCGGTAAGATATGAGAGGATATCAAAAAGCCAAACACACAAATGCACAACTCACAACACCATATGTACGAGGAAAACCCAATATGGGAAAAACCTTGGTGAGAAATGTTACTGGAGTGTACTGCTCCAATCTAGTCTCACAATGAAACAATAGGTTACAATGATTTAGGGCACCAACCCAAGGAGCACCAACCCTTACACCAAGCACCAACTCGGTGTAATATAATGAAATGAAATTTTAATGCAATGATAGAACCTTGTTGCAAATGAGTTCTACAAAACCTGATCAACTGATGTTTGTCGGCTACCAGCATCATCTGTTTCACTAGTCCTTCCACTATCGGTTATTAGATTGCTCTCTCTAATCACTTACCGGTTACTCTCTTCCTTCTTTTCTTTCTCTGAACCTCATCTGCACAGTACCACACTTTGATTCCATTCTACCAATTTAATCTCTACCAGTAGACTTGACTATTAAGACTATAATAGTTCACTAGTTACTTTGTCACTATCGGTAAACACCTCTTACCGGTTCACCCTGCTAACACTCCAACACTCTGATTCTCAGCAAAATATCTCTCAAGCTGATTTCTCTCTACTTTCTTAGACACTCACTCTTCTCACCACTAGCATCTAGCATCAATCAGTTTAGTCTTCAGTCCACGTATTTATATCTAAATGTTCCCGCCAAAAGCAACATTCAAATGGTGGCATGCCAGGGTTTTCCTCCACCAACTCAATCCGCATCAAATCTAATCAGATTTGCTTTTCTGGAATGATGATCTGCATCACATCAATCAGCATCACCAACTCCTCACCTTCCAATGTATGTTTTCTATTTTTGGATGTTTGCAACATACTTTTTGGTATTTCTCTATCAATCACCATTAATGTCTTAGTTGTTTCCTTCAGCCAACAAGTACAAGGATCAGATCATCCTGCAAGATCAGTTCAATCACCTTGCCACTCTATCTCCCTCGAGCCGCAATAGCCTATCATCATCGCATGATTTTGGGTTCTCCATTAATGTCGACCTACTCATCAACTACCACGTCAATGAACACTTCACCAACCTCTATGTGATCACCACCTGGTGTCCACGTGTCATCCTTGTCAGCATCCACCTATGCTCAAACTGCAAAGTCAGTTTGACATCCTTCACCAATCAAGACTCACCACCGGTTCAACTCACCTTACCGGTATAGCCTAACCTCATTGGTGGACCTTCATACCTTCTAACATCTCCTCTTTCAGTGGATCCACTTGGCCTGCCATCAAACACAATCAAAATGCACTTGTCCATTCACTAAGACTATTTATCGGTGATGTTGCACTTCTCTCTATATACCGATGATCACTTCCCTTTGTTATTATTTTCTTACTTGTCGATGGCCCTACTTTACCAATAGATGTTGCACTTCGTGTGTGCCGGTAACATACCCTTTTTGTATACTTACACACTCCATCTATTATACTGTTTGGCATCACTACTTACTTCACCCATACCAGTTGACATCAATGACAACATAATCTCAACAAGTGGATGCTCTCATCATATGACAAGTGATAAGAGTAAGTTTGTGAGCCTGGAGAAGTATGAAGGTGGACTTGTAAATTTTGATGATGACAAAGCTGGTATAATCCGTGGTAGAGTTTCTACTTCTCTTTATGGTAAGAATAATGTTGATGATGTCTTCTATGTAGAAGACCTAAAAAATAATATTTTAAATGTTGGACATATGGTTGACAAGGGATATGATCTTCAGTTCAAGAATGGAAAGTGTAGAATTTTGCATAGCTTCATAATTAAGATTGCATCAGGAACAAAGACTAAAGGTAATATCTTTCACTTGAATAGCTCCTGTAAAGATGTTTGATTTCTCAAGTTGATGAAAGTTGGTTGTGGCATAGAAGGATATGTCATGTGAATTTTGATAACATTATTAAGATAAGTTCTACTCAAGCTATGAGAGATCTTCCTAAGTTGATGAAACCTGCTAACCCTGTGTACAAGGAATGTCAATTAGGGAAACAAATTAGAATATCTTTCAAGAGTGGGAAGCATTTTTCTAATGGATTATATCTTATGCACACTGATTTGTGTGGACCTTCTAGAGTTAGAAGATTGCAAGGAGATAGATATTTCATGTTGCTGATTGATGATTATTCAAGGATGATGTGGGTTACTTTCTTGAGGGAGAAGTCTGAAGCTTTAGAGAAGTTCAATATTTTCAAAGCTATGGTTGAGACTGAGACAGGCTTGAAGCTGAAGTGTCTGAGATCTGATAGAGGTGGAGAATGTATTTCCGGTGAGTTTAAATCATACTATGAATAGCATGGGATAAGAAGACAATTGTCTGCTCCAAGAACCCCTCAGCAAAATGGATTTGTGGAAAGGAAGAATAGAACCATTCAAGAATTTTCTAGGACAATGATGTTGCAAGGAAATTGTTTGCATGTTTATTGGAGATAAGCTATGAGTAGTACAATTTACACTCTTAACCAAGTACATATTAAAGGTGATATTAGTAAGACTCCTTATGAATTATGGTTTGGTCATGCTCCTACTATTAAATATTTCAAAAATTTTGGAAGTAAATGTTATATCAGAAGAGATTAAGAGTTAGGAAAGTTTGATGCTAGATGTGATGAAGGAATAATTCTTGGTTATTCTACTAAAAGCAAGGCCAGTCAATGTTACAATAAGAGATTGAAAAATATAGTTCAGAGTGCTAATGTCAAAGTTGATGAAAGAAATGAGAAACAAATCAGACCTTGTGAATATGATTCAAATGATCAGAATCACAGTGCAAATAAAGGAAAGCAACTGAAGACCCAGAATCAAGTTCAAATCATTCCAGTCAATCCAGAAAATCAAGATGAACTAGTGCAAGCGTAGAAGAAAGAACTCAAGAGTCAAAAATTCAAGAATATCCTGAGATGCCCAGGTATGTAAGATTGAATCATTCTAAAAATTAGATTATAGGAGATAGAAATAAAGGTGTTCAGACTAGAAGAAGAATTGCAGAAGATCGGGTTGAATATTTTTTGATTTCTAAGATTGAACCTAAGGATGTGAATGAAGCATGTATTGAATCAAATTGAAAAGAACAATACATGGATTCTTGTTCCTAGACCTAAGGATAAAAATGTAATTGGAACTAAATAGGTCTTCTGGAATAAATTAAATGAGCAAAGTGAAGTTTTTTGAAATAAAGCTAGACTTGTTTGTAAAGGATATTCTCAAATGGAAGGAATTGATTTTGAGGAGACTTTTTCTTTGGTGGAAAGGATTGAAGCTATTAGATTATTTCTTGCTTATATTGCTTACAGAGATTTCAAAGTTTATGAGATGGATGTCAAGTCAACATTCCTAAATGGTGAATTGGAAGAAGAGGTGTACATAGAGAAACCGGATGGGTTTCTATTGACTGATCAAAGAGATATGGTGTGCCAATTGAAGAAAGCATTGTATGGATTGAAGAAAACGCCAAGAGCATGGTATGCCATATTTGATAAATATCTATTGAAGGTTGGATTTAACAAAGGTGTTGTTGATAGTAATCTGTATTTCAAGATTGATCATGACAACATTTTGATTGTTGAATTTTTTGTTGATGACATTATTTTTGGAGGAAATGATAGTTTGCGCAGCGAGTATTCTAAAGAAATGGAGAATGAGTTTGAGATGTCTATGATTGGAGAGATGAAATTCTTTCTAGGATTGCAAATTACATAATCAGAAAAAGGAATTTTTATATCACTGTCCAAGTATGTGGAGTAGCTGAAGAAGTTTGATTTAGAGGATACAAAGCCAATTGGGACACCTATGGTGACTGGATGTAAGTTGACTAAGGATGATAATTCCCCTAAAGAAAATCAGACCAGATACAGATCTATGACTGGTGGACTGCTATATTTGACTCAGACTATACCGGATATCATGAGTGTTGTTTGTCTTGTTACTAGATTTCAAGCTAATCCTAAGGAATCTCATGTTGTTATTGTTAAAAGAATCTTTAAATATTTGAAAGAAACTATTGATTTTGGTTTATGGTACCCTAAAGATGATGATTTTAATTTGGCTGCTTTTACTAATGATGATTGGGTAGGAGATGTTGATGACCGAAAGAGTACTAGTGGTGATGCATTTTTCTTGGGAAAAAGGTTTGTTTCTTGGTGTAGTGTCCTAAAATTATGACCCCTGTAATTTTGACCATGTTTCATGTCCTCACCTTGGTGACAATATCTCCCTTCTCAATCAAGACCCCTTTATGCACCTTCACCCCAAGTTCCTCTTGTTTGAGCCCTGAGATAGCCTCAGGACCCTGTCCAGGCCCCAAGATAGGGCAGGATAGGGGCGTCGCGCCCCAGTCCCCCCCTCCTAGGGTGGCCCCAAGATAGGTCCCTCTGGCCCTATCTGCTTTTCAGGATTTTAAATCTCCCCAATGTCGGCCTTTGGTGAGATGAATTAATTTTCTAAACCAAGTATAAAAGGGAGTTAGTCTTCTCATTTGCAGAGAGGCAAATTACACAATATACATGAATGGGATAAATACAAAGATACATAGATAGGCAAAATTCAAGCGAAAGGTCTTCATCAAATGTTTAAGTCTCCAAGCATTTAATCAAGTCTTCTTCATTCATCCATTGGAGAAACATTACAACATTCATTTGCAAGAATATGTGTGTTAGGATTTTGTCATATTACATACCATTGCATACAACACTTATGATTACATTCAAGAAGCAAAGCAATCATTATCAATCAATTGCAGATCTACAAGGTATACATTTCTATCATTTACATTTAAGAATTTGCAATTACTTTCTTTCAAGGTTGATTCCTCAATTGGGGTTTGATTGAGGCAAACCCCTATCCACAACCCTTCTTCCCTTCTTTTATGTGTGTAGGTTTCAGGTGCGCAGTTGTAATTGCAAGTTTGGACTCCATTTGCAGAGACGAAGAAACCCTTTTCGATGCACGGATTTTGTGGAGGACCGTGTGCACTTTCAACACGGTCCCAACGAATTTTCTTTGAATTTACAGGGTAGATCTGTATCAATGTGAATATTCCAGATCTGAAGTTATAGCACGATCCCAAATTGGTAACTCCTTATTTCATTCATTTTACCTCTCTTTTCTATATAGTCAACAAGTCAACATATCTATTTACAAAAGAGGGCAAATTACTTTCCAACCCTTGCAATCCACTTGGAATTCATATCCTTGTTTCCCTTGGATTTGGATTCAGTGGATTCAAGCCTCTCTTTTGAATGTAAAGTATCTCCCAAGTGAAAATCATCCTAGTGACTTCATTTCTCTCTCCTAGGTGGGGAGTCACTAGGGTCCAATTTTCCACTTTACATTTTGGTGAACCCGACATCTTATTCTTTCATTCTAATTTCTAATTGTTAGATCTGAATAATTGCATTTTGAATTTCAAAATTTTATTTCCAAGTTTGATCTTTTTGCATATTTTAGAGGTTAATTGCATAAAAACCGTAATTTTTCATTTTGACAAAATTGAGCTTGTGAAGTGTAGCATTTTAGTTGCTTGTTTTAGATATGAGTTCTATTTCAAAATTGTAATTGAAATCTATCTTTTAATTCTGAAAATTAAGTGGTTAAAAAGAAAAACCCTAATTTTTAAGAATCTCTTATTTTCACATTTGACTGCTAATTTGACCGATCTAGAGATCTCCAAATCAACTTTTTTTTTGGATTCTGCAATAAAATCATAATTTCTATCATCCCTAAAAAAATTGAAAAAATTTGGTCGAGTCGAGTACACTTTGTACACGGCCCCTAACTTTTTTCCCGAAATTTCAGGAGTCAGAATTGACTGTATTTTTTTGCTTAAATCCAGAAAATTGGCGCCCTTTATCAATTTTTGCACCCCTTAAGGTCAAATACAAATTCAAATTTTAACACTCTTACATTTAAGTTAATTTTCATAAGAAGGTCCTAATTTTAGATCTTTTCTCAATAAATTGAGATTTTAATTAAGTGATTTTCAATGGCAATCAATGGATTAGATGTATTTGCTTGTTCAATATGATTACATTGTTTTTAACATACATTTATTACAATCATGTGTCAGATAATGGCTTTCTTCATTTCATGTTGCTTCTTTTCATCCATAGCACTTGGTTATATTGTTTCAAATTCATTTCCTTTCCAAATTGATCTCAAAGTTTTCATGTATCATTTTTGTTGCATTATGGTAATGTTATTAACAAAATGCATTTCATACATTAATCACCTTAAGGATTTTATATATCCCAATCTTAGAGATTCTAATTCTTGTACCTCTTCTAGGGTATCTTGTGTGAATAAGATGAGATCTATTATATTAACTAATGATCTCTCTAAAAAAGAGAAAGCATTGGAAAGCAATATAGGCCCATTTTATTCTTATACACATACCCTTGAGAAAGGGGGGGAAAATCATAATATCAACATTCTTACATCTTTAGAAACTCCTTCTCCTAGGGCCTATCCTCAACACCAAAACATATGTAGAGAAGATGGTGTTATGCATTTTATTCATGATCTTTGCCCCCGCATAGAGATGAGTAAAGATGAACCTTTATATGATGAAGATGATCATCCCACATATCCCCAAAAAGATAAGCATGACAAAGGAAAGAAGATTATCATTTCACATGATATTCTCTCTTCATCTACAACACCTTTTATTCCCCCTTACACATCACATTTCAAATAAATTCATGACCTTATTCCACCATCTAGTCCTTTGCAACATTCTTATAGTTGTGGCTTTAATATAATAAAAAAACAAGGTTTTAGAGGACAATAAATTGGTAAATTTGAACAAGGAATTTGTGTCCCTATAAACCCTCCTACACAAGCTACTACAAAAGGCCTAGGAAGAAAAAATCCTCTTTCTAAGGAGGAACTCCTTAGGCTTAAAAATTTTAAGTACTATCTACAAAAACAACAAATCAAAAGAGCCCACAAGAATGCTTCTTCTTCAAAACATCCTTTTTGTTCATTTCATCAAACCCATGATCATAATGCTGATGAATGCCCTGATTTTCAAAAATCTATTCAAGATGGCATTGATGGTAGCAAAATTAGAATTGTAGATGATAAACCTTCTTCTTCTCATAATTCTTCTCTTCCATGTCAAGAAAAATAATTTTATCATCCTGAAAGATTAGCTATGATAATCTATTAGAGAATGAAATATGATAAAACTATTTCCTTTCCTCCTAAAAACCAAAACAAGAATCTTAAACAAGTAAAAGGTGAGGAATATTGAATTTTTCATAATTCATATTCATATTCTCTTGGGAAATGTCATTCATTTAGTAAATTTGTTCAAATGCAATATGATCATGCACGAAGTTCTCTTACAATATATCTAGTTGTCTTCCTTGACATGAGCATAGTGCCTTAGCACTTCTTTTCTTTTCATGTTGCTCTTCACCCTATGACATAACTAGCCAACTTAACTGGGGTCTCTTTATCATTTGTGGTGGTATTGTTTCAATTTTAATACTTTGGGTTACCAACATGAGGTTCATTTTCCTTCTTCTTTCCAGATTTATGCATTATTCATTATCAAATCCTCTTTCTTGCATAGAGTCAATCTTATGAGAGCATAACATTGTTCTTTGGTTTTTCTCTTCGATTGGAGAGGAGAATCTTTAATGAGCAATAAATTTCAATCTATTGGAAAACTTATCTCTTCTATGGTTTTGATTATTTACAAGTATGATATGCCCCCTAGCATGGAATGATCTCTTATGAGGAACATGCCCCTTCCTTGAGAGGATTTGTTCCATTAGGAAGCCATATCATTTGAAAATGATCTCCATTAGAAGATGTGTAATATTCTCCTTGTTCTTCTCACTTTAGGGGCAAGGATTTCGCTCATTTCTCTTCCATTTTATCTCATTTATCATTATTTCCTTTAAAGGCTGCATTTTTCATATGTGATTATTATTTCTTACAATGGTACATCCTCATGACTAATCCCTTTTGCAGAATATGTGATTTTATTTCTTTTCTCTCTCAGAATATTACTACTTCTTGACATGTGTATTTTACATATACTAATGTCTTTTCTTGCATATGTTCATGTAAGTTCATTGTGCATTTGCTTATGTTTAATCTCTCTCTGGAAGATTGTGTAAGCTCTTCTCATTGTCTCTACACTTGGGGGGCAATGATTTATCTCTCTCTTTCTCAAAGGATCCACTCTTTCCTATGTGGTCGATGGTGTGAGTTTCATTACTTGATGTCATTCCTTGTGTGAAATTGTTGTTGTTTTCTCAAGGGTTCTCTCTTATTCAAGACTTGTAAGTCCTTGACTACAACCTCTTTTACATTTTGTAATGTACATCTATAATAAATTCACCCATCCACATCAGGATAACAGTGAGTCATCCTTCATCAAGAATCCCTTTCACCTAGAAATAGGAGGAAGGATTGCATTCTTGTTCTCTTCTATGCTTTGTTCTAGAAGAACTCCTTTTGGGGGGTAGATGTCTTTTGAGAAAAGATCTCTTCTTCTCCAAGGATCTCCTCTACACTGACAAAAAGATATCTATTTTCAACTATCTTACCCTTTCTTGAAGAATATTTCCTCTCTTGCTTGGATTTATGATATTGTTGCATGACGGAAATCTTCTTGGTGTCGAAGGAAAGTATCCTTGTTATTCTTTC
This sequence comes from Cryptomeria japonica, assembly GCF_030272615.1. Taxonomy (NCBI): domain Eukaryota; kingdom Viridiplantae; phylum Streptophyta; class Pinopsida; order Cupressales; family Cupressaceae; genus Cryptomeria; species Cryptomeria japonica. Next base: position 599,501,364 of record NC_081411.1, read on the forward strand.
TTTAATATATCAACATTAAATAATGTTCACATATTAAGAGGGGGCGCCCACACTACTCCTTTTGTACTATATTTCTCTTGTGCATTGTATCTCTTATGCAATGGGTCATTCTCGGAACTAGAGGGTAGCCTCTTAGAGCAAGATGTTGCCACTTTTCTTTTGTACAGTGGGTCATTCTTGGAAGTAGAGCATAGCCTCTTAGAGAAAGATGTCACCACTTTCCTTTTGCATAGTGGGATATTCTTGGAACCAGAGCACAGTCTCTTAAAGCGAGATGTCACCGCTTTTTCCTTTTACAATGGGATATTCTTGGAACCAGAGTACAGCCTCTTAGAGTGAGATATTGTCACTTTTCTTTTATACGGGGTGATTATTCTCGAAACTAGAGCACAGTCTCTTAGAGAGAGATGTCATTCCTTTGTTGACATTCTGACTATACATCTTATACAGGTTGTAGCATACTCAATAATAGACTCCTACGAGGTGCTTCGAACCTCACTTTCACACATGCGCACATGGTTGTGTGGAACTAACAACATTCTTACCTTACTCTCTTACATGGATGACCTAGACAGACTCTAGGGGATAGTCTTCCATGTCTTTTTTTTCCTCCATGGATCACCTAATTTTAGGGGTGAGATGTCCATGGCTTCCTCTTGTTTGCCTTTCTTCTCATGGATCACCAAAGTGTGTATTCATGTCCTCTCTCTCCTTCCTCTCATGAACCCATAGTTTTTCTATTGCTGGCTCATGGATGATGTCAAATTTTCTCTTTTATGTGATTATTGGTGTTTATGTGATGGCATTGATCTTTTTGTGTCAATTAGTTGTTTGACACATTTGTATTGAGGTCTCTTTGTCTAGTTGATGTGTGGTCTTGTGTTTTTTTATTGGTCGTATGTCTTTTGTGCTTTTTCTTGTTTTAGTTGGTCCTATCCTTTTTTGTTTGATGTTCTCTTGCATATGTCTAAGTGAGTTAAGATCCTAAGATTGGGGGCTTTTGTTCTCAAGATTAGTGATGTCTTATACTCCTTGTGGTATTGATCTGTATCTCTCATCTTCATCTCTATTTCTTCTACTTTACCGAAAGTATTGGCATAAGCTATACTCCCACTAAAGTGGGCGCTAAATGTAGTGTCCTAAAATTTCAACCCCCGCAATTTCAACCATGTTTTAGGTCCTCACCTTGGCAATAATATCTCCCTTCTCAATCAAGACCCCTTTCTACACCTTCACCCTGAGTTCCTCCTGTTTGAGCCCTGAGATAGCCTCAGGACCCTGTCTACGCCCCAAGATAGGGGAGGAGAGGGGTGTGGTGCCCTTGTCCCCCCCTCTCAGGGTGGCCCCAAGATAGGTCCCTCTGGCCCTATCTGCATTTTAGGATTTCACATCTCCCCGATGTTGGCCTTTGGTAAGATGAATTAATTCTCTAAGGCATGTATAAAAGGGAGTTATTCTTCTCATTTGAAGAAAGGCGAATTACACAATATACATGAATGGGAAAAATACAGGGATACACAGATAAGTGAAATTAAAGTGAAAGGTCTTCATCAAGTGTTTAAGTCTTCAAGCATTCAATCAAGTCTTCTTCTTCATGTGTCTTCTTCATTTTTCCATTGGAGAAGCATTACAACATTCATTTGTAAGAAAGAGTATGTTAGGTTTTTGTCATGTTACATGCCATTGCATACAACACTTTTGATTACATTCAAGAAGCAAAGAAATCATCATCAATCAATTGAAGATCTACAAGGTATACATTTCTATAATTTACATTTAAGCATTTGCAATTACTTTCTTTCAAGGTTGACTCCTCAACTGGGGTTTGACTGAGGCAAAACCCTATCCACAACCCCTCTTCTCCTCTTTTTTGTATGTAGGTTATAGGTGTGCAACTGTAATTGTAGGTTTGGATTCCATTTACATAGATGAAGAAACCCTTTTTGGCATGCAGATTTTTCGGAGGACCATGTGCACTTTTCACACGGTCCTAAAGAATTTTCTTTGAATTTGCAGGGTAGATCCGTATCAGTGTGAATATTCTATATTCGAAGTTACAATGCGATCCCGAACCGATAACTCCTTATTTTATCTATTTTACCTCTCTTTTCTATATAGTCAACAAGTCCACATATCTATTTTACAAAAGAGGGCAAATTACTTTCCAACCCTTGCAATCCACTTGGAATTCATATCCTTGTTTCCCTTGGATTTGGATTTAGTGGATTCAAACCCCTCTTTTGAATGTAAAGTATCTCCCAAGTAAAAATCATCCTAGTGACTTCCTTTCTCTCTCCTAGGTGGGGAGTCACTAGGGTCCAATTTTCAAATTTACATAAGTAGTAGTGGTGGCACATTTTTCTTGGGAAAAAGGTTGGTTTCTTGGTTGAGTAAAAAGAAGAATTCAATTTCTCTATCTACTGCAGAGGCAGAATATATTGTTGCGGCTAAGAATTGTTCTTAGGTTGTATGGATGAAGCAAATGTTGAAAGATATCATAGTAGTGTACAATTAGCCTATTGCTATTTGTTGTGACAACTCAAGTGAAATTAACATTTATAAGAATCTGGTGTTGCATTCTAAGACTAAGCATATATCTATCAATTTTTGCTTTTTCAGAGACAAGGTAAATGAGAAGGAACTTAGATTGGAGTATGTGCCTTCAAAGGAACAGATTATAGACATTTTCATGAAGCCTTTGCCTAAGGATACTTTTGAGTATCTTAGAGGGAAGTTAGGGGTAATTTCCCCTCCTAATCAGAACTAAGGTGCATTGGTATGCATCAGTCTAGTGCATTTCACAGTCATATCTTGTGATCTCGATTGATGAGTGGAGGTTGTTACTCAGGGGGAATAGACACTAAGTTAGTTTTGAGTTTTGTGGTGCAAATATGTGTCTTTGTCATTGATGTCACAGGGGGAGAGATTCATGTGAAAAAATGTACAGTAATGTAAGGTGGAGAGAGCTATTTGTAAGAGGTAGAGAGAAATATGAGAGAGTTGTTTATTTCTTTGTCATTGATTATTTTTCACATCATATGTTAACATCAATTCCAAAGGGAGAGATTGTTGGTTGTTTGGGGATATTGTTGCAAATATGTGCTTTAGAGTTATTTGAGAGATGTGTTGTCATTGATGTCAACATATTTCTCTGTCTGTGATAGTGTTGCAGTGTGGTCAATTAGTTGGTTTGTTCAGCATGTTGATGATCAATGTTTGTGGATTAAAGGGTTTGTACAGGATTATGTGTAGATGATTGAGTGTAGGTTTTAGAGGTCCGCATGAGGATTTGAGTGAGTTATGGATATCTCTATTGTAGTTGATTTTTCTATGGTTCAATGACGCCAAAGTGTCAGTATTTTGATCTACATTGCTTCGCATTGTAATATTTTGATCTGCGGATTTGGAGGAGTGTTTGGCATATTTATGTGTGTCTTCAATTCACATGGTTCATGGTTTAGAGATCCACAAGTGATTTTTCAAGGTTGACAGTAGTTGCAGTTAGTGTTCTTGAAGTTTGGTATAATGTGTGAGAGTTGAGAAATACAACATCATAGGAGACCAAATGATCTCTGCAAGCTAAAATAAACCCGTTACAAGGAGAAGCAAGGAAGAAATAATGAAAAACCAAATACACGGAAGAATGCTCAAAAAGATGAGAGCTCAATATTCACCAATAAAGTGTAATGTGATAATAGAATAAAACAAAAGAAAATAATTCAACCTCTAATAGGTCAAGAAACCCAAAGCTTGCACATAATAATTAATAAAAGAATTAATTATTATGCACCTAAAGTTATCTTAAGTGTAAAAGAGATAAAGGGAACTTAATTAATTTAAACAAATGTTGTTTAATTAATCAAGTAAAGACCCCATTACTCTAAAACCCCCCCTTAATCTAGACTTAGTGAGAAGCTAAAACCTAGAACAACTACTAAAAGCAAGAAAGATGGGTCCTAGCAACAAGGCCTAATCAGGTACCCAAATACAATGAAATCTCTATGAAATGGAGAGATAGAGAAAATCACGTGGGAAAAAAACTCTACTCCAAAAAGAGATGGAAAAGGCAAGTGAAGGACTGAAAAAGCCTCCAAACAAGAATGTTCCAAAAAGATAGGAACAAGAGAAGATCAGAAGAATCATTGAAGCATGAAGAACCTGCAAACATTATCAAAGAATAACTGTTGATCTGAAGAACCTCCACTGAAATAGAACATGACCAGATAGAGAAGACTGTAATCTGCATGAGTGCCCTCAAATGACACTACTCGAATCAGATGGCAAACAAAGGCAAATAATTGAAGTCGAAGATATAGATGGCATGAGAAATGAAATCCTGAAGAGTTGATCAATCAAACCATGGAAGCATTATAACCAATGGGACAAACCTCCCCATAATGCTAAAAAGGGAGAGGGACAGGTACACTGAAAAGAACGGCCAACAAGAACTGCATGACGAAGAACCAAGAATAGCAAAGGTGCTGAGAAAGTACATAGTGTCATGGAAGGAACACTAACTTGACTCACATCATGAGGCAAATTTCATGGAAGGAACACTCACTGGACAAAGGCAAATGGAAAACAAAAGGCAAACATCAACCCTCCATGGCACTTTATAAGTAATGCATGTACAATAAAGGCACAAGATGTGAAAGATCCCAAGTAGACAATGTATGATGGCACTTTATCTCAGTGCGTTTGCAAAAATGAAATGCTACAATGATAAGAAGACTAGAAATAGAAAGAACCACCAAAACTGAGACATCCTACTCAGAGAAAGAGATCCCAAGACCTGAAACAACCAATATATTTACCAGAGTGCTGAAAACCAAAAAAATGAATAAAATATTCCTCAAACAGAATGTGGAAAGAAAATTCATATGATTGGAAAGTGCACAAAACAAGCTTTCCAACAATATAATTTTTTTGAAAAATGGAGTTTGGATGCTCATTCTATGGCCCCGGAAGTGCAAAAACGTGACCCTACTTTCACTGGAAAAAGGTATAGTCAAATAGAAAAATTGGAAAAAAATTCCAACACCATAAGGTCCAGCTCGGAACCATCTTTCTAACGCCTATTCGTTTTTGAAAAAATGACTCTGTTTGCCCAAGTTATGAAGAAAACACCAACCCATATGTACAAGACGGCACATGGAGGCTACCTGGTGGCAAGGTCGGGCAGAGGTGGCCCATGGGCGGCACTCTGGTGGCCCTTCGGTGGCAGAGCAGCTGAGATGCACGGTGACCGGGCTAGAGGTGGTGGGCGGGTGGCATAGTGGCAGACAGGAGTGATAACTCAATGATGAACCACTAGTACCAAACCGGTACTGAGAGGGGGGGTGAATCAGTACAAACACAAATACAGTCCAAAACCGGTTTGATAGCAAATACTCCAAATGACTGGCAAATAGGGATACTGGGTAAAATAGAGTGCCACCGGTAACGCCCAGAATAGCTCAAACAATCATGAACCAGTCACTCACTAAGCTTTCCTCTTAGCTCAACACTTTAGTACCATTACACTCTCATGCATGAACAGGTAAACTAACATCAGAACTTCATAATAGTGAGTTCAATATGTTTTATAGATAGGCATAAAACATAGAACCATCATATGCTCAACAGGTAAAAACAAAGCATCACAAGATAAAAGCATTACACATGACACACATATTTTTCACGTGGAAACCCAACTGGGAAAAACCAGGGTGGGGATGAATACCCACAAGTTGCTTTTGAACTCTTTAGAAGTCCACTCTGTTAGGAGCCTTGTCCAGTTAAAGACATTACAATAGGTTCTGCTAGGAACCGATCCTATTAGGGATCACCCGGTTAAGGGATGGCTATAATACCCGGTTAAGGGTTAAACCTGGTTAGGGTTACCTTGTTAGAGGATTTCAAGAACTCAATAGCTAAAGGATCTCTAGAGCTCTATAGCTTCTCAGAAGTCATTAACCTCGAGTTACCCTGTTAAGGGATTTGAATCAAGTCGGTTAAGACTACCCTATTAAGGGATGTTGCATCAAGCCCAGTTAAGGCTACCCTGTTAAGGGATTTCACAACTGTTGAAGTGGTTAAAGATCAATAGGAATTACAATGATTTGGTAAAAGCACTTAATGCTAATGCAGATCCATTTTGGCTCCTCTTCTCCTTCTACACATTCACTTCGCAGGTATCTCTTCTCTCCTTTGGTCTGGCAAGAATCATGTATCACTTCCCTTGGATACACACTCACAACTTTTTTCAACAACCTTAGAAAGAAACACAACATCGACCTTATAGGAAATAGACAGGTCGATAGCAAAAACCCTAAACCCTAAACCTGTTAGGTTAAGAAATTCAAGTGGTTCAATCCTGACCGTTGAATCATACTACATTAAATGCAAAAATCTTCAATCGATCTCAAGACATTCTCCATCGTCCATTATCCACTGATTTCATGGCGACTGATAACCCATCACGCGTTATCACTGTTTGACAAACTTCGCACATTCCCGAGGTAGATAGGAATAGTCTTCTTCATGCAAGATCCTTCATGCGCACAGAGCTTACGTGGCAATACGATCTGTTCTCCGTTATACTACTAACTCATCACACAAAGATCACCGATTGAGTCACACAGGCTTGAGATACTCCAATCGGAAAACCTGAAGTGGAAACTTCCTACCAACCAGTAGTCACACAATGCTTCCATGTGCCAATTCCCATAACTACAAGCCAGTTCATCTTGAACATATATGTCGCTTCACTTTAGCATATAAACCGGTTCATACATATGTCGATTCCTCTCTCTTCTCACCTATCACATGTGTCGGTTCACATCATGTCACCTCTTCTCACCTATCACATGTGCCGGTTCACATCATGTCACATATTGACATCAATGACAACATACAATATCATTATGTCTGCATACTAGTTCACATAATGCCAACAATCTCCCCCTTTGGCATTGATGGAAATATACAAAGATATCTTCTCCGCTTCACTCCTTCTCCCCCATTTGCTGCAGATATCTTTTCCACTTCACTCCTTCTCCCCCTTTGACAACAATGCCAAAGTGGAGGCATAAGCATCTCTGTTCCACTATGCTGCTCCCCCTGAGGAGTAGCATCCGACAACACATCAATCAACAAAAATTTGACTTTGCAATACCTGACTGATGTGGAACAATTACTTTTAGTTCACCTCCTGAAGGGGCAATACCCCCAATTCACCTCTTAAGTGCATAAATGTAGTCTTTGGGAGAGGCTTGGTGAATATGTCTGCTAACTGCTCCTTACTGGAAACATGTTCCAGTGCAATCTCCTTATTCTGAACCTTTTCCCTCAAGAAATGATACTTAAGCTCAAAATGTTTGGTTCTAGAATGTAAAACCGGATTCTTTGAAATATTGATAGCACTTGTGTTATCACATAATATACTTACCGGTTCAGATACAGGGATCTTGAAGCCTTCCAGTACATGCTTCATCCAAATTGTTTGAGTGCAGTTCATGAAAGTTGCAACATACTCCGCTTCCACTATAGACTAAGAGATACAACTCTGCTTTTTACTCATCCATGAGACCAGTCTACCACCAAGAAAGAATGCACCACCGGTTGCACTTTTTTGGTCATCCACATTACCTGTCCAATCAGCATCTGTGAACACTTTCAGATTATCATTGCTATATGGGTACCACAATCCATAGTCAACTGTTCCCTTCAGATACCTAAGAATCCGTTTGACTGCAATCAAGTGGGATTCTCTTGGACTTTTCTGGAACCTTGGAGTAATGCCAACTGCATGTGCAATATCTGGTTTGCTATGCACTACATAATGCAACTTACCAATCATTGATCAGTATTCCTTCTCATCAACCAGTGCGGAATCATCCTCTTTTGTCAATTTGCAACCGGTCACCATCGGTGTACCAACCGGTTTGCTATCCTCCATGCCAAAGGTCTTCAACACCTCTTTGACATATTTGGACTGAGTGATAAAGATTCCATCTTTCATCTGCTGGATCTACAGTCAAATGAAGAACTTAATCTCCCCTATGAGTGACATCTCAAACTCTTTCTTCATCTCATCAGCAAACTCATGACTCATCTTGTCATCTCTTCCAAAGATAATGTCATCAACAAAAACCTCACAGATCAGGATCTGATCTCCTTCAGATTTCAAGTAGATATTGCTATCTTCACTTGTTCTCACAAATCCAATCTTCACAAGATGGGAATGTAGGTGCTCATACCATGCCCTAGGTGCTTGCTTTAGACCATATAAGGCTTTATGTAGCCTACACACCATATCACTGTCTTCAAATAGGGAAAACCCATCTAGTTGCTCTATATATACCTCCTCTTCAAGTACACCATTTAGGAATGCAGATTTTACATCCATTTGATATACTTTGAACCCTTTAAAAGCTGCATATGCAAGAAGCATATGAACTCCTTCCAATCTAGCTACAGGAGCAAAGGTTTCTCCATAGTCTTCTCCTTCTTCTTGAGCATATCCTTTGCACACCAATCTGGCTTTATTCCTAATCACTGTGCCATCCTCATTCAGCTTGTTTCTGAACACCCATTGGTGCCAATGACATTTTTATGCACTGGTCTGGGTACCAAGGACCATGTACCATTTTTCTCTATCTGGTCAATTTCCTCTTCCATTTCCTTGATCCAGTCTTCATCTTTATGAGCCTCTTTAAATGATTTAGGCTCAAATTCAGAGATCATACATGAGTTTTCTCTGATCTTTCTTCTTGTAAGGATTCTCACATCCTTATCTCCTATGATCTTCTTAGGATCATGATTCAACTTGACATACTAAGGAATGGTCTTGATTGGTTCTTCTTGCTTTTCCTCTTCATCCTCATCTTCATCAGTATCAGCATTCACCGGTTTAGGAACACTATTACTGGTACTTGGTTGACTAACAACTGGTTCCCAGAAGGTTGCAACCGGTTCATTTACAGCTTTCTCACTGTCGGTTTCCTCAGTTTTCTTAGAGGATTCATCAAATCTTACATTGATACTTTCCATAATTCTCTAAGTCCTATTGTTGTAGCACTTGAAAGCTTTACTCTTGGTGGAATATCCTAAAAATATCCCCTCATCACATTTAGCTTCAAATTTGTCCTGATGTTCTCTCCTATTGATGTAACATTTGCTACCAAATACCCTAAAGTAGCTAACCATAGGTGTCTTACCGGTCCAATACTCATAAGGAGTTTTGTCCTTACCTTTCTTGATGAGTACCCGGTTCATAGTGTAGACTGCAGTGCTCACCGCTTCTCTCCAAAAGGTGTGAGCTACCTTTCCTTGAATCAACATGGTTCTAGCTACTTCAACCATAGTCCAGTTATTCCTCTCTGCTAGGCCATTCTGTTGTGGAGTCCGGGGGGCAGATAGTTGTCTCTTGATGCCAAATTCTTCATAGTACTTGTTGAATTCACCGGAAGTGAATTCCCCTCCTTGATCAGTTCTGAGACACTTGATCCTTTTACCGCTTTCCTTCTCCACTAATGCTCTGAAAGCTTTGAATTTCACAAAAGCTTCAAACTTGTCTTTCAAGAATGTGACCCACATCATTCTTGAGCAGTCATCAGTGAGAATCATAAAGTACCTATCACCCTACACACTTCTATTTTTCATAGGACCACACAAATTAGTATGCACAAGATCAAGCAAGTTGTCAGCAATGAAAGATTTACCTTTAAAGGTTGAGGAAGACATTTTCCCCAATTGACACTCTCTACACAAGGTATTATCCGGTTTGCTTAGCACCGACAACCCTCTAACTGCCTTGATCTTACTAGCCTTCACAATGTTATCAAAGTTTACATGGCAGAGTCTCCTATGCCATATCCAGCTATCATCAAGCTTAGCTATAAGACATGTACTTATACTTGCATTTAGATGAAATAGGTTACCTTTAGTCTTCATGTCGGTGGTCACCACTTTACCATCTTTTCCTTTGATTCTGCAAACTCCATTCTTGAATTCCAGAGTGAGGCCACTATCATTTAGCTGGGCAACACTTAGAAGGTTTTTTCTGAGACCATCAACCCAGTACACATTGTCAGCACTGATCTTTCCATTCAGAGAGATGGACCCTCTGCCTTTGACCATGCATGGTGCATCATTGTCAAAGCAAACCCAGTACACATTGTCAGCACTGCTCTTTCCATTTAGAGAGATGGACCCTCTGCCTTTGACCATGCATGGTACATCATTGTCAAAGCAAACCACACCACCATCATACTCCTCCAAGGATAGAAACTTGCTCCGGTCACCAGTCATATGGTGAGAACAGCCACTATCAATGATCCACTCATTGGAATTATCAAACTGGGAGACAAGAGCCTTCTTGTATGCCACATCTTCCTTTACAGCAACAAACACAATGTCTTCATTCTCTTCATCTTCTGATTCCTTAACTATGACACCTTCATCAACTTCCACAAAACAGTTTCTCCAGTTTCCTCCTTTGAATTTCTTGAACCTTTCTGGTTTGTCCTTGTTATTGCCATTAGGACAGTTTATAGAAATATGTCCTATCCAATTACAAGAAAAGCATTTCAAAGGTAGCTTACCTTTGTATTTACCAGTTCCTTTAGGAAGCTTCCTGGCAAGGAGAGCTTCAAATGCCATCAGAATCTCCTCATCATTCATCAAAACTATTTAGCTCATAGGCTGTTAACTTGGCTATGATGGAGTCCAAGGATACTTTAGACTTGTCTATTGATCTCAGCTCCTGAATAGCAGCAACCCTTATTGCATAGACTGGCAATAGGGATCTCAGGACTTTACTTACCACAGTGGAATCTTCTATTTTACCACCTGCACTCTTGATTTCTCCAACAATAGTTTTGATTCTTATTCCATACTACTGAATGGTCTCACCTTCAACCATCTGCATGTCTTCAAACTTCCCTCTCAGGCTTTCTTCCTTAGCCTGTTTTACATGTTCATCACCACCATAGATATTTTCAACAGCATCCCATACCTCTTTGGGATTTGCCTTGTCCTGAACATCAATAAACTCAATGTTAGATAGACTACTAATGAGGGCTTCCATGACTTGCCCATTTTCTTGTATCTCTCTCTTTTGGTCATCGATGAGAGTACCGGTAGGGACAACATATACATTTTCAACATAACTCCAGTGTTGAACACCCATGCTTCTGATGAATATCTTCATCCTATCTTTCCATATACCAAAATTTTCCCTGTTAAACTTTGGACCTTCCCTCTTCATCATTTGACTAGGATCTTTACCTCAAGCAGTTAAGCTTACAACACAGAGGACCTGGAGTGCTCTGATACCAATTGATAACTCAATGATGAACCACTAGTACCAAACCGATACTGAGAGGGGGGGTGAATCAGTACAAACACAAATACAGTCCAAAATCGGTTTGACAGCAAATACTCCAAATGACTGGCAAACAGGGATACTGGTTAAAACAGAGTGCCACCGGTAATGCCCAGAACAGCTCAAACAATCATGAGCCAGTCACTCACTAAGCTTTCCTCTTAGCTCAATACTTTAGTACCATTACACTCTCATGCATGAACAGGTAAACTAACATCAGAACTTCATAACAGTGAGTTCAATATGTTTTATAGACAGGCATAAAACATAGAACCATCATATGCTCAATAGGTAAAAACAAAGTGTAGTCACAAAAATATGTCCACTTAATTAAATGAATATTTAATATTTATTTGATTATTTAACCATCAATTAATAATTAATTAAATTAATATATTTAATTAATTCATCTTAACCCTCTTCTCCTATTAATTAAATAAATTATTCAATTTATTTGATTTAATTCACTTAACCAAATTCAGACCATTAATTAAATAAATAAATCATATTTATTTAATTAAATATTCTCTCACATTTAAATAAATTAATATTTATTTAAATCCCCCAAAATCCCACCTCTCACATTTAAATAAATTAACATTTATTTAAATCACCTTTATCCTCCACCCACTTGCATTTTCCTACAAATGCAAGTTGCACAATTATTTTAAATAAATAATTTATTTAAATCACCTTTATCCTCCACCCACTTGTATTTTCCTACAAAAGCAAGTTGCACAACTATTTTAAATAAATTATTTATTTAAAATCCTATTTATCCTCACCCACTTGAAACCTTTAATGGTTTCCCTTAAAGTAGTCAAACTTGATGGCTTTAAAGTCTTCAAACTTGATGGCTTCCTTCTATAGTCTTCTTAAGACTTTAATGGTTTTCCTTAAAGTCTTCAAGCCTTTAATGGTTTCCCTCAAAGTCTTCAAGCATTTTAATGCTTTATCTTCATTTTTCTCATTTAAATAAATTAATATTTATTTGAATATTTATCCAAATGCAAATTACACCATTTAATTGAAATAAATGATTTTATTTTAATTGAAAATACCAAAATTTCTCCCACTTGCATTTTCCTACAAAATCCACTTGTATGCCTAAACCCCTTCTAGATTCTTCTAAACCCTTCCTAATTAGCCTAATCCATCCCCTAAATATTGTCACATTCCTAAGCAAATTGGAGTCACTTCTCAAAGACTCCAAAGTCTTTGAAAAGCAATTAATGCTTTGTGTGTTCAACAAATTAACCCTCAAAGTCTTTGATAACCATTGAAGGCTTTCAACCTTCAACCACTTAATCCCCAAAGTCTCCAATAACCATTAATGGTTAATTCAACCCTCCCACATGGTTAAAACATTTGTTTTGACTCAACCTCTACCCAACCCAAAGGTCTCATCAGGCCATTAATGCTTTGACCATGATTATCTCTTAAACATTTGCACAAAGGTTTATCCTTGGATTAACTCTTAATCCAATGGGTAATCTTAATTTAGACTTGACCCTTACCTTCTAGATAACCATGAGGTCTTCTCAAGCCTTTAATACCTCCAACCTCTTCTCTCAACTCAATCCTATGTTGACACTTGTCACCATTTTATTGGTGCCAATTGTGCACATGGATCCCCAACTTTCAATCCTAACCCTTGTTAAGATTGCTCAATCTTAACCCTTCATTTCCCCATTTCTTCTATAAATAGAACCCTTCTCCTCAAGCAAAAAGAGAAGCATTTAGAGTATTGTTGTTATACTGGCATTAGCATAGAGCTTTTTCATAGCATCACTATCTACTCTTGCATAGTATTTGCTTATCATATTCAACCATCTTGAATCTCCATATGGCATCCATGGCTAGTGCTAAAAGCTGAGAGCTACACTCATTTGGGACTTGGAGAGGAGAGAAACAAGGGAGAAGCATCAAAAGGCATCATGGAAGCATCTTAGGGAGGCTCTTCTCCTTTCTTTTATTTTGTTAAACTTCTTTCATGCTTTTTAAAATCTCTCTTGATATGTTTGGAATGGTTTTTAGTTCTTTGTTTTGTTTTTATGGTTGAAACTAACTTATTAACATTGAACTTTGTTGTTGCCTTGTCCCCATTTCCATGACATCATTTGGTGAACAAGGGAGATCGCAACTATGAGCATCTTGATTAGCTATTTCATTTTATGTTTATATGCTTTCTATTTCATGCTTAATATCTCTCTTGATATGCCTGTTTAGGATAATCTTTTGTTGCTAACACTAACGTTTGTTTCTTGTGCTCTTGTGTGTGTTGCCATCAAACAGATTTTCTAATCCTTTTTGCAGAGCATCATTTGGTGAACCTGACGTGAATCGAACTTTTTTTTTTTAACCAATAACATGTTTGAATGTTGAAAATGTCACACAGGTTGCGATTTTGACACTGTTTTGGTGCGTTTGGCAATATTTTGGCGCTATTCCCCCTGTTTCAGTGCTTTTCCCTTCTCTGTCTTTCCCTTTCTTTTAATACGTTTGTGTTAAATAGTGCCTCTGTTCAAACGCAGACTAGCGCTATTGTAACAAAACGTTGTACGAATCACCTTGTAACCAAAAAAAAAAAAAAATTAGGCTTGTAGAAGCCCACCAAATAGGCGGATTTTACTAACTATTTTTCTCTTTTGTGCAGATTTAAATTAGATTAAAAAGTAGATTTATATTTTTTTACTAACTTGTTTTTTGAAGTTGGTTTTAAAAATGAATTCACTTTTTATTTTGGTTTAAAATTAACTTCACATTTCAACTTTGGGCTTTTAAAAAAAGAATCACATATTTGTTTGGGGCTCTTAAAAAGAATTTCATTGTTCCAAGGTAAAAAGAACCACAAACTTATACAAAAACAACTTTATTTTTTTTGCAAGTTAGGAAACAAACTTCGTTTTGGTGCTTAAAATAAACAAGGCAAAATTTATTTCTTGCATCAAGATAAAACTCACAAGCCACACTTCAATTTTTGGGCAAATAAAATTCACAATCAACTTGTCTCATTTTCAAAGCAATTTTACTTCATGCAAACGTGTTTTTCATTAAGTTGACCAGGATTTTCAAATTCTAGTTTACTCAAACAATTGCCTTTGAAAATTAAAAAGAACACCATGATTGTTGGAGCAACATCTCCAAATAGTTAGATCACATTGCAATGATAGATTAAAAAGAACAAGTGTTTTTCGTGCTTGGCACACTTGTGCAAAGAGTTGGTCGAGTGGTCCTACCTCTAACACACACTATCCTCTCCCTTGGCTCTCGTGGTCCTAGGTGCAAGAGAAAAGTGTTAGTAACACTCACATTTTATCTTTTTAAGAGAGGCCTGCCAAGGGATCGATACTCTTGGGAACGACCTCGAGCGGTAAATCCTTCGAGCCGCTATAGAAATCAGGTGAGAGCGAAAGCTGTAGCCTTGGGTATAGCTGTTCCTACAGTGTAACTGGCCGAAAGGACAAATGGGCCCCACCACCAGTTACAAGGCTCTTAAGTGAGTCACTGCAGAATGAACTTATGTCCAAAAACATCGAACATGACTAAACACCTATAAAGTAGTAGCCCACCCGTTCTATTGATTGAGGATATTTGAGATATAATTTAGTGCAAGAGCATAGATGGTTTTGCTCCCAAGATACTCACCATACATATTTCCTTGAGTAGAAACATAGCTTTTTGAAAGGTCACTTGTGGCTTGATAAAAGTGGTGACTCCCCCATCATAGGGATCATCTATTTGTTATGCTCGTGCAAGACTTAGTATATCACATCCTTACCTGCCACGGCGGGATTCATAAGGTATGTAGTACCAAAGTCGAAGAAATATCAAGATGTGGGCTAAATTTATCACAACTGGCCATTTGACCTTAGGGATAAAAAGTGTTTGAAGTGTGTTCATTTTACAAACCTAGTGCGAATTGAGCCGACTTCAGGCTTTGGAAATACACCTTAAAATACATCTAAAGGAAGGGTCAAAAACAAGTCCAAGAATTGGGTTGATCTAGACCCATACTCATTTGTGCCTTTGAGGCTACAATCTTGTGTTTGTGTGCTTGCTTTGTTTTCTTGTCAAAGAAAAATCAGAAAATCAATCCCAAAAACAAAGTATTCATCCAACATCTGTCAACACAACCAAAAATACCAAAAACAAAGTGCAAACAAACAAAGAGTCAAAAATTTATGACCATTCTTCACATCTTGCGAAAGAAGAAGTGTCATCAGAATATTACCTTGAAAAGAAGACCATTAAGCTCAAAGGCTTTGATCAAAAGGAGGAAATTCTTCTATCTCAATAGACAAATCTTTGTCTCACATAGAGTCTTTCTACATCGCATGCGTCTCTATCTTCAAGGTAAAACAAACGAGTTTGATTCCGAATCATTGAACCGCAGAGCTTTTATGCAATATAGAGCTCTGAGTTATCACAAAAATCAAGGAGGAAAGATTAATCCCAACTTCTTCCCAAACATCTGTATCACCTACAACACAGCTCGAGAAATGCCACCAACGCCTGAAAGGGAAGAAGTAGAGTTTGTTCCATTTGTAACACAAAGTTTTTATTAAAGTTGAAAACAAAACATCCATCATCTCATTCATACATCATTTTTCCATCATCAATTCATCCCAAAACTCTCAAAACATTAAGAGGTTCTTGTCCCAAGATTCCTTTTTTAGATATTGCTTGAAATCAAACACATCACATCACTTTTAGATTGTTTCTACATCTAGGATAAGCTCATCCTAAGAGACACATCTACGCAGGTTAAAACTAGTTCATGAGTGAATCCTCTCATTGCTAGGTAGTCAAAATCTGTAACACATCTCAGATTTCTCTACACCTTATCACATCCAAACTCATCAAAACAAACAAGCAATTCAAAGAAAGAAATCTGGTTACATTTACCTTTAGAGTGCTAGAGATCTACAATCCACTAATCATCCATCTTTCATCGAACAACTCATCATCATCTTCAATCAACTTCAACACAAACTTGCAAACAAAATGGCTCAAACCCGATCACAGTCGAGACAACGAGAAATAGAAAGAGAAGAAGAAGAAGAGGAAAATCTCAATGAATTTCAAGAAGCACTTGGAGGAAATGCAGATGACGAAAACCCAAGTACTCCCACTCCTGCAACAATAGAAAGGGCTCAGCATAACCCTCTCTTTAACAGACTTTTTGACGAAATACTCAGGAGCAATGCGGATGCTCACTTCTTAAGACTTGCTCAAGAAGGAGCCAAACTCCCCTCAGACTTTGATCTTGCCCAATTAAGACAAGCATCAGAAAGACAAAGTCGCCATGAGGAGGAAGGGCGTAGAGATCCCATCAGATATAACATCCCTCGAGGTAACCCACCACCTCCTCCTCCAAATGAAATGGAGATGTTGCGGAAACAAGTCGAGAATCTCGCCCAACAACTTCATAATGGTGTCAAGATTAACCAATTCTCACTTAACGACATCTGTCCCTATCCGTTTGATAGGAATCTTTATATGCCACCCTTTCCACGCGGGTTCGAAAGACCAAAATTCGAAAAATATAGAGGAAAGGGAGATCCCCGCGATCATGTCCGAGAATTTCATTCCGCTTGTCTCGAAGTCGCATATGAAGACACATACTTAATGCGCCTTTTTCCCCAAAGCTTGGGAGGAACAACCACATCATGGTTTTCCCGACTACCAGGTGGCATTAGAACATTTGAGGAACTCATCCAGAAGTTCCTATCTCATTACTCTTATAATATTGAACGCGACATCACCATGGCTGATCTATGCAACACCAAACAAAAACCAGGGGAATTATTCTCAGTATTCCTGCAACGATGGCGCCAAATGTCTAGCAGACGTTCTCTTCAGTTACCTGAACGAGAACTAGTGGAAATTTTCATTTCCAACTTAAACGAAGAAATGGAATTTCACCTGGATATCAAGGATACAGATTCTTTTAACGATATGATCACCAAAGGTATAAAGTGTGAACGAGCACTCATCAAAAAAGGACTCATCAAAATCTTTAATGAACCCAAAGATGGTCCTCGCCCGCGTTTCAATAGCGATAAACCGAACTTCTGGAACAAGAATAAGAATATCGTCAATGATGGGGTTGTGGATGCTCGGACTGTCCAAAATGCACAACCTGTGGTTCGGTTTGCAGGACAAAATCCTCCACCTCAAAATAACACAAATGTTCCTCTTAATCAAGGTCGCATCACATCTCATGATGAACCAAGACCTCGTCCACAAAAACAAAAACGAACATACACTCCCTTAGGGGAACCCATTGAAACAGTGTTGCGACAACTCCTCTCTCAAAATTTGGTCACTCTACCTAAGCTATCAAACTATGAGCCTCAAGTCAAACCAGCATGGTGGAAAGATACTGAACACTGTGAGTTCCATCAAGGAAGAGGACACAAGACAAGTAATTGTCACCGATTGAAAGATCTCATTCAAGATCTTATTGATCGAGGAGAAATTGAGATTGAAGGACATGATCCAAAAACGACAAATAATGATCACCTGATGTTCAAGAATCCACTTCCATCACAAGATCAAAGGGGTCCTTCCACTTCTAGGCGAGGCACCGATACCACTGACTATACGCAGGCTGCGTATAACTACACTGTAAATCACCTATATGATGCCAGTGAACAAATTGCAACTATAACCTTCAAAAATCCCACCTCAAATTGCAATGTTGTTACACGTCGCGGCAAAGTTACCATAAAGGCAGCTCCACAGGGCACCACCTCTGTCCCGAAGCAATACAATCTTGTGGAACAATTAGACAAAACCCCTGCACTTATATCCATTTTGGAGCTTTTGCGTCTGTCACCCTCTCATAAAACAATCTTGGATCACGCACTCCAAGAGGCGTCAGTCCCTGCAAACCTAAACACGGACCAATTTCAATCCATGGTTGGAACTCTAAAGTCATCACCTTGTCTCACTTTTTCCGAAAGTGACAACTCTTCGTTCCAACAACCTCATAACGCCTCACTCCACATTGAAGGCTTTGTCAACCAACACAGGATCAAGCGAGTCTTGATAGATAATGGAGCAGGCCTAAACATTTGTACACTACAGTTGGTCACAGCATTGGGATATGCAATAGAATCAGTGGATCCTCGCAAGAAGATCACCATTAAGGCCTATGATGATGCAGAGCGTTCATCCAAAGGAGCGGTGGTGCTACCAATCCGAGTGGGCCCTGTGGTAAAACACATAATTTGTCAGGTTCTGGACCTTCCTCTGCCATATAATCTATTATTAGGGAGACCTTGGATACATGCCATGCAAGCCGTTCCATCTACCTACCATCAATGTATCAAGTTCCCACATAATGGTGCAGAGATCACAATCCTGGGCGACGCAAATCCCTTTGCATTTTGCCATAATATCAGCCATCAACTAGAGATTACTGTTCCTAATAATAGGGAAGCCATTTCCTCCACATCATATGTAAATCCCACCTCTCTTGCCAGTTCAAACACCCCTATACCCAAACAAGAAAAGCTTAAGATGAAAATCGCAGAGGAAGGTCCTGGAGAATACAACTTGAGTCAGCTCTTTTGTGTGGGACAAATGCCCACTTCTCCTAGAACACATGGTAAACCACAACAGTTACTCCAGCAACCACTAATCACGCCTGCATGTGCCTTAACGCCTTTCATCCTTGGAAAGAGTCAAGAGGAAGAGACACAAGATGAGGACCTAGCGGAATGGATCTATAAAGATCCCATCACCACTGACAAACTGCAAGTTACACTTCCTACGGAACAGTATGGCAAAGGCCTCCTCATTATGCAAAGAATGGGATATGATGGTCAGAGTGCTTTGGGATACTGCAAACAAGGACGACATGAACCGCTGCTGCCAGAGTTCAAGCCCAAAGGTAATACAGGCCTAGGCTTTGAAAAAGAGATCCTTCCTAAACTCAGATTTAAAGGAAAACCTAGCAAACCATTTTGCCCACCTACTGTAAAGAGGACACCTTTCATAATCAAAGCACCATCAAGCAATATTGTCACTGCCCCATCGAGGCTCACAAACCCACTGCAACCATCTACAATACCAACCATCCCACCAAACGAACCAGTAATCCCATCAGCAACACCATTTGTAGCAACAACTGTATCAGAACCCGCAGCAGCATCTATGGCACCAGCCATTCCAATAGAAGCCACTAAATCAACATTGCCGATACTTCCAATGACAAATCCTTTAATCCCCATCATGGTTCCTGCAGCACCGATCACCTCAAAGGTACATAAACCAATCACACCTGCCGTGTTTAACTCCAAAGACATCCCAGTATGGTATAGCAATTGGGTGCTCGAAAGTGATTCAGAGACTGACTCACATGAGTGGGAATTCGATTCAGTGCAACTTAACACTTCAGATGAGGAAGACACATCACCACCTCCACCCCGCAAAGACATCCCTGTTTACGGAGAAGCACAGATAAAGACCACTTGGGTACCTGAGCTGGAAACATCTTCCACAGACCCTATGTCTCATCCTACGCCTGATTCTGACAGGGAGAGTACCATCAACGACCTTCACCACACTGTCTTAACCCTCACTGATACATCTCCCGCACTTAACTTAATCGATGAAGTAATGCCCATTATCCACCCTGAACTCATTGAATGGAACCAACCAAATCCCCCATGTCTTGACCTCTTCCAAAACGATGAGGCTATCATTGACTTTTTGGAATTAAGGGATAATCTACCAAGCGGGGATCACAAAGCTGGATTCGCCATTGAACTTAATAGCGCAGCATACTTCGGGGCGGATGCCAAACCCTTCAGCTGCAAAAATATAACATTAAAACATGGATCTTCCAGTGAAAACCACACTGTGGCACTATTTGATCCAACAAAAGTAAAAAGAAAGAGCGTATCCAACGGTGAAAACCTCTTTGAGGCACTTGAGGATGAAGGGTTTGACATTCTCCCTGCTAGTACACAACAGGAACGATCGACGATTCTCATTGAGGAGACTAAAGAATACAATGTGGGGACTCCTGAAAACCCTCATATCATACATCTGGCATCTCTTCTCACTCCAGAGGAACAGCCTCAATTTATAGAGTTCTTCCAACAGCGTCAGATCAACTTTGCATGGTCATATGCAGACATGCCTGGGCTTGATCCTGATTTAGTCATGCATCATCTCACAGTAGCAAAAGGAGCCAAACCTGTCAAGCAGAAGCTTCGTAAGATGCATCCTCAGATTGCCGTGCTAGTCAAAACAGAACTCAAGAAACTCCTGGATGTTGGTTTCATTAGACCAATTGATTATGCAGAATGGATCTCCAATATTGTGCCAGTTGGCAAACCAAAAGGGGGCATTCGCATTTGTACAGACTTCAGAGATCTAAATAAAGCATGTCCTAAGGATGACTTCCCTCTACCAAATATCGACATCATAGTAGATTTGACAGCAGGACATGCCATGCTTTCACTCATGGATGGCTTTTCGGGATACAATCAAATAAAGATCGCACCAGAGGACCAACATAAGACAGCCTTCACATGTCCATGGGGCACATACTGCTGGAATGTAATGCCTTTTGGTCTAAAGAATGCAGGAGCGACCTATCAAAGAGCAATGACCACCATCTTCCATGACATGATGCATACTATAATGGAAGATTATGTGGATGATTTACTAGCAAAATCACTTACTAGAGAAGGACATCTTCACATCTTAGATAAAATCTTTGATAGACTGGAACAATATCATGTTCGACTCAACCCAAAGAAATGTGTCTTTGGAGTGACCTCCGGGAAACTTCTAGGATACATTGTCTCAAGCAAAGGCATTGAGGTCGATCCAGCAAAGGTTAAGGCAATCATGGACATGCCACCTCCAAAGAATATCAGTCAGCTAAGGACACTACAAGGACGGCTTCAATCCATCCGCAGATTCATTGCACAATTGGCTGATAAGTGTCACCCATTCACACACCTGCTACACAAGAACATCCGCTTTCAGTGGGATGACAAATGCCAGCAAGCATTTCAGGCACTTAAAAACTATCTCATGAATCCACCATTGTTGATGCCACCAGATCCAAGTAGACCATTATTGCTCTATATCTCAGCAACAAGTACAGCATTGGGTGTACTACTGGAACAACATAATGCAGAAGGAAAAGAGTGTGCTATTTACTATATCTCTCGCACACTGGTGGGCTATGAACTCAATTACACACCTATTGAGCGAGCTTGCCTAGCAGTAATCCTGGCAGCCACTAAATTGCGGCACTATCTATTAACACACAAGGTACAACTCATTGCAAAGATTGATCCACTCAAGTATTTACTCAGCAAAGCAGCATTGACAGGTCGTTTGGCCAAATGGGTAATGATTCTAAGTGAATTTGACATCGAGTATGTGGACCGTAAAGCTATCAAAGGTCAAGTTATTGCAGATCAGTTGGCTGATGCACCTCTCATAGGCGATCATCCTCTCATTTCCAATTTTCCAGATGAAGAGATATTCATGATTACAGAAGCACAGTCATGGAAATTATACTTTGATGGTTCATACACTAGGCACGGCTCGGGGGCAGGCATTCTGTTTATCACACCTCAAGGTGATAGCATCCCGAAGTCTTACAGGCTCATATTTCCATGCACAAACAACATAGCAGAGTATGAGGCCTTGATCACAGGACTCAGATTAGCCATACAATGGAAATTAAAAGAACTGCAAGTATATGGCGATTCCCAACTAGTCATTCGACAAGCAACAGATGAATATCAGACCAAGGATGATAAACTCATGCCATATAAGCAAATGGTGGACAATCTAAAGACATCATTTACTACTATCACTTTTGAGCAGATACCAAGAGATCAGAATCAAGCTGCTGACGCTATGGCTACCATCGCATCTCTACTAGATCTTCCACAGAATTCAACACGCTACGAGTTCTTGGTAGAACAACTTTGGATCCCCGCTTATGATATCCCCGAATCTGAAATGATATGTTGCCTTGTTGGTTCTGAATCCCCATGGTACGGTGAGTTCTACACCTATCTCCGTGATCACACCCTTCCTCCCAACCAATCAAATAACCAACGTAAAACCTTCATTCGCCAAACTGCTCGATATACCACTATTGCCGAAACCCTATACCGACGTAGTCTTGATGGTACTCTCCTTCGATGTCTAGAACAAGGTGAGATAACAAAGGCTTTGGAAGAGGTACATGAAGGAATTTGCGGGACTCACTCAAGTGGTCCATCACTAGCCAAGAAGATCATGCGAGCTGGATACTATTGGCCATCTATGGAAAAGGATTCCTACTACTTTGTCAGAAAATGCAAAAAATGTCAAGTTCATGGCGACCTAATACATGCACCAGCCCAGGAACTGCAACCAATCACGACACCATGGCCTTTCTGTCAATGGGGCCTTGACCTTGTGGGTAAGATTCATCCATCTTCATCCAATGGCCATAAATTCATTATTACCGCCACTGAATATTTCACCAAGTGGATCGAAGCTGTTCCACTTACCCAAGTCACCGGCAAGCAGATCGCCTCATTCATCCTCACCTACATCATCTGCCGGTATGGTGTACCCATGTCCATCGTCACAGATAACGGTCTTCCTTTCAAAAATCAGGATGTCCATGAACTTTGTGAGAAATTTCATATCCAACACCGCTTTTCCACTCCCTATTACCCACAAGGCAATGGTCAGGCCGAAGCATCCAATAAAAACATATTGAGGATCCTAAAGAAGACAGTCAATGATGCCGGTCGTGATTGGCATGTTCAATTGAATCCAGCGCTATGGGCATATCGAACTAGCATTCGGACCCCTACAGGTGCAACTCCTTATTCATTGGTCTATGGTGCTGAAGCTATCTTACCTATTGAGGTTGAGATACCATCCTTACGAGTTTCATTGCACAATCTCATCGATGATGAAGCATACAGAGTATCTCGTCTTCAGGACTTAGAGTTACTTGATGAGAAACGACAAGCTGCATACAATCACCTCAAAGCCTATCAGCAGCGCATGAGTAGAAGCTACAATCACCGAGTTAGATCTCGTACATTTGAGGTAGGTGATCTTGTTCTTCGAGAAAATCCTCGCAACCAACCAAACAGAGAACATCAAGGCAAGTTTGAATCAAACTGGTTGGGCCCATATGTTGTCACTGCTGTATTCGGGTCCGGGGCATATCAGTTGGCTACATCAGATGGAGAACCGCTCGCAGATCCAATCAATAGCATGCACCTCAAACGGTTTTATACCTAAGGTGTACAAGGCATCAGGCTCCCCTGCATATCAGAAAATACCAAAAACATTCAGAAAAATGTCCTAAAGAAAATACCAAAAACATTCAGAAAAATGTCCTAAAGAAAATACAAAAACATTCAAAAAAGTAAAGAAAAATCATGCATCCAAACGGTGAACAACCACTCCAGTGGCACCTTGGGTAAGTACGATGGCGAAAACCTGGCAAACAGGCGCCACTCGTAAAGGCAATGGCTCCAGTATCTTTCAGGCTCATTGCGATCACATTCATACATACACACATCCATCCATCTAACCATGGCTTGTTATAAATCTACAAATCCAAGAAAGTACTACATGCATCCTGCATCCCGCTTTTTCATAAATCATGTCCAACTTGGGGGCAATTCCCTTACAATCTAGATGATGGAAGTGGATTCTACATTACTGGTGATTCATTGGCAAAAACATTCAAAAATGACTCACAAAATCCAAAAACATTCAAAAACTATTACACAAAATCCAAAAACATCGTAAAACCCATCGAAAATCACACAAAAACATGGCAACACCTTGTACATATTCATTCAAGCAGATGCAAAACCAACATTAACACAGTACTCACACAATGACCATTTATCAATCGACCACACAATCCACATCCAACAAATCAGAAACTGTCTTTAAAAACAGGATGCATCCTTCCTTACCAAAACAAAGACAAAAGTGACGTTTTCTTTGACAAGAAAATTATGTTAAGCTATCAAATGCTTGGTTGATTCGTGAGTAATTCATTTGTTTATCTGTATCGGGATCTTTCAGCATTGTTTTGTATCGTTTGCGCATTATTTCCGATGAAGTTCTGGGACATGTACTAATGGTGTCTACGTGGGAAGTTCACCAAGCTACGTGATCTTATGCAAAATGCAGTCATAGATCACTACGGCTTGCTGACTACAGCGTATACCTCGACCATATGAGCATGAACCATTACCAAGGATCCATATTCTTTATTCTTTATGTATATATTGTTTGTTTGCAGGTACAATTCTCTTTCTTTGGTTCCTCCTACCTCATCCAAACTGGATAAAGGTTTTATCTCTTATTACGGTATGCACTTGTCTCAGGATATGATCAGCCTAAGATCAAGGAGGACGATCCAAGTCATGCATGAACGGTGATAATCCTTGTCTGTTCCGCAAGCAATACTCAGGTCAACTTGATCCATTATATCAAGTTGCTTGTATTAACTTGCTATATCAAATCCATGTAAGAAATACTCTGGTCATCTTGAATCTTTATGTCAAGTTGCTTGTATTTTCTTACAACATTTTAAAGCTCAATGATGAAAAATAAAGCACTATGGATCGTCATTTCATCTCATCTGTATATATTGCATTTCGTTGCATTCCACCCATCCATACATTCATAAATAGCTGCATATCATTCATACATAGTAATGACAATGGATACTCTATTTTCCTCTTCTTCCATAGGAATGTAATAGGTCCTCCATTTCTTCTATCTAACATTGCACCCCCCCCACCCTCCCCATCTCAATAATCAGCATCACATACCCTACATCGTGTCCCAATCAGCCTAATCAAGCCACGTTCATCACCATCCATCTCTAACTAGGAGGGATTGTGTTTCCTATCCTAAGTCATCCAATAAGCCAAGCAAGTTACTCTGTCTGCACAGGTACATCGACTCAGACACACCTAGACTATCAACAGATACTCTGATCAAGTATCTTCGGGTCTCAACAGGTAATCGATCATGGTAATCCTAGACTACATCAGGCATTTATCATAATGACCTAGTCTCAACGGGGCTGCCATGATTCCCCACAACCATCCATCACATGCACACACTATCAATTGATCAACCAATCAAACACAATCCAACGGACAATTACATCAATTGTCTACGTCTCAACGAGTATTTTGCTTCATATACCTTGACTTCATCGGGCAATTACATCAATTGTCTAAGTCACCATCAGGTCACTTTGATTCACTTACTCAGACTTTATCATGTCCAAGCGAACAACTGACATCAACTGTCACGC
Source organism: Cryptomeria japonica (assembly GCF_030272615.1). Lineage (NCBI taxonomy): Eukaryota > Viridiplantae > Streptophyta > Pinopsida > Cupressales > Cupressaceae > Cryptomeria > Cryptomeria japonica. The sequence continues at coordinate 599,527,079 of NC_081411.1, forward strand.
TTTGACTTGACAGGGGCAATTCAACCGATTGCACTAGATTGTCCAACCAATTTTGATCAATTGTATAGCATCAATCCAAACCCCACACTACATCTGCTATGTATCTCTTGCATGACCTCAGGGTACCCACTGGCTTGTTGTTTCTTCATATTCACTCCATTTTCTCCCATTCTTTCATCATTAGTTCTAATTTCTTCTATTCTACCTCCCCTCCACTTTTCATTCTTTTTCGAGAGATCGCCCGATTTTTCAAAAAAAATTCGGCCCATCTCTCGAGGGGGCATACCACCCATTAAATTTACATTTTATGGGGCATTTCTTCACACCTATTTTTCTTTCTTTGAAACGACGCGATAAACCGCACCGTCTCAAAGAGGGGCAAATGTAGTCACAAAAATCTGTCCACTTAATTAAATGAATATTTAATATTTATTTGATTATTTAACCATCAATTAATAATTAATTAAATTAATATATTTAATTAATTCATCTTAACCCTCTTCTCCTATTAATTAAATAAATTATTCAATTTATTTGATTTAATTCACTTAACCAAATTCAGACCATTAATTAAATAAATAAATCATATTTATTTAATTAAATATTCTCTCACATTTAAATAAATTAATATTTATTTAAATCCCCCAAAATCCCACCTCTCACATTTAAATAAATTAACATTTATTTAAATCACCTTTATCCTCCACCCACTTGCATTTTCCTACAAATGCAAGTTGCACAATTATTTTAAATAAATAATTTATTTAAATCACCTTTATCCTCCACCCACTTGTATTTTCCTACAAAAGCAAGTTGCACAACTATTTTAAATAAATTATTTATTTAAAATCCTATTTATCCTCACCCACTTGAAACCTTTAATGGTTTCCCTTAAAGTAGTCAAACTTGATGGCTTTAAAGTCTTCAAACTTGATGGCTTCCTTCTATAGTCTTCTTAAGACTTTAATGGTTTTCCTTAAAGTCTTCAAGCCTTTAATGGTTTCCCTCAAAGTCTTCAAGCATTTTAATGCTTTATCTTCATTTTTCTCATTTAAATAAATTAATATTTATTTGAATATTTATCCAAATGCAAATTACACCATTTAATTGAAATAAATGATTTTATTTTAATTGAAAATACCAAAATTTCTCCCACTTGCATTTTCCTACAAAATCCACTTGTATGCCTAAACCCCTTCTAGATTCTTCTAAACCCTTCCTAATTAGCCTAATCCATCCCCTAAATATTGTCACATTCCTAAGCAAATTGGAGTCACTTCTCAAAGACTCCAAAGTCTTTGAAAAGCAATTAATGCTTTGTGTGTTCAACAAATTAACCCTCAAAGTCTTTGATAACCATTGAAGGCTTTCAACCTTCAACCACTTAATCCCCAAAGTCTCCAATAACCATTAATGGTTAATTCAACCCTCCCACATGGTTAAAACATTTGTTTTGACTCAACCTCTACCCAACCCAAAGGTCTCATCAGGCCATTAATGCTTTGACCATGATTATCTCTTAAACATTTGCACAAAGGTTTATCCTTGGATTAACTCTTAATCCAATGGGTAATCTTAATTTAGACTTGACCCTTACCTTCTAGATAACCATGAGGTCTTCTCAAGCCTTTAATACCTCCAACCTCTTCTCTCAACTCAATCCTATGTTGACACTTGTCACCATTTTATTGGTGCCAATTGTGCACATGGATCCCCAACTTTCAATCCTAACCCTTGTTAAGATTGCTCAATCTTAACCCTTCATTTCCCCATTTCTTCTATAAATAGAACCCTTCTCCTCAAGCAAAAAGAGAAGCATTTAGAGTATTGTTGTTATACTGGCATTAGCATAGAGCTTTTTCATAGCATCACTATCTACTCTTGCATAGTATTTGCTTATCATATTCAACCATCTTGAATCTCCATATGGCATCCATGGCTAGTGCTAAAAGCTGAGAGCTACACTCATTTGGGACTTGGAGAGGAGAGAAACAAGGGAGAAGCATCAAAAGGCATCATGGAAGCATCTTAGGGAGGCTCTTCTCCTTTCTTTTATTTTGTTAAACTTCTTTCATGCTTTTTAAAATCTCTCTTGATATGTTTGGAATGGTTTTTAGTTCTTTGTTTTGTTTTTATGGTTGAAACTAACTTATTAACATTGAACTTTGTTGTTTCCTTGTCCCCATTTCCATGACATCACAAAGCATCACAAGATAAAAGCATTACACATGACACACATCTTTTTCACATGGAAACCCAACTAGGAAAAACCAGGGTGGGGATGAATACCCACAAGTTGCTTTTGAACTCTTTAGAAGTCCACTCTATTAGGAGCCTTGTCCGGTTAAAGACATTACAATAGGTTCTGCTAGGAACCGATCCTGTTAGGGATCACCCGGTTAAGGGATGGCTATAATACCCAGTTAAGGGTTAAACCCAGTTAGGGTTACCTTGTTAGAGGATTTCAAGAACTCAATAGCTAAAGGATCTCTAGAGCTCTATAGCTTCTCAGAACTCATTAACCTCGAGTTACCCTGTTAAGGGATTTGAATCAAGCCGGTTAAGACTACCCTATTAAGGAAATTTGCATCAAGCCCAGTTAAGGCTACCCTGTTAAGGGATTTCACAACTATTGAACTGGTTAAAGATCAACAGGAATTACAATGATCTGGTAACAGCACTTAATGCTAATGCAGATCCGTTTTGGCTCCTCTTCTCCTTCTGCACATTCACTTTGCAGGTATATCTTCTCTCCTTTGGTCTGGCAAGAATCACGTATCACTTCCCTTGGATACACACTCACAACTTTTTCTAACAACCTTAGAAAGAAACACAACATCAACCTTATAGGAAACAGACAAGTCGGTAAACCCTAAACCCTAAACCTGTTAGGTTAAGCAATTCAAGCGGTTCAATCCTGACCATTGAATCATACTACATTAAATGCAACAATCTTGAATCGATCTCAAGAAATTCTCCATCGTCCATTATCCACCGATTTCATGGCCGCTGATAACCCATCACGCGTTATCACCATTTAACAAACTTTGCACATTCCCGAGGTAGATAGGAATAGTCTTCTTCATGCAAGATCCTTCACGTGCACAGAGCCTATGTGGCAACATGATCTATTCTCCGTTATACTGCTAACTCATCACACAAAGATCACCAATTGAGTCACACAGGCTTGAGATACTCCAACTGAAAATCCTGAAGTGGAAACTTCCTACCAACTGGTAGTCACACAATGCTTCCATGTGTCGGTTCCCATAACTACATGCTGGTTCATCTTGAACAAATATGCCACTTCACTTTGGCATATAAACCGGTTCATACATATGTCAGTTCTTCTCTCTTCTCACCTATCACATGTGTCGGTTCACATCATGTCACCTCTTCTCACCTATCACATGTGTCAGTTCACATCATGTCACCTCTTCTCACCTATCACATGTGCCGGTTCACATCATGTCACATATTGACATCAATGACAACATACAATATCATTATGTCTTCATACCGGTTCACATAATGCCAACAAGGAGGAGGTCGTCGGTCCGAGGGCCGACAACGACGAGGAGAGGCCGGCGGCGGCAGGCAAGTGTAGGTTTTCCGGTAGGCGCGGGCCGGAGGGGGCCGACGGTAGCGGGGATCGGTGGGGAGAAGGTCGGCAGGGGCCAGCGGTGGCAGGGGCCGATGGGGAGAAGACCGGCGAGGGTCGGCGGGAGTGGGCCGAAGGCCAGCGGCCAGGGGCCAGCGGGGGCCGGAGGAGGCCAGCAAGCGGAGGCGCGGGGCCTGAGGCCAGGGTAGGTGGCGGTGGCCTGCTGCAGTACCAGGGGGCCCCAAGGTATTGCATGTCATAAAAAGACCAAAAAAAATTATTTTTAAAAAAAAATTCTCAAACTGCGTGCCAAGACTGTATGGCCTGTAACTGAAGAAAAAATACCCCCAGAGGCTCGAAAGTAAAAAATGGTCAAGTTTTATATGACCATGAGGGTTTTGGGGCCTTTTGAGCATGATGGTGAGGTCTTTTTAGGCCCAAAGTGCTCAGATAAAAAGGCCTATCCCTAGGTACATAAAAAATCTTTTGAAAAAAAAAATCCCTTGATCTGCTTCCAATGCAAAAAACTCAAAACAAGAACATGTAGTTGCAGATTTGAAGCTCTGATACCATGTGAGAGTTGAGAAATACAACACCACAAGAGCCCAAATGATCTCTGCAAGCTGAAATAAACCTGTTACAAAGAGAAGCAAGGAAGCAATAATGAAAAACCAAATACACAAAAGAATGCTCAAAAAGATGAGAGCTCAATATTCACCAAAAAAGTGTAATGTGATTTTAGAATAAGACAAAAGAAAAGAATTCAACCCCTAATAGGTCAAGAAACCCTAAAAGGGAAAACCCTAGGCTTGCACATAATAATTAATAAAATAATTAATTATTATGCACCTAAAGTTAGCTTAAGTGTAAAAGAGATAAAGGGAACTTAATTAATTTAAACAAATGTTGTTTAATTAATCAAGTAAAGACCCGATTACTCTAACATAATGATGATATTATTCTAGTAATTTGAGTTGTTGTAAATGTTGCAGTGGTAATTCATGATACTTGTGGATGTTTTTGGATCATGTGCCTTTTATTTTGGCGATCTGCATTGATCTTTGTGCGTGTGACTGATAATTTTCTTCAGTGTGTTGATGTTCTTCATTGTTTTGGTCGACCAAATGCTTGTAGCATGTTGCGGATGTTCAATGCATAATGCTTGGAGGTTTTTTGCATTCGCGGCATGTGATATGGGCCTGTGCTATGTCTTAGCCGACATTGCTTGGTCCGCATGTGATTTTGTAGCGTGTGTGATTATATTTTTGTAATTAGGTGATGAGTGTTGAGCCAACCTTGATGATTCTCTCAAGGTTGATGTCATATATAAATATATGTAATATCTTTGTAATTGAGAGTGTGTATGGATGAGAATAATAAGTGTATGAGCAAATAATGCATACGTCTTTTGGAGATAGAGAAGAAGTTGTTATGTGATTAACCGAAATTGTAACCAGGCATTAGGAGATGCTATTCAATCAATTCATGATATTCTGGATGTGATCTGAATATGTTTGTAAGACAATGAGTCTTCTTGGGTTGTAGCCCTTTCTTATTTTTGAGTAGTGAGCTCTAGGCGGTGTTCCTTAATGCATGTGCATTCCCCATTGTAATATTTCATATACTTCTAACAGAGTGTCATCATATTGTGGGTAGGTTCCCATCGAGGTTTTTTCCTTGACCAGGTTTTCCACGTTAAAAATCTTGGTGTTATGTATGTTCTTGATGTGTTGTTGATTTATGCTTTCATGCTTAATAATTAGATCTGAGAATAAGTTTAATTTGTGTAAGTTTGTGAGACAACTAATTCATCCCCCCCCCTCTTAGTTGTCTGCTCAGAATCAGAGCTATTTCATCAAACACGTATTGGCAAAGAAATGATAACGATCAAGAGACAACTTATCCCTGAATGTCAGTTACAGGTTGCCAATGAACATCCTCTACAAACTATCTGGCAAGGAAAAGGGGATCCTGGTAGAGATTGATTGGTATCTTGAGATAAAGTTTGTGACCTTCTCATTGGGTTTTTGCTTATAGTGAACAAGGTCAATGATAGTGACCCTACTACCAATGTTAGCCTAGAATCATTTAAGGAACATATATATAAGTTGATCAAAAGTATGGATGGGATGATCTCGCAAGGAGATATACCACTCTAACACAAGGGTGAACCCACAATAGTGGGTTACACTTTTTTGCCAACTTTGACACTACAATATTCATTTTCAAAGAAAAAAAACTTCACATTTGGACAACTATTACTGCTAAACCATAAGGAATTTGTAGATGATGTGAACTAGTGATTTGTGTCATTTTGTGAGTAGATTCTAAAAATATTTTTTTGAAAAAATTTTGAATCAATTTGCTTCGATTTTTCCATCTCCCTCAAAAACTTCTTTTTTACAAATTAAAAAACAATATTTTTTAAGAGGGATACTCACTTGGCGAAGTATAATTTTTTTTCTAGAATACATATGAATGTGATTCTTTCAAATTTAGTTTTGTAACATCCATATCTAATGTTTGAAATTGGTTTCATAACATTATCTTCAATATTTCATATTAAACTAATTTTTGAAGTTGAGTTAACTATAATTTTGACATATGTCCATTTGGTCATTCATAACTTGTTTTTGATTAAGGAAAATCACGTTTTAAGGAACCTGAAACCTGCTTACATATCGAAAAGAAAAGAAATTAGAGAAACTAGATAAGACAGAACAAAGAGAGAAAGGCTGCAAAAGAACAACACAAAAGACAACAACCAAAGTAAAGAACAGCTTAAGGCCAGCGAGAGACTAGCACACCTAAAACAAAATTACATTTCAGGTGAAAATCTTTATAGTCTCTTCCTCATCCTTGACCAACATCATCATCGCATTTGCTGCCTCTTTCAGGTCTTTATTTTCCTGCATCTATTGATTGCCTTTGGTCTTCAGCTCCAGCTCACTTGCATTTTGCCTAGTTCTGCGTCTGGAGGAGTGTTGAACAGAACTAGAAGCCGACTCTTCATCAATAATCACAGTTTCTTTATTTTGCTTATCCTTCTCTAGACAAGCAACTAACGCATTCATGTTTTGAGAGGACGCCTTCAACACAACCAAAACTATGCTACATGAATTTCCTCAAAGCAATCTCATTTTTTTGAATCTGATTGTTTATCAGACCATTATCAAACTCACCCTTTTCTTTGAGAATCCTCACCACATACTCCAGGTGCTTCAAATCTCCCTTTATAATCTCACTTTTTGGCCAGTTTGGAATTTCTTTTTCATCCTCTGCAGCACTAGTATCCTCTGCATTGTCCTCTTTACCTTTAATGTTGATGTCCTTAACCAAATTATCAATTTTAAAATCCATCTCTCTCTATTTTTCTTGAATGTTAGTGATGTTATCAACCACCCACTTCTTGAAATTGAACATTTCTAGAGTGATGTTTCTAGAAGCATTCAGAATAGAATCCGCATTCTCCATATTCAGTGCAGAATCCTCAGACCTAGGGTTTCCCTCCTCCATGTTATGTTGAGAATCATCCTTGTTATCTAAAACATAGGGATTATCCTTCGCCTCTAACTCTTCAACATCCTCTTCTATCTCCTCATTAACTTTGTCCCCTTCCTCACCCTCAACCTCCTTCTCCTGCTCATTCTCCGCCTCTTCTTCCACCTCCTTCTCCTGCTCTTGCTCAGAACCAACATTCTCTTCAGTGTTTTCTTTAGCTTTTTCACTAACTCTTGATTTCATTTTAGGAGGAAGATTAGAATAATCCTCATCGGAGTCAGAGTCATCATAATCCTCAAGAAATATGGGAATTCTCCTCAAAGGGATCATCCTTATTAGCCTTATCCTTACCCTTAAGATGCTCATATATTAACAAAATTAGGCCTTGGTGAGCAATGGGGTAGGAATTAGGTTTCTTAGCATGGTCAGCCAGACTATCATTAAGGGAGGAGGCCAAGTAGAAAGGCAGAGAAATCTTAGAGCCATGGCAAAAATGGTTAAGGATAACAAAGTGGTAATTGTAGACTTTTGAAAACCTACCATCAACTGTAAGATACTCTATTAACACTTTCAACATTTTCTGTCAGAAAGATTTTACCTAGTTAGGGAGATAATAGGAAGCATTATCCTTTTTGTCAAGCCGAGCCCTTTCTTCTTTGTTTTTGGGGAAATTATTGATGGCTTCCACCAAGAACTTGCGGTCTCTGTAAAACTTGATGTCATCCTTCTACAAACCGGTAACCTCGGCCACCAAATCTTCATCCACTTTCCAAGTCTGACCGAACAAAGTAACTTTATTATTTTTCTAGCCCTTGGAAAAACCATGGGAAACAGACTTCTTTCTCCCATGCAATTTCTCCATATAATCGTTGAAACCATATCTATACAACATTCTCCAAATTTCCTTTCACCTTTCCAACTATTATAGCTGGTAGGCTCATTACGGTTGAGATTTCCTCCCATAATGTGATAGTTGTTCAAGTCGAAACCCTCAAAGGAGCACAAACTAACCAAATGTTGAAGAACAAAGACGCTGGAATCAAAAACCAAAATGATTTTCTTGTTTTTCAAGTAGTCTTTTAAAACATGCAAATTAACCCAGCACTTAATATGATAAGGCCCTTCACACCAATACTCATTATCGCGACGCCTGAGACAGGTAATCAATTGACAATCCGCCTTACTCCAAAATCTATCATTGAAGTCCAAACCCAAAAAGGTAAAATGAAATTAATATGTACCATGGACTCTGTCATAAAATAATTGCTCTCAGACTCCATTCTTACATGATGATTCTCCGATATAATTAGCATCCTCCGCTAAAATGAGCCCCTCATTGGCTAAAAAATCAGCTACCCTATTACCTTCTCTAAAGGTATGGGTAATAATCACACTATCATAGGCGTCTAACAAATTTTTTTCCTTATCAATGATATTTTGGATATTCCAAGAAGGGGGACTAATACCTTTTATAGCCTGAATTATATTAAGGGAGTCCCCCTCCAGCCAAATTCTTTTAAAATTAAATATCTAAAAAAGCTGAAGACATTTTAACATTGCCAGAGCTTCTACCACATGGTTGTTTTGAACTCCAAATGGAGAGGCAATCACAACAACACAAAGGCCATAAGAGTTTCTGATGACCCCTCCCCCTCAAGCATTCCCTGGATTTCCTTTAGCTGCCCATCAAAGTTCACCTTAACCCAATCATGAGGAGGGAACTTCCACACAACATTATCTCTTCTACTCTTCATATCAGACTTCCAAACCGTATGTATCAAATTCCATTCAGTTAGAATGCTTTTCTCATTATCAGTCATGTCAATATAACTACACTGCTTGTTACTTTTGTGAATGGTATTGATGTTTTCTTTAATAGCCGTACAAATCTTTTCAAAAACCACCTGAGAAGAACACTTAGTCTCCCTAAAAATTATATTGTTTCTCTCCTTCCAAATATGCCAACAAGTCATGGGAAGGACAAAGAACTAGAGGGTCTTAATCATGGGAAGCTTGGTAGGGAAAATCTAGTGCCAAAGGACTTCCTTAAAACTATTCTGCATTACCCAATCAACTTTCCATTGCGTCCACACTTTACCCCAGATCTCCCAGGTAAAAGAATAGTGAATGAACAAATGATCCATAGACTTAGCCTCTTTCTGACATAACTCACAACTATTAGGAATCATGAATCCTCTTCGAACCAGGTTATCAATGGTAAGTATCTTGTTGTGAGTTGCACGCCAAAAAAACTTATTAACTTTAGGAATGAGGAATATATTTCAAACTTTAGTCCATATAGGCTTGCAGGCCTGGGTAGCTATTTTTTTATAAGCAGTGGCAACAATAAAATTGCCCCTAGGATTACTCTTCCATAAGAAGACATCATCAGAATCTTTGCTGACCGAAAAAGATAGCAAATCATGTTGGAGCGAAGAAAATCTAGCATAAACCGCATCAAGTCTAACCCATTTATTCTCCTCCCAATAATTACAGACCATAGAACCAAACCTCCTTTTATAGTCTTCAATGAAATGGTTGCAATGATTAAAAAGAGGCTCATCTTTGATCCAGGCATCCTCCCAAAATTTGATTTTGTTACCTTTTCCAAGGACCCATCCAGCTCCAGCTTTAGTAACTTTAATAGATTTGATCATACTATTCCATATAAAAGATCCAGCAGGGATATCTTCATAATAGAGAAGGGAATGAATGGGCTGATTATGTATGTATTTGTCAAACCATACCTTACTCCAATCTCTCTTAATACCACATGCCCTCCAAATCTTTTTGGCTAGCAAAGCTTTGTTGAAAGGTTTAAGAGATTTAATACCTAACCCCCCATTGCTTTTAGGATAATAGACTTTATCCCAGGCAACCAAAGCAATCCTTTTCTTATCTTCCACACCAAACCAAAGAAATATTTTCTAAATTCTTTCTAAAGCTTCTGTAAATTTGACTGGTATACTAAACAAACTAAGAGCATAAACAGGCAGATTCTAAAGAGTGTCTTGAAGAAGCTGAAGCTTACCTACGATAACATAGAGCCTTTCCAACCAGCCAATTTTTTGTTGAACTTATCAATTAAATAATTTCAGAAAGAGTTTGGAAGAGCCAAACCAAGAGGGAGACCCAAATAATTAGAGGGGAGCAGCTCAACCTTACAGCCAATTATGTTAGCAATCCTCTGTTGCCTCAACAAGGGGGTGTTGATGAAGTAAATAGCAGATTTCTCCCAATTAACTTGTTGATCTAAGAGCACCTTTGAAGGCAGAAGCTTCACTAACAGAAGAATATCCCAACAATATTGTATCATAAACAAATTGTTGATGTGTGTAGAAGAAATTAGCAGAAGAGGGTTGCAACCCTTTGATGGTCATATTCTCTTTCAACTTGTGAATCAATTTGCTCAAACATTCTGCCAAAATAGTGAAAAGAATAGGAGAGATAGGATCTCCTTGCCTGAGACCCCTTGAAGATTTAAAAAATCTAGACAGAGATCCATTAATAAGAAAAGAAAATTTTGGTGTAGATATCAGCTCTCTAGTGATTTTAATAACCTTCTCATCAAATCCAAAGGCCTTCATGATCCTAAAAAGAACCTTCTATTCAACCCTATCATAGGCTTTTGCCAAATCCAGCTTGATGATAAATCCCTCTTTATTTGCAGCATTAAGAGAGTGGGTATTCTCATGGACAAGAATTATAGAATCCAAAATCTGCCTGCTTGGGACAAATTCTTTTTGCTCCTCAGAGATAACAAGGGGAAGAACAACCAGCAATCTAGAAGTCGGGACTTTTGAAATTATCTTATAAAAAGAATTACAAAGACTTATTGACCTAAACTTACCCATAGAATCAACTCCAACCACCTTAGGAATTAGAGCAATGAAAGTAGAGTTGATTTCTTTAAGAATTCTTCTGGATCCAAAGAATTCTTTGACAGCATTGGCCATATCAGCCCCAACAATGTGCCAATATTCCTGAAAAAAACATGGGGAAGCCATCCGGACCCAGTGCCTTATCCCCTTGAAAGGAGAAAACAGCTTTTTTAATTTCATCAACTGAGGGGATGGCAGATAATATCTTATTCTGATTAGGTCCAATAATCTTAGGAATATTATCAACCAGATCTTGTTGCTTAACAATGTCAATTTCCTTGCTACCTGTCAGGAGGTTAGAGAATAACCTTACAACTTCATCACCTATGTCATCATCTTTGACAAGAATTTTTTCATCAACAATTAATCTGGAAATTTTTCTTGATGCTTTATGCTTCATTGATGTCATATGAAAGAATTTAGTATTTCTATCACCAGCTTCTAACCAAATAGCCCTTGATCTCTGCCTCCAGTAAATTTCTTCTCTTGAAATAGTGTTGTGTAATTTGGCTAGAACCTCATCTACTTTAACCTTGGGGAACTTCTTATAACCATATTCCTGAATATAGTTTTGAATCTATTCTAATTCCTCCTTAAACTTCCTCTTGGATTCAAAAATATCTCCAAAAACCTTTTTATTCCAAATCTTAATGTTGTCTTTGATATTTCTTAATTTTTTAGCAACTTTGAACATGGCAGAACCATCCACAGTTATATTCCACCATTTGACTATGGAAGCTTCCAAAGAAGGGTGTGAAATCCACATTTTTTAAAACAAGAAAGGAAAGAAGTGTTTTCCCTTAATAGGATTAGCAACAAAAGAAATGGGATAATGGTTTGATCATATTCTGTTAATAACAGACAGAGAACGTCTATACTTAAGGACCTAGTCAGGGGTGATAAGGGATTTATCTAGCCTTACCTGAATAAGATCTCCTCCATCCCTTTGATTAGACCAAGTGTAGGAGGCTCCAGAAAGGTCAACATCAATGAGGGCATTGGTATTGATGAAGTCCATCAATTCATAACTTATTGTGTATGTAATGAAATTTTCTTTTTTTGTTGGAAAGAGGACTTCAATACCTAGTGTGTAGATATTTTTCAGAAATTTGTTTTGTTTGTTTACTATTTTTCCATAAGCATTGAACTCGGAAATTGATGTTTGGTGTGAAACCTATGTTCAGTTAACCTAAAAAAAAAATCTTAATAAAGTCAATATATATATTAAAATAATAATCATTGGAAATCTCGCTTCGATTACTATTATCATGCATTTGGGTTTGTCAAAATTCATCCATTTGAGCCCCCAATTTGAGCTTCAATGGCAAAAAATTTGCAGAAACCAGGAGAGTTTGGGGGGGGGGGGAGATCTCTAGCAGGTGGGTTTGATAGAACATATGTTCTATCAGAAGGGATTATATCAAACCCCTATGAGCATATCAACCATGTTATTTTTATAAAACCATTAAAAAGGGGGTTTGATTGAACCCCCTTTTTTAATGGTTTTATATTTGATAGAACGTATTTAAAATAATACGTTTGATCGAATCAATTTTTTGGTCCAATCGAACATGGAATTTGTAAGGAAGTTAAGTAGCAAAACAACTTCCTACACTAACCTTGAGAGGATGTTAACGCAAAAAAAATTATAGATCATTACAACAGTTATAGGAAATAGAAATACAAATAATAACATGCAAACCATAACATAGTGATTTACATGGGTCAAACACTTTTGGGAGAAAAAACCCACACTCTAAAAGCCGCCTAATATATTATTTAGCAATCAAAAACATATTACAGTATACTTGCAGAGAAATATCTTCACAGGAGTACCACTAATTAGAAATTCAAAGGTAACTCAATAGCCATAAGACTGTTACACACAACCTCTATCTCACGCACCTCATATATAGGAGATACAATACAAGAAATTGTCAAATGATATTACAAAACCATGGGCTAAAACCACCCAATAAGGCATAGTCAACCTTATCTCCCTTCTAGATGCCCTATGACGTGTTAAAACACACATCAACACATATCTCTCTCTTTTACAGCTCATTTGCATGTCTGATACATTTTATATTTCCTATTTCAAGAGTAAAAACTTCTGAAGGCCATAACTTGTGAACCATGTGTCCGATTGACAAACCGTTCGAAGCACTGAAAAGCTCGAGAAGTTATCTATCACCTTGTAAATTTCTATGACATTTACATCCACTTTTAAAGGTGTTTCAGAGGTTCTAAATTCCCTAAAATTAAGTTTAAACCTTTAATTGCACACCTCCAAAATGGAAACTTCAATATCTTCAAAACTAGCTATGATCTTGTGATGAAACTTTACTAGCATGCTTATCTAGACAATCAAAAGATTCTAGGAGAATTTTGCACCATTTTGTTCTCAAATAAAACTTTACTATAAATAGTAACCTCATGTAAATGCAAGGTTGATACACCATTTTGCCAACATTCTCCCAAATGTCGAACACCTTGCAAGAGAAAAGGGAGTATCAACACAATGAATCAATTTCTAGGGGCCATAAGGCCCATAGACTCCAAATACCATCTGAACTTCTCTATGCTCACAACCTTAGTTAAAGAATCTACAACATTCATCAAAGTTTGTACCTTAATCAGCTTCACCCTGCCATCTTCAACCATATCTCTGACAAACTGATACTGAACATCAATGTGCTTGGTCTGGGCATGAAATGTCAGGTTCTTAGCTAGGCACATCGCACTCTGGATGTCACAATAAACTGTCATGGCTCCTTATTTTATTCCAATGTTTGAACATAGTCTCTTAAGCCAAATGGCTTCTTTACAAGCATGAGTAGCTACCATATACTCTTCTTCAGTAGTGGAAAAAGCAACCACAACCTGTTGCTTACTCATCCACCTAATTGCACCACCAAATAAAGTAAACATATAAACACTGGTGGATCTTCTGATATCAATATCACCTACCCAGTCTGAATCCACATAACCATGAATATCAAGGGAAATCACATCTCTAACTAAATTACCATGATAACACAAAGAATACTTTGAGGTACCCTTCAAATATCTGAAGACTCTTATGATTGCATCATAATGAACTCTACCAAGATTAGACATATATCTAGACAAAACTCCCACTGCTTGAGAAATGTCTAGTCTATTATAGACCATAGCATACATCAAACTTCCAACTACACTTTAGTAAGGCACTCTTCTCATATCTTCCATCTTCGATGGGGATGTGGGACAATCTGTAGCAAATAATTTCGTTCCAACTACAAAAGGAACACATAATGGTCTACAATCCTGCATGTCGAACCTCCATAACACTAAATTGACATACTTACTCTAGCCTAGCCATAGCTTTCCATTCACTCTATCTTTTAATTTCCATCCCAAGAATGTTCTTTGCTACACCAAGATCTTTCATTTCAAAGTTAGCAGCAAGCTAAGACTTTAGTTCTGAAATCATACATTTTCCTTTACCAATGAATAACATATCATCAACATAGAATGCAATGTACAGGAAATGATCACAATCAGATTTATAATAAACACAGTGATTTGATTTAGAATTCTCAAATACCAAACTCAACACATATGTATCAAATTTCTAGTACCACATCCTAGGACTCTGTTTGAGACCATACAAGGATTTCTTTAATTTAAAGACCAAATTACTTTTACCTTTTACCACATAGTTCTCTGGCTATGTCATATAAATATCCTCCTCCAAATCACCATGAAGGAAAGCAGTTTTTACATCCATTTGTTCAACCTCTAAATCATAAGCAGCAGCAATAGAAAGAAAAAATCTAATGGATGTCATTTTTGCAACACGAGAGAATATCTCAACATAATCAACACCCTCAACCTGAGAGTATCATTTTGCAACCAACCTCGCTTTATACTTCTCAATGCTTCCATTTGAACCAATCTTTTTCTTAAACACCCATTTACAACCAACAGGTTTCTGTCCTTCAGGCAATGGTACACCATGTGTCATTCTTTTTCAAAGTTGTCATTTCTTCTTCCATAGCAATCTTCTAGGATTCTACATCATTCATACCTAATGCCTCTTCTACATATTTTGGTTCATACACATTAGTATTCAAAGAAAAAATTCATCTCCAATCATTAAGTGAATACATTTCAGGTGGTTGTCTATGTCTTGTAGACCTTCAAACAAGTTGAGTTGGAGGTTCTCCTCCTCTTCTGAAGATTTAGAGCTAGACAAGCTCTCCTCAACTTATTGCCTATCTAGGGGTCTCGATTCAACTCTTTCAAGTGTAGAAGGGAATTGAATCAAATCTTCCTTTTTAGTTTGTCTTGGTTGCAATGTAACAAAAGGAGACTTAATTTCTCTAAAAATAACACTTCTACTATGAATTACCTTTTGTGCAATAGGTTCCCAAAGCTTGTATCATTTCACACCATAATTGTACCCGATCAAGATACATTTCATAGCCTTATTCTCCAACTTTGTCCACTTCTCCTTTGGCACATGTTCATATGCCTAGCAACCAAAAACTCTAAGATGTCTCAATGAAGGCTTGTGACCCAACCATGCTTCCATAGGAATTTTATCAACAAGAGTTGATGTAGGAGACCTGTTAATCAGGTAGCAAGTAGTGGCAATAGCTTTAGCCCAAAATATTTGTTCTAGACCAACACCACTCAACATACTCCTAGCCTTCTCCATCAGTGTCTTGTTCATTCTTTTTGCAACTCCATTCTATTATGGAGAATATGGAGTTTTATTTTATCTGTTAATATCATAGTCTTTATAGAATTTATCAAAATCAATAGAGAAAAATTTACCACCATTGGCAGTCTTCAAACATTTAATTTTCTTTCCATTGTGCAAATCAACCATTACTTTAAATTCTTTAAATCGACTGAAAAATTCAGATTTACTCTTCAGAAAATATACCCATGTCCTACTAAAATCATCAATAAATGAAACATAATATGTGGATTTTCCAATCGAAGGAGCATCTACAAGCCCAAACACATCAGAATGAATAAGATCCAAAACAACACAAGATTTATGAGAACTCGAGTAAAATTGAACGTGGTTTTGTTTTCCATAAATGCAATGCTCACAAAAATCAAAGTCAAGATTACAATCATTCAAACCTTCAACAAGGTTTTTATTTTTCAGGGTCTTTAGATTCTTTTCTCGAATATGGCCAAGCCTTTGGTTCCATAACATAGTCTTCTCTGCATGCAACTTTGTTTCAGAAGAAAGAGCACCCTTTGGTACCCAAAAGCCATGTCCATCTGCTGAAGGTGAAACTCTCAAATTTTCGGACAAAGTATCCACAACTTTACTTTTTATAGAAGTGTTATTACACTCAACAGTGTATGCCTCTAGCTTATATAAAGTGCCAAACCCGACACCTCTAGCAACTAACATAGCACCCTTAATCATCTTACATCCTACTTCAGAAAAGACTACCTACATACCCACATCTATCAATTTGCTCACAGATAATAGATTTCATTTTAATCAGTGATATGCAACACACCATTAATCTTTTGTATTCTACCATCAAAAAACCTTATTTTAACTTTACCTCGACCAATAATGTCTAAATGTGAAACATCACCCAAGTATACCTTACCTCCATTAAATTCTTCATATTCAGAAAACCAATCTCTATTGGAAGCCATGTGAAAAGATGCACCTGAGTCAATTAACCAGGCATCATTACCTGCATGAGTCACCAAAGCTGCAATAAATGGATCACCATCTTCCTTCTCAGACTCAGAATCAAAATCAAACTTCTTCTTTTTCTTATTTGCAATCCTTACAGATATGACCTGGTTTAGCACAATTCCAACAAATGACTTTGGACTTTCTACGAGATTTCGATCTCCATCTTGATTTGGACTTATCGTGCTTCTCATTCTTCTTGTCTTTCTCCTTAGGTCTTCGATGAACGGTTAGGGCTTTCTTTTAACTAATGGATACCTTCCTCTACATCTCTTCACCAAGTAGGGCACTCACCACATCTTCAGACTTCAAAATAATAGAAGTACTACTGATAGCCATAACAAGATAATCCCACTAATCAGGCAAAGAACAAAGCAAGATCTGGAATTTCTCCTCTTTGTTCATATTAACATAGACATATACTAATTGAGCTACCAACATATTGAATTCTTCTAGGTGGTCTGTAATTCTACCACCCTCTTCCATCTTCAAGGAATACAATTTCTTCCTCGAGAAAATATGATTTAATAAATATTTCGCTTGATAGATTTCACCAAGCTTAGTCCATAGCATCTTTGCAGAGTTTTCTTCATGGACATTGATCAGAACAGAGTCTACTAGGCATAGTCTGATTAGACCCTTGGATTTTTGATCCATAACATCATACAAAGCCATCATAGTACGATCTGAGGGCCTTTGTACATTCATATCAACAGCATCCCACAGATCTCGATCTATTAGCAGATCTTTCATCTTCAGCTTCCACATCTCAAAATTTATTCCATTAAACTTCTCTGCCTCTATTCTCCCTGACAAACTTTCCATCTGAAAATTCTTGCAACAAGATCAAAAAGTGTCTTCTACACAAGCTCCCACTCAAATATGGATTAGTTCAAAAAACCCAACAACCCACAATTGAAACAAAAGGTGATCAAGCTCTGATACCACTTGTAAGGAAGTAAAGTAGCGGAACAACTTCCTACTCTAACCTTGAGAGGAGGGTAATGCAAAATCTTTTACAGATCATTACAACAATTATAGAAAACAAAAATGGACATAATAACATTCAAACCATAATATAGTGATTTATGTGGGGAAAACCCTTTTGGGAGAAAATTCCCACACTCCAAAAACCGCCCAATATATTATTCAGCAATCAAAAATAGATTACAATATACTTGTAGAGAAAGAACTTCACAAGAGTACCACTAATCAGAGATTCAAAGGTAACTCAATAGCCATAAGACTCTTACACACAACCTCTATCTCACGCACCTCATATATAGGAGATACAATACAAGAAACCGTCAAATGGTATTACAAAACCATGGGCTAAAACCACCCAATAAGGTGTAGCCAACCTTATCTCCCTTCTAAATTCCCTATGGCGTGTTAAAACACACATCAACACATGTCTCTCCCTTTTACATCTCTTTTATGTGTCTAATACATTTTATATTTCCTATTTCAGGAGTACAAACTTCCAGAGGCCATAACTTGCGAACCGTGTGTCTAATTGACGAATTGTTTGAAGTGCTTGAAATCTCACAAAGTTCTCTATCACCGCGTAAAATACTATTCCATTTAAATCCACTTTTCAAGGAGTTTTGGAGGGTCTAAAGTCCCTAAAATTAAGTTTAAACTCTAAACTCCCCAAAATTAAGTCTAAAGTCCCCAAAATTAAGTTCACCCATAGTTCCCTTAAGGGAACACAAGAATAGTTTAAGCAATACAAAGTCCAGGCTATGATAATTGCTACACATGATCATAAAAGAGTCAATGTGCACATTAGGGTCCCCATCACCATTGAACCTGTCAGCCTTCAATGATTTAGCCACATGAGGAAGGATGGTGTTCAGGATAGTAATGTCAAGGGGACTCTTCCTATAGTATCCAGGCATAGACAAATGACCAGAACCTTTGGCTAGGTTTGCAAGTTGTAACTGTTACTACCTCATATTCTATAAGATAGTGTTCAAGACAAGATTAGAGGGCAGAGAAGGTGGAGGTGCGCTATTTATGCCACCACCTCCACTGGTATCACCAAGAGGACCAGTGCCACCAGTAGATGTAGTACTAGTTCTAATCATAGAGATATGAGCTGCAACAAAGGCAGAGGTAGAGCTAATAGACATACCCATGTAACTCAAGGGAGTGGATGAGTCATTTATAATAGGAATAGTAGAATCCACCATCTGCATGTTCAATCCTAGTGTGTCAACACCGATCTGAGAACTAGAGGCATCAAGCTAGTTATCTTCAGGGAGTACATCTGCTAAGGGTACATGGTTTTTAACAATTATGGACAATGCCCTCAGCATCTCTAAACCTTTCTTATCTGAGATGAGCATGTCTCTTAGAGTGTTAACCATATTCCCATCCTAAGGGAGGACATTCTCTCGATTAAGGAACCCTTTGAAACATCCTAGGTTCTCCTCTAGAGATTGAATCTGGTCAAAGTCAATAGTGACAGTGAAGTCATGGTTAATGACAGGTGGAGAAGGCGGCAAAGAGTTTGTTTAGTCTAAGAGCTAGGAGCTAACAAGCCTCCCACGAAATTAATTTGGAGAGGACAAGAGGGGAAAGACTTGTTTGAGTCAGATAGAGGATCATTGAACATCGCGCTAGGTAGAGGATTGTAACAATCAGGAGGGAAACTTTGTTTATATGTTGTCCTGAAATGGCTCCTGTGGTAGTCTAGGTCGTAAATATCATAGACAAGCCTCATGATGCTGAGACCACACTACAAGGACATGAAGGGTTTGGTCTAAATCTTGCTAAATGGAAAGATAAAGAAAAATAGATCCAAGTGCTCAAATGGAAATTCAAGCTACATTCTCTTTGTTTTTAGATTTTAAATGTATCCAATGAACCTAAAGATAAATGCACGATACAAAAAGGAAACTAGCTTCACATCATGTTCACCAAAATTTAGTGGAGGAAATTTATTACCTCAAGGATGATGAATCCTAGAAAACAAATTGACCCTCCAATACCTCTTCTATATTGGCGCTAAGGGTGAGCCAGGGGATAAAACTAGTTTACTGTCTTAAATCTGATTTGTATGCACTTTGACATTAATTTTTTCTCTCATAAATCATATTTGCAATTGAATTACATAAATTTAGCGGTTAATAACATAAAAACCCTAATTTATTATTTTAAAATTGACTTGTGGGATGCATAATGTTTCAGTTGTGTTTTCAATTCTAATTAGTATGACATGTTATGTTCAAATTTATATGTATCTAATATCCAATATCATAATTTACATTGTTTAATTTATTGGTTTAACAGTCATTTTTACTTGGAATTGTGTTTCTTAATCATAGTTTCTAATTTTTGCATCCAATTATCTCTCCTTTGTGCATGAGTTTTGTTACCATTAGTCTCACATACAATATTCTAGTGAGAATAAGTTGTAGACTTAAGGCTTCCCATGGTTTAAATACTAAGGATATGGAGCCTCAGTTGCATAACTTATTCCATATGAATGTCGATGCTTCCTCTAATCCAACAAATGAGATCACTTATCCTCATTCTCCTCATACTTGTCATGATGTGGATGAATCACTAACTAGGGTTACTATTGACAAATTGGAGAAGTTTGATAATGAATTTGAGAATCTTCAACAATGAATGGGTCAACAATACCTAGATAGTAAGGTAATCCCATGATTGAAGGATTGAAAAGAATGGGGCAAAATGATAAAATAGGTGTGGATTTGTTGTGTAGACTTTCTCATATTGTTGATACTAATATTATGCTAGTAAAAAGTTGTGTCAAAGCTCTTAGTTATTATCAACACACTAGCCAAGTTAACCATTCCATTCCTATGCCTACATCCTTGCCTAGTGTGCCTATATTTACATCTTTTATCATGACTACTTCCACACAAAATGCTAATCCTACACAAATCATTCATGCGAGAAATCCTATTAATCAATATTTTTACATACCTCCTTATGTGAATCTTCCATTTAGTTCATAATAATCTCCCATACCAGCATACCATAATGTTTCCCCTCCTTATTCTCAACCTCGGCCTACTTAAAACAATGTTACTCCTCCACAATCTAATATGTCTAATTTCAATATATCCATCAAGGAAACCATCAATAACCTAGCTTAAACTATTACATCTTTACAACATCAATTGGCTTCCATAACTCAATCCAAGTTCAATGTTCCCACATTTGATGTAGCAAGCCCACTATCTGATGACATAGTCCATGTCATTCCTCCTAAACATATGGAAGTCCATCAAATGGAGTTGTATAATGGAAAAGGTGACCCCTTGACTCATGTGAAGACATTTCAAACTTTGTGTAGTGATTTTTCTCATGACCAAAGTGTAGCACCCTAAATTGTACCACCTTATAATTTAGTCCATATTTTGGGCCCTTACCTTAGTGTGCATCCCCCAATGCCTAGTTAAGTCCTAATTATTCCTTCATCATGCAAATGTGGCTTCATTTTCATTTCATGCATCACATGGCCCCTTAGTTTGGCCCCAAAATAGGGTAGGACTAGGGTGTGGTGCTCTAGTCCTCATTGGGACTAGGGCACCACACTTTGGTCCTCCTTAATTGGGCCCTATCTTGACCCCCTCTTGCATTCTAAAATTTGGGCAGGAAACCCCTCCCCATGTCGGCCTATGTCATAAAATTAGTACACTTTTTGATGGGAAAGTATATAAGAAGGTTTTTCCCTCTCATTTGAGGATCACATCATAATCATACAAGGGCGAAATTATAATCATCAAGCATTTCTAAAGGTCTTCAAGGTTGCATTCTTCATTCATCCATTATGGAGAAATATTACATCATTCATATGCAAACAAGTGTGTGTGATTAGGGTTTTTTTATGTTCATACCATTTCATACAACATATATGATTGCATTCAAGAAGAAAAGAGTCATTATCAATCATTGAAAATCTAAGTTATATCTTTCCAACAACCTATTTCCCTTTCTTTTTGTGTGTAGGAAATAGGTATGGAACTGCGATCTTCAAAATCGGCATTATTTGCATAGATGAATCAACCCCTTTTGGTGTGTGAAAAGTAAGGAGGACTAGAGTGATGGGAGCTCCAGTCCTCACATTTTTGGAGCTCTCTCAGGGATCAGGTCTGAATCTACTTATATTTCTCAACTCCATGTGTGCCTCATTTTAACAACTGTAG
Organism: Cryptomeria japonica; assembly: GCF_030272615.1. Lineage (NCBI taxonomy): Eukaryota > Viridiplantae > Streptophyta > Pinopsida > Cupressales > Cupressaceae > Cryptomeria > Cryptomeria japonica. The sequence continues at coordinate 599,548,970 of NC_081411.1, forward strand.
CTCACTGTTTTCATATTTTTACCTTCATTTTCAGCACTTTTCCCAAATTTCAGCAATTCAACTCACAAAGGAGGATAAATAAATCCACAACCTCTTGACTCCAATTATAATTCAGTCCTTATCATTACTGATTTGTGATTGGATCTATTGGATTCACCCCTCTTTTGAATGCGATGGCCAATTAGCAGTTTTCATCTCTCCCTAGAAACCCTAATTTTCTACCCATTACATTTTGGTGAACCCAATTCCTTACACCTTTAATTATAATTTATGTTCTCAGATCTGATTGTTTATGCAATTTTCATTTACAATTTTCATTTCCAATCAAATTTTAAAAATTTAGAGGTTAATTTCAAAATTAATTTTTAAATTTAAAATTGAGCTTGTGGGTTGTCTAATTTTGAATTAATTATTTTAGATCTAATTCAAATTCAAATTTGCAATCTTAGATCCAATTAAAAATTAATTTTAAAAATTAAGAGGTTATTTTCACAAAACCCTATTTTTTAAATTTAAATTCATTAGTGGATTGCATTTATCTCTATTTGCTTAATTAATCAAACAATCATTTTTACAAAAAAAAATTGCATTATTTAATTTTAAAATTCAAATTTCAAAATTCACATTTCAAAATTCAAATTCAAATTCATAAATTTCATTTTAATCAAATTATATAAATTTAGAGGTTTAATTTATAAGAACCCTAACTTATTTTGGTTAATTTGATTTGTAGATTGCTTCACTTTTTAACATTCATTATGGCACTTAATAGATCTGATTTATTTGCTATTTCACATATTATTACCTTTCTTCTCACTTATATTTACCAAAACCATGTGTTAGATAATGGCTTCTTTCATTTCACAATGCTTCTTTTCATTCATAGCACTTTGGCATATTGTGTTTTTAGAATTTCAAAATTTCTTCCTTTCAATCAATTTGATCTCAAATATTTCATTTATAGTGCATGTTGTTTTATGGTGATGTTTTGAGGAAAGTACATTTCATGTAGATCACCTCAAATCTTTTCTAGATCCCAATCCTAGAGATGCTAATGGAAAACCTAATACTTGTACCTCTCCTAGGGTATCTAATGTGAATGAGGAAAGAGCTAGTAGTCCAATCAATGATCTCTCTAATGGAGAGTAAGCATTGAAGAGACACATGGCCACATCTTCTTCTCATACACATACCCTTACGCAAGGAGGGAAAAATCAAAATAATGGTGTTTCCATCTCTCCACATCCTCCTTATTCTTCTAGAGCCTATCTTAATCATGAAAACATTTGTAGAGAAGATGATGTTATGTGTTTCAATCATGATCTCTCTCCCCACATAATTTTAAGCAAATATGAGGCCTTATATGATAAGGATCTTCCTTCTCAATCTACCAAAGAGGATATGCATGATGAAAGAAAGGAAAATATTACTCCACAGGATATTCCTTCTTCATCTACTAATCCCTTCATTGTTTCTATACATCCTTACACTACAAACTTCAAAGAATTTTATTATAATGTCACTCCTTATAAATTGAAAGATTCTTATAGGAGTGACTTTAATATAATATCAAAACAAGGTTTTAGAGGACGAGGACTTGGAAATTTTGAACAAGGAATTTGAGACCCTATAAACCCTCCTACACAAATTACCACAGAAGTCATAGGAAATGATAATAAATCTCCTATAGATTACCTCCTTAGGATTCAATATTTCAAAGACCATATTACAAGACAACTAGCCATTTGTTCCCGTAAAAGTGCTTCTTCTTCAAAAACTCCTTTTTGTTCATTTCTTCAGACTTGTGACCATTGAAAGAACTTATTGATAGTGGCAAAATTATTGATGAAAGAACTTACTGATGACAATCCTTCTTCTTATAATAATAACCCTTTTCATCAATCTCAAAATAATAAGCATACACCTATTGATGATCAAGAAAAATTGGCTACTAGAATCTTTTGGAAAATGAAGTATGACAAGAATGTGGTTTTTCCTTTTGTGAATTTTAGCACTAAGAATAAATAAGGTAGTGGAAATTTCATTTTTCATCATGGTGGATCTCATTCTCTTGGAAAGTGTAAATCATTTAAGGAATGTGTTCAATAATAATACGACCGCGCTCGTATATGTCTTTCAATAGATCTTGCTCTCTTTCTTGGTGAAAAGGTAGTGTTTTAGCACTCCTTTCAGCCTCATGTTGCTCCTCACCCCATGACACAAGTACTTAACTTAATTGGGGGCTCTTTGTCATTAGAGGTGGTGATTTTTGAATGTCAAATATCTTATGGTAGCAACATGATTCTCTCTTACTTCCATCATATCTCTCATCTTTAAAGTTTCACCATTTCCTTTATGGATTGAATTCTTAATAACTTGGTGTTCTTTCTTGCATAGATTTATCCTTAATGTGAATGCATGTGTGTTCCTTGGTTAGTACTTATTCTTTGTTTGAAATGAAACATTTTTTATGAATAATCTCTCCCTAGGAAATGTGTGATTCTTCTCCTTGTCCTCTTGCTTGGGGGGCAAGGATGGAATTTTCCCTTTCTCTCTTTTTATCTAAAGTATCACTATTAGCTTTAGGGTTTCATTTGTCATGTGTTGATATCCTTTCTTGCATGGAATGGTATGACTCTTATGACTAATCCCTCCTTAGGGGAATCTATGATGTTTCTTTTCTTTCTCTCTAGATCTCTTTAAATATTACCACTTCTTTAGAGGTGCATTTTACATATACTAATGTCTTTTCTTGCATTGGATATTTATTCATGTGAGTAAATTATTCATTTTCTTATGTTTTATCTCTCTTTAGAGGTTGTGTAATTTTTCTCATTGTCCTTACACTTGGGGGACAATGATTTCTCTCTCTCCTTTCTAAGGATCTACTTTTCCTTTGTTAAGCAGTGTTTTCTTCTAATTTGATGTCGTTCCCTGTATGAAGTTATTGTTTCCTCAAGGATTCTCTCTTATACAAGAGGTGAAGGTCCTTGGATACAACCTCTTCTTCACTTGGAAATGTATATCTATTATAAACTTAATTCCTCTCATTGGGTCAAAAATGTGTCATTCTTGATCAAGAATCCCTTTCACCTAGCAATAGGAGGAAGGTACAAATTCTTGTTCCCCTTCCTTTTTTTTGGTAGAAGATGCTATATTTGTTCAAGAAACTCCTCTTGGAGGTAGATGTCTTTTGAGAAAAAATATCTTCTCATCCAAGGATCCTCTTTACACTAGATGCAAGATATCTCTTTTTCAACTATCTTATCCTTACTTGAAGAGTATTCCCTCTTTAGCTTGGATTTATGACCTTGTTTCCTAAAGGATATCTCCTTGGTGTTGAAGGTAGGTATCCTTGTTTCTAAGATTCCTTAATATATCAACATAGATCTATGTTGACATCTTGGGGGGGGGCACCCATATTTCTCCCTTTGTACCATATTGTACTATATTTTTGCATATCTTTTTTGCATTTCTTAAACAAGGTGTTCATTCTCGAAACCAGAGGAAACAAACTCTTATATGAGATTCTTCACACCTAAAACTAGATGCAGCTTTGATATATGTCTTAAATGGGGTTACACATCACTGAAAACAAAGTAAACAAACTCTTACATGGGATGTCCTCGAAACCAATCATGTATGTGTTTCAATCAAGGTTACACATTCTCAAAACCATAGAAAACTCTTAGAGTGATATGTTCCTGAAGCCACACATTCACCTCTTGGCATTCACATTTACATTACATGTCTTAAACAGGTCGGTGCACACTTGAAACCAAAGGAAACAAACTCTTATATGGGGTGATATATACTTGAAACCAGACATCACTTGCACACACGCATGAGGATGAGTAGAACTATCAGAATATGAATAGACTATTCCTACTCTCCTCCCCAACATGGATCACCTAGATAAAAATATCCAGGGGTGAGGTATCTATGTCCTCTCTCATCAGTCTTCTTGTGGGTCACCTGGAAAAGCACATCTAGTGTGTATTCATGCTCTCTCTTCTTCTTCTCATGAACTCGTAGCTTTATTGATAGTTCATGGATGATGCTTTCTTTTCTCTTTTATGTGATCACTTGTATTTGTGAGATGGTTTCAATAATTATGTTAGTGGTTGAGACATTTTGATATTGAGGTCTCTTAGGCTAGTTGACTTGAGATCTTGTCTTTATCTTTTGTTGTGTGTCTTTTTCTATCGTTACCTTTATTTGTCTTTTCATCTTTGATTGAATTTTTGTTTTTGTCTTGTTTTTTGGTGCCCTTTCATATGATTGAGTGATTTAAGATCCTAAGATTTGGGCTTGGTTCCTCAAAATTATACTCCCTTACAATTAGTCCATATTTTTGGCCCTCGCCTTAGTTTGCATCCCCCAATGCCTAATTAAGTCTTGATAATGCCTTCATCTTGCAGATATGGCTTCATTTTTATTTCATGCATCACATGGCCCCTTAGTCCAGCCCCAAAATAGGGTAGGACCAGGATGTGGCGCTTTTGTCCTCATTAGGACTAGGGCGCCACACTCTGGTCCTCCTTAATTGGGCCCTATCTTGGCTCCCTCTTGCATTCTCAAATCTGGGTGGGAAACCCCTTCTCGTGTCAGCCTATGTCGAAAAATGAATACAAATTTTTATGTGCAAGTATATAAGGAGGTTTTCCCCTCTCATTTGAGGATCACATAATAAGCATACAAGGGTGAAATTATAATCATCAAGAATTCAATCATTGAATCATTCATCATTAAGTATTTCTACAGGTCTTCAAGATTACATTATTCATTCATCAATTATGGATCAACATTACATCATTTATATGCAATCATGTGTGTGTGATTAGGGTTTTGTCATGTTCATGCCATTTCATACAACATATGTGATTACATTCAAGAAGCAAAGCATCATTATCAGTAATTGCAGATCTGAGGTATATCTTTCCATTATTTATTTCAATATTTGCAATATTTCAGTCAAGGTTAATTCCTTAACCGGGGTTTGACTTAGGAAAACCCCTATTCCCAACCTATTTCCCTTTCTTCCTATGTGCTTGAAACAAGTATGGAGTTGTGATCATCAGAATCGGTGTTATTTACAGAGATGGATCAACCGCTTTTGGTGTGCAAAAAGTTAGGAGGACCAGAGCAACAAGCACTCCGGTCTTAACATTTTTGGAGATCTTTTGAGGATCGAGTCTAAATCTACTTATATTTCTCAGATCCAGGCGTGTGCCTCAGTTTGATGACTGTAACTCACTATTTCTACATTTTTACCTTCATTTTCAACGCTTTTCCCAAATTTTAGCAATTCAACTCACAAAAGAGGGTAAACAAATTCACAACCCCTTGAATCCAATTAGTATTTAGTCCTTATCATTATTGGTTTGTGATTGGATCTATTCGATTCACCCTTGTTTTGAATGTAATGGCCAATTAGCCATTTTCACTCTCTCATGGTGGAAACCCTAATTTTACACCCATTACACAAAGACTTATGGCCAAACTATTTACTAGAAACTTTAGAGATAAAGCCTTTCAATGGTATTGTTCTTTGTCTCCTTATTCTATTAATTCTTTTTAACAATTGGCTAATGCTTTCATTATCTTTCATTCAACAATTTTAAAATAGCATTGGTCCTAAGATTAGTTTGACTAATTTGATCCATTGCAAGCAAGGAGTTAAAGAAAAAGTGACTAATTTTATTGGCATATATATACATTTGCATTCACAAATTACTTATCTAGTGCCTGATCATAATGTTGAAAGAATTTTTATTACTAATTTATAAAAACATATTAGTAAAAAGCTTTTATTTTCTTAGTTTACTTCTTTTATGCAATTGTGTGCAATGATTCATAATTATCAGCTTCAAGTCAATTTGAATTATCCTCTTCAATGGCTCTAGTTGATAAGAATTAAAATGCTCAACAATTGTTTATAAATTTTAAACCCAACAAAGGTTTCATCAAGATAAATGACAACATCAACACTCAACTGGCAACCATGACATCAGGTGTGGCCTCTTTATCCAAATACTTTAGAAAAGAAGTAAATCCTCTTTCTAATTATTTGCATAGTATAATGTTGAGGTTGATGAATGCTAATGTGTTCCAATTGCTAGCTTACCATTATCCTAAAGCTTTTTGTCAATGTCACCGTCAACTTGGCTATGATATTGAGAAGTGTTACAAGTTGAGAAGTAAGATCCAATACTTTGTTGATAACAATTTTATATATATGTAGCTGGTGTCAATGACAAAGGAAATAAATTGGTAGCTTCTCCTAATAAAAACCTTCAAATCTTTACCAATTTGTTGCCTTCTCATTCTACCAATGTTGTTGAGTACGAGTCTCTTGCTTTTTTACCTAATGACATTGGTATAGAATCTAATAATGTTGTGAACATTGTTGACAAGCCTACACCTACAAAATACCTATGCATTACTTTAAATTCTAGTGAGACTATTGTTGCACCTGATAGCCCATTATATATCATTACAAAGATCAAAGAAAAACTCTCACAAGGGGTGCTCATTGATCTAGTATGTATGGTGAATGTGATTACTGAAGAATATTTGTATACTCAACAACTGCATCAAGTAACATATGATAAATTCGATGTTATGGTTAAGGTACATATGATGGTTTCTCTTGACCTACTATTGGTTCTATAACCCTTCCCATTGAGTTTGGTAATAAGTTCTTAGATGTCACCTTTACTATTATTCCTACATCGGATTAGTATCATATGAAGTTTGAACATCATTTGCTCTCTTCCATGAAAGTCATCCCTTCTACAATTCATAAATGCTTGAAATTCCATCATAATGGAACTATTATAATAATTAATCATAGCCTTTACCAACCCATTATGAAGTGTGGAAATTTCACTCTTGCTTACTTTTGGTCTAAATAACTTGAGTCTCTCAAGCATCAAAATGACATGTTTCTCTTATCTTATCAAAATTGGAAAAATGAGATGATTATAGCCTTTAGTAAACCTAGAGACCCTACACCCATGGATATTCCTCCTCCTCATAATGGACTTGGTATTATTCCTACTCCTATTCCTCCTATTGATGCAGGAACATCCTCAATATTTGAGCAATCTTGCATCAACCAAAAATATTATTTTTTGTTTAGATCTTGTTCAATTCAGTGTGAAGTTTTGTGTGTTCCTATCGGTATGTTCCGGTAGTTGCTTGCTTTTCATTGCAAATCATATTTTGGTTTTCAGGATGGTTCTTATGTTTAATTCCATATTCTCAGTTCATTTGAATTCTTTTCCAGCAAGATATTGCTTCTGGTTTGACTATTTATGGGTTCTGGAGCAGTTTTGGGCTTACCGGTTGGAGATTTCTTCTTTTCCAGAGCAGTTTCTTGGTGTGTGGATCTATTTTGGGTCTTGCTATATTTTCCTAAGTCCTTGGTCGACCTTCCTATTGATCTGCACTTCTTGGTGGTTCTTTTCCAGAGAATTTCCTTTCATTCTTAGGGCCGACCTATTTACACGTTTCATTTTCCTATCTTGATAAATGTAATATTTTGTGGCTGACCTAAATATGTTTCGAAGGGTATATATATGGTTTATATGGTCATTTGTAGGCATTCGATGAGTATGAGATTCTAGATTCATGATTACAGATCTGGATGACTCAGGGATTTCCGAATGGATTGAAATCTGGCATGTTAGTCTGCATGTAACCGGTTAATTACTAGATGTTCTATGATGACTATATAATGATAATCGATCGGTTACCAGAGGTTATAAGACAATAATATGATCTGATTCTATGATCTTTTAATATTTTATTGTTGTTTCCATTGTGTTACTCTTGTTGCATGATCCGGTCCATTCTCTTTGAGGACTCACTGGATTATGGCTACACCAAGTGGTATCAGAGCTGGTTATGAACCGATTGGTGGAAGAGCTAGTTGTGAACCTTAAGGCATTCCTTAGGGTGAGTAGATTTTCAAGTGGAGGTAGGTTGTGAGTGTGTTCAATTGATTTCCAAGTGTGAGGCAATTGAAACTAGTAGTCAAATTTCCAAGTTGACGCAGTTCACTAGGGAAAGGGAGGAGATGCCACCTAGAAGGATGAACCCCCAGAGGGTAGAGAAGATGATGGAGGATTTCAAGAATGAGATGAGGAACGAGATCCGGAATGCATTGGCTGGTTTGTGGAGGAATTTGGAGTCTAAGGATGAATATGAAGAAGTTGGAGAAGAGCTTGAGGCGGAAGAGGCTGAAGGACCGGAAGATGGAAGAGAAGAAAGATTTATGAGAGTAGTGGCACAAGAAAGTAAAATACATAAAGTGGAGGTTCCAAAAAAATTTGAAACACTGAATCCAGAGGATCTGATTGATTAGATGGAGAGTTGGAGGATTACTTTGAGTTTGAGGATGTTAAGGACCCACAGAGAGTCCAGTTGGCATAGACTAAGTTGAAAAGGCATGTTGCCTTATGGTGGAAATAATTGCAGAGAGACAGAGTGGAGAATGGTGAAATGAAGATCAACCGGTGGAGACAAATGGTTGCAATATTGGAGGCCAAGTTCATAGTGAGACTATGAGTTGGAATTGTTCAAGAAGTTGCAGAACCTGAAGCAGAGAAACATGAGTGTGAAAAAGTATACCGAGGAATTCTACAAGGTGATGATCAGATGTGGATATAGAGAGATGGATACAAAAAAGGTGGCAAGGTACATAAATGGACTTGCATTTAACAATCAGGATGAGATGAGTATGCTGAGGATTTCCATAGTTGAGGAAGCTTACCAGTATGCTTTGAAGGCTGAGGATAAGGTGAGAAGACGATAATAAAATAACCCTAGAGGGAAGGAAAGATACAAAGGGAAGATGAGTGGAAGTATAGAGAAGCAGAATGTGGAAGATGAATCAAAACCTAAGTGGAGTAAAGAACCGAATCAAAAAACATAGAGGAAAGGCAGTGGCAATAGCAGCAGAGAATTTCCCAAAAAATATTTCAAATGTGGAGAAATCGGACATAGATTTTATGAAACTAAGTAGGGAATGGCAAGAAGTTATGTGTCAAATGAGGATGAGGAAGCTGAAGTTACCGAAACTAGTTGTACACTAGAGCAAGGAGAATCCCTTATGTTTGGAAGAGTCATGATAGAGCAGAGCAATGAAGATACCGGACCTACTCAGAGAAGGAGTCTTTTTTGGACTGTGTGCAAATTAGGTGGTAAGTGTTGCAAGGTTATTGTGGATAGTGGAAGTACTGATAATTTGGTATCTAAGGAGATGGTAGTGAAGCTTGGATTGAAGAGGCTTGAGCACCCTTGTCCTTACAAGGTAAGTTGGTTACAAGATGATCAAAAGTTAGAAGTAAAGGAGAAGTGTTTGGTGAGTTTTAATATTGGAACTTTTAGGGATGAGGTCTTGTGTAATGTTGTATCTATGAGTGCTTGGCATGTCTTATTGGGAAGACCTTGGTAGTTTGATAGAGGAGCTATTTATGACTGTAGAAGAAACCTAATCACTATTGAGAAGGATGGGAAGAAGTTAACATTGGCTTATTTGAAGGAGAAAGAGAAGGAGGTGAAAAATTTGAGTCTTGAGAGAAGTTGCGATACTGAGAAACTGATTGCAGAGGTTATATGGGAAAGTGGCATGAATTTTCAAAAGGATTTGATAGATAAGTCTGATAGATAAATGGAACCGGATGGTAGTAAGGTTGTGATAGTGAGCCGGATGAAGTCTTGTGGTAGAAATAGGTTAGATTTACAGTAGAAAGAGAGTAGTAAGCAGAGATAGGGTGCAGGTCTGAAGCAAGGGAAGAGAAATAAATAGGGTCAAGAGTTAGAGAATCCGAGTGAGGTTCCGGAAGAGCTAAGGAAGAGGTTTGCAGATAAGGAAGATATTTGGATCAGAAATGAGCATGGGATCTATATCTTGAATCCTTTTCGATGTTCATGAGTTTTCTCTCATGGAAAATCTCTTTCTACCTGGGGTGACTAATGCAGGAGCATCCCCGGTCTTTGAGCAATTTTGCATCAACCAAAAATATTTCTTTTTGTTTAGATCTTGTTCAGTTCAGTGTGTAGTTTTGTGTGTTCTTGCCGGTATGTTCCGGTAATTGCTTTCTTTTCGTTGCAGATCATATTTTTGGTTTCTAGGCTGGTTCTTGTGCTTAATTCCAAATTCTCAGTTCATTTAGATTCTTTTCTAGCAATATATTGCTTTTGGTTTGACTGTTTATGGGTTCTGGAGCAGTTTTAGGCTTACCAGTTGGAGATTTCTTCTTTTTCAGAGCGGTTTCTTGGCATGTGGATCTATTTTGGGTCTTGTTAGATTTTCCTAAGTCCTTGGCCGACCTTCCTATTGATCTGCACTTCTTAGTGGTTCTTTTTCAAAGAATTTCCTTTCATTCTTGGGGCTAACCTATTTACACATTTCATTTCCTTGTCATGATAAATGTAATCTTTTGTGGCTGATCTGAATAGTTCTAGAGGGTATATATAGTTTTATGTGATCATTTGTAGGTAGTCGATGAGTATGAGATTCTAGATTCATGATTAGAGTTTTGGATGACTCTAGGAGTTTCGGATGGATTGAAATCTAGCATGTTAGTCTGCATGTAACCAGTTGATTACCAGATGTTCTTTGATGACTATATGATGATAACTGGTTAGTTACCGAAGGGTCTAAGACAATAATATGGTCTAATTCTATGATCTTTTAATGTTTTATTATTGCTTCCATTGTGTTACTCTTGTTGCATGATCTGGTTTGTTCTCTTTGAGGACTCATCGGATTATGGCTTTACCACCTATATATATCTCGGTCTCACCTCCTAAATCCTACAAAGTAAAGAACTTGGAATCTAGTATCTCTAAACCTATTGGGATTTCTTTTGTTCCTCCCCCTATAAAGGAAGAAAATAAACCTATGTCCATTGATCATAAACCTCTGCAAGTCTCAACTAAAACTAAAAGCAATCGTTGTACGAGAGAACGTTAATGGCGACGTCATTCCAATGCTCATGATCTTGCCTCCCAAAAAATTTCCATGTCAAAGATACCAAAAGTTGACTTGGTCCCATTTGGATAGCCTTCACCTAACCCTAGGGAGGAATTTCAACTTAGATCACCTAAATTAAAGATTCTTGAGAAAAATGATGGTTCAACTTCTTTTTGTATTAAAGATCCTATTTTTATTAATCTAGACGATGATATGGATGATGATAATGTTGTTTATGCTAAAAATGTTGATTCTAATGATTATGAGGATATGCATGAGCTTGTTGAAATAAATCATGAGTTATCTTCACATTTTTCAAAAAGCATTAACCCTAGCTCATAGTAACAAACCAAGTGATTCATCCTTACAACATGGTCATTGTATGGAAGTTGTGCTTGAAGTGGATCCTCTTGCATCTTATCCACCATCCCTAGATGATGTTAAGAAAGATTGGGACGTAGATAATTTGCTTGACTAGCTTCATTTATGTCATAGATTTTCTTTTGTGTGTTTGCTTGTTCGTAATATGTTTCCCCTATGATGTGCTACTTGATATGTTTTTGTGTTATGTTAGGTTCTCTTTAAATTACCCTTGTTACTCTATTGGTGCAAGGTAATATAAAGTTTGAATCTATTGTGACATTCTTCTATAATTTAAATTCCTTTATATGTTGTATCTATGTTATGTTGGACATGTGTTATTGTTCGTTAATGTGCCTTGTGTTGTCTACTTGAGGATAATGCAAAGCATTGACATCTCTTTTTGGTCTCTTCCATATTGACTCGAAAAGGCATATATATGTTATCTCTTGTGTTCTTCTTCCATTGTGTTCATAGTTCCACTATCTTTGGGGGATGAGTAAAATTTAATAAAAATATTCTTGATATACATTATTTATCTCATGCTCTCTCTTTCCCTTTCATGTGTTTCCCCTTTTATCTTGATATTATAGTGAGATCCTAAAGTCCCTAGGGGCTTGGTGTGTCTTGTCTCTTTGATATCTTGATGAATTTTTTTCAATGCGACTTTGTACATTACTATGAGTATGTTTAATCACATACTCTCACTAAAGTGGGGGCTAAATGTAGCATCGTAAATTGTATCAACATATAATTTCATCCTCGCCTAGACCTCACCTTGGTGCTTCATCTTCTAATTCACAATGACTATTATGATTATGCTCACACCACTTACAAACTTGCATTTTCACTACCTTCCATGCCTTCTCCCCAAATATAAGTCTCAATTCTCAAGACCAGGGCATTGGGAGACCTGGTCCTCTTAATCAAGACCAAAATTTGGTCCTCAAAACAATCACCTCAAGTGTGAGAGAAATATGACCCCATGTCAGGCTACTCCAAAAATTCAACTAATTTTTGGGTAGACAATTATAAAAGGATTTATACCTCTCTCATTTGAAACCTAAGAAATATCCTAGGTGAATCAAGATCCTAATTACACTCTAGAAAATTCAATTCAAGTGAGAAAGTGTTACCCCATATTTTTCACTCAAAATTTTTCTTACATTGGTATATTTGTGCCGAGATAATGTGTGTTTAATTCAGCATAATTAATTATCTTAATTTGTCATCTTTCTTCTTTAAGTCTATATCGGTCAATGCGTCTTTATGCCTAAGTGTCTGCATGTTTGAACCTGGAGTTTAGTTCAAGAGTTCATTGGTTCATTGGTTCATTGAGTCTCTGTGTGTATTATGCCTTAGTCGTGGCAAGTCTAATTTGTGTAAAAAAATTCATGTGGAGAATGAACTTGAACCTTCATTGGTTCAAGGTTCAAGGTTCAAGGTTCAACGCACGGGAGAATGCAAAGGAAAAGTGATTAATGAAGCATACTGGTGGGAAAAATTTGTAATTTTGAACCTTTTGATTGAAACTCATGGTTCAAGGTTCAAGGTTCAAGATTCAAAGGTTCAATAGTTCAAGGTTCAAGATTCAATGGTTCGGTCTGACTGTCCAATTCTGCACGTATTCGCCAACCAAAAAATGCAGCCAAAACAAAGTTGCAAATTTTCAAAATCTAAAGACAACCCACCTAATATTTTGGTCTTAAATGCTCCTACATTTAATTTTGTGACCATACAAGCTCATATGATGTATTATTTTAGTATTTTCTCAGTGCAGCAATATGGTTGGCAGGGTCAGTTTACAAAGGAAGTACCCTGATTTGGCGATCTGTTCAGAAATGGTTAAAAACCCATTTTTAATTTTAAATATCATAACTATTCACAAATTTTAATGGCTCTAGGATGTGTAGTTAATCTGGAGTGAATTTACTAAAAAGTGGTTGCAAGTGTAATGTCCCGCCAGGAACCTCGAAGGAAAACCCACAACAAGGGTGAATTTTTTTTTTTTTTAAGTATAAACATAATGAGTGCATTTACACGACATGCACAACAACACAAGTGGAAGACTTACACCAGAATTCCTTAAGGGTTACCAATGAAGAATAAACTCCAAAAGATAAATTCCACAATAACCATAAATCCAAATATACATTATTAACTCAAAGGTCACAAGAAGCCATGAGCAAATAAAGATGCACCATTGAAAGATAGAAAGGATACATTATAATTCCACTTCAATAAGTATGTACACATATCATAAAGGAAACTGATGAAAACATCCCAACATAGGATTACATTTCTCTTCCAATACATAGCTTCTCAATATACATATAAGGATACAACTTAACCAAATACAAGGTTACAAAAGATCAATGATACAATGACCACAAGGGTATCCAAAGAATAATAATCTCCAACATGAGATTATGCATGAGCCACAAACCACAAAAGCACTTGCGAAGTCGATCCTCGCATGAAGATACAAACAAGAACATCTAATGGGAAGTGGCACTACCACCCGACCATGTAATTCCCAAAATGGAATCACCCCACTATGCTAGGAGATAGCTAAGGACCCTCAAGAAAGAAAAAGCATGACATGATCGACAAAACAATATGACTCCATGACAACACAAAATGACTCCACAATAATCCAGGTGACTCAACATCACAATACATAAGTGAACTGCCATCACAAAACACAAGTGTACCTAAAGAGAGAGTGTCATCGCATAACTTGATGGTTACCTCGTTAGGCTCTCATAGGTCCCAGCTCTCTATCCTGGTAACCTCTCCTGAACCTCCAACTCCAACTAAGTCTCATGCAGACCCTTCTAGCCTTTCATGAAGACAAAGTTGTCAGTATACCATTCCAGGCCTTCTCACTACATGATGAGCCTCAGTACAAGCACTCACCCATGCACGAGGTACACTTATCTTATTAATGTTATGAACTAGCCACCTAATCAATTAATTAAATTATCACTTATTATCTGACTTTCGTAGGGGCAACCTGCTCGAAAGCCACTCTCTCAAAGGACACTAAACAGACAAGGTCACTCCCCGAGGACCCTATGGCGAAGCAGACAGCCATTACACCACTATCAGAAACAAGTGGTCAAACAAGGACATACTTACTCTTGGCTAACCATAAGGCAAAGACACTACATGGTTACGACAATCAAGCCAACATATATCACTTGGTCAAAGGTACCAAATACGCCACCACAGGACGACTGAACCACGGACCAGAAATAACACATTATAAACTTGCAAGGATAGCTATTTCACTAAGTCCGCACTCAGATAAATCTTTGAGGAAATCAACATCATAAACACTTGCAACATCATTGATTGAAAATTAAATAAAACACTCTTTTCCAGCAGGCACATCTTATCAATTTCCAAATCAATATTCCATCAGGAATGAAATCCATAGTAAACATTCAACCGAATAAAAACATGAATTCCTAACAGGCTTTTTAATTCGTTTCCAGAATATACCCAAAATAACCAATTTGAATTCTTAATTCATGCCTTGATTTCCATTGATAAATTTATTAACCACATAATAAACATCACATGAAAATCACCTTTTATTTTTATTTGACACAAAATCCATTCTAAAATATATTTCATTTATCCCAAAAACTACTCTAACATATATTTCATTTATTAAAAATTAACTTTATAGAACTAACCAGTTTGAACTGGTAAAGGGACATGGTTACACGGGGGTCAAAATCAACCCGTAGCAGTACTGTTGTTGGGGGCCGCAGGCACTACCTGCCAGTAGTACTGTTGTCGACCAGTAGCAGGCACTACCAACCGATAGCGTTGCTGCCGACCAGTAGCTTGTGCTACCATCCAGAAGCACTGCTACCAACCGATAGCGGTGACTGTTGACCAGTAGTTCTACTACCGTCAGTAGCAGTAACTACCGACTGGTAGCACGTAGCAGTACTATCGACCAGTAGTACTACTACCTGTGGGCAGCAGAGACTACCGACCTGCATGGTGGGACTAGCCCACCACGAGGTGAGGTAAGGTCAACAAACAAAAACAAATAAAATACATGCCTCCAAGGCATTAAAACCAACACTCTACCCAATCGTTTAAATAAGAAAATGATTCATTTCCAGAGCATTTCACAGCCACACACATACACAGTGCCAAATCCAATTTTCAAATGGAAATTTACCAATAAGGAAAATGGTGAAATAAAATCCCCCGGAAACCCCAAATCTTGGACAACAAGATACTAGAAAGCACACAGTAAGCTAAATCTAGTTCATTCTTTCCAAATAGAGAGGTAAAACTAGAAATTGATTTTCAAGAACAAACACACAGCAGATAGAGAAATGAACCATTTCCTTCCTAATTGCAGCCATATGATATAAGTTCACAAAACCAATCAATAATAAACGCTCTCTCTTCCATTCCAAACATTCCACAAGAATCTACAGGCAGATTGCATAATTTCCACACACATGAAGCAAACTGAAAAAATTTCAAATAACAAATTTCAAAACAAGAAGAGAACCTCCAACCTTGAAGAAATAGCAAGCAAAGAGATGAAGAGTTTTTAGTCTTGCAAACTAGGTCGAATTTCTAGTCCCTCCAGAAAGTTTTCCTGAATTTTTCTCCAAAAATCCCTCTCTTCCTTCTTCCCGTGACAGAATAGCATGAAAATTATCTTTTAACCTAAACTTTCTAGGTGAAAAAGTTTCCCAACCAATCAGATTTAAAATTTTAAAACTCAAAAGCAATCAGATTTTACTCCTTTTTCAAAAATAATTCTTTTCCAACAATTAAAATGAAAAAGTCAAATGGAAAAGTAAAAGGGAAAGTTTTTATTAATTTCTATTTCCAAAAATACTTCCTTTCAACATAATCATTTAACATTTAAATGGCTAGGCAATTATTCATTTCCTTCCAAAATATATCAATGCACTTTACAAAATAAATAAGCCCTTTAACCATTTAGTCTAGCAAACCATTAATTAAATAAATCAATAATCACAGAGCATAATAATTAACTAATTACGTCAACATAAGATATCATCATCCATTCAATTAAATGACCATTTAATAAATGGAAGCACACAAAACAAAGGATGATCAAATGACGAATCACAAATGACCAAACCCAAGCACTATGACTCGCATACCAGCCAAACAGGAAAGACAACCGACTAACAACACTCACGTGAGTGTAACTGTGGGTCAAGTTAGGGTACAACCACTATCTTCTCCACTCCCATCGGATATAAAAAGACATGCTCAAACCTATGCAACTAGGTGGAGTCGATACCTCGTACCTACCCGGTACTAGTACCTGCAATGTCTTGCACCAAGAACCATACATGCATATAGACCAATATATATATATATATATATATATATATATATATATATATATATATATATATATATATATATATATATATATATATATATATATATATACAGACATGACATGCACACCGATGAAGGAGAATCGTGACGTTCCCTGTCTCACCGGAGTGAGTGAAGGAAAATCATCCCCTCGCATCCCAATACACTTGCAAACACGCAACATATAAATAACGCATCACAATATAAGGTAAAAATTTCAGTCCATGATAATGATCCATAAAAATAACATTAATCATAAGCACTAAGAAACTACATAAAAGCATACACCATACATCCAGATAAAGCATGAAATAACATCGCATAACATCTGAATCAATATACAAAAATGTTCCACTAAACAGTCACTGAAGTAAATCAAAATATACAAAAGAGGTTGATCGAGGAGTACTACAGCAAGAAAAATTAAACTTTCTTACCTATTTATGTATAATATTTTAAAACACTTTAAGATGTTTTAAAATATGTTTGAGAGCAACAATTTCATGGGAATATGAATTTTATTCCCTTTATCAAGAATCAGTTATTGATAACTAAAAGTCTCTTAAAAAAAGTAGGCTATATATATGTAATGAAAAGAAAGAGTTGAGGATTTTTCTTCTTTTTTTGTTGTAAAAAAAAGATAGCAGCATAGTTTTCTGGACTACACAGTTTTATTTTACAAAGGTGTTGAGTTTGTGAATCCACATTTTGGCATTGATGGAATGAAGAATATTTTGTTGATCTATGCATTTATCAATATTTTATTTTGATTACAATGAGCTTTGTTTCTCTTGTGATTACCTTTCATTGTCTTTTTTGTTACATTAAACTATGTATGCATTTAATTCTGAACCTTTGATTTTAGAAATAACTTGTATATTGGAAAGAAATCTACTATTATCTCTTTTCCTAGGCATTCTGATCCCCCTTGTCTTTTGAGGCATGAGAGAGACTCGATCAGAGTCCAGGGCATTTTGATTCTATTGGAAAGGGTATTTTTGTGGGTGTGGGTAATTAAACTGTGTTTTACCTATCTTCATTCACTTTATTTTAAAATAGTTTTTGACATCTACTTTCATGGTTATGGGTAGATGTTAGTTTTCCTTTATTTCTTTCTGGTTAAAAGCATATTCAGAAAACATACATTTTATCCAACGAAGGGAGTTGTACCTTCATATCAAAATTTAGAGATCACTTACAATTTCCATTACAAGTGACTCAATTGTTGGTTCCTTTTTGTCTTTCAATTTAGGCATTTGGGAATCATTTTTGAAAGATATTTAAGATTGACAATTTTGTTAACCAACAGAAAGAAATCAGACATTCATCAAGCATTAGAGAAGAAGTGAAGTCAAGTTCAAGAATTCAAGATGGCATCCATGATCATCCTTCTATGAGGACATTCTACATGAAACCCTAAAACCCTTTTGTGAGGATTCAAGCAAGCTTCATCAAGGTATGCATTTCAATTACAAGCATTTCATTTTAGATCTGGCATTTCCCTCAAAAGGAAAGCATCTTGCTACAATTTTTGTTTCAATTATTATCTCAATTTCAAGGTTAATTCCTAAACTAATGTTTGACCCAAGGCAAACCCCTATCCACAACACTTTCTTCTTTATTTTTATATGTAGGGAATTAACTTAGGAGTTGTACTCATAGATTTTGATAGAATTGATGATAACTAATAGGTTCAACTTTCAACAGAGCAAAATTCTCAAGACCAGGACAAATCTCTACTACCTAGTCCTAGAAAATCAGGTCGAACTTTCCTATAGATTCTAAACATCTTATTTTGCCTAGATACATGTTTGTGGCTCTGTTGGATATTTGCAACATTACGTTTTCATCAATTTACTTTAATTTCTCAAATACTTGCCTTAAATTCAACTTTATTATTCTAATTGCATTTTCAACTCAAATAAAAAGGGAGTAAGACTTTAATCAGCATTCAACCCTCTTCCTAATAGAATTAAGGTTGGATCTATTGTGTTTATCCTCCTTTTAATGTTTTGGTATGAGAAAGTTAGGTCATTTGTCATTTCATAGTTTACAAAGAATAACTTATGAAACCCTAATTTTCCCACCCAATACAATCTTTCATGGGAAATACTTACCACGATTGATGTTACTATAGTCCTTGTTATCTCTTTAGCCCTCATAATATTTATAGCCTACAAAGACCTAATATTAATGTACTAAGTTATTATCATCTTGGTAAATTAGTTACCCCTCCTTTTGATCAAGTCTCTACTTAATAATCTTGTCTTAGTTATTACTTTTGATTCACCAATTCTATTTTTCTCATGATGTTACCACAACAAGCGGAGTCTTGTAAAGAATAAACCAATTGAGTAATCATATGTGTGTAACTAGTGATAACCTTTATCTTAGAATAGTAGTAATTTCATTATAGTGTGGATTAGTACTCTATCTTGAGTTTCTTGAACTTACCACTACTACCCAATATTATGCATACTATGTCTCTCTTTACAAATCTAGGTATAACTACCTTTTGATCTAACCAACCAATATATAGTTGTAGTTAAATTTTATGATCAAGTATCTAACTTTCAATAGAACTTATATGTACTTCTAGATGTGTAGACATGTTGCAGGAACTGAGATCGAGAGAGATAAATATATGGAGGTAAAGACAAATGGGCAACTTGTGCAAGAGAAGGTATGTTTACTCGATGGCTAAAATATGTAATTATTTATTATTCTTTGTACTTAATGCAATGTTAACATGGTTTAAAAATTAAATAATGGTACGCTCTATTATATCTTAAATTAGGTAATATTCTATTGCAAGTTTGTGTTTTAAAAAAAAATTACAACTTAGTCAAGGATATGTAGTATTATATGTTGTTTTGTGTTCTTTTTTAAGTGAAATATTATGCATTACACCTCAATCTAGTCGTAGAAACTATATTTGAACCCTTATTAAATCCCAACCCTAATTAATCCATAATAATAATAGTGATCCTAACTATAATAGTACCCATGTCTAAACTATAATTAAAACCCTAACCCTAACCCTAATTATACCCTAAATCTAAACCTAACATGACTATGACATAAAATGTAACTTTAAACCCAACCCTAACCTTATTTATAAAACTAATAGTAATTATAGTTATATCTCTATTAATAATTGTATTTCTCACTCTAACCCTAATTGAAAATCAACCATAATTCAATTGTAAACCTGCATGCAAATGAAAAGTTGCCCTATTTGTCAATAGTATGATAATAATTTTAATATTATATCAATAATGTAATATATATGACTAATATTAACAATATTAGTATAATACTAATATTATTAATAATATAATACCTTCATTTGCATGATTATACTAAATCAATATTAATCTATTTCTCTTACACATTTCATCTCCCATTGCTACTAGCATATATATCTTAAAATTATACATCAAGATATATCTTTATTGAGGCATCTATTAAATTGTCATATATTATATTTATGTAAAATCTGTGAGAAAATTAAATAGATTCTTTTATTACATCTAAAATATTTCAAATATGTTGTGTAGAATCTTAATTTTTCTTAAAGTTTTATTAGCATTATCTCATTTGTCTAAGATTTATTGAATGTGAGGCTTCATTTTGGTTGCATGGTAATTTAAATGGCCAATGTTTTTGATATTGAGTAAAGAGATAAATCCTAAGCATTTTATATAGCATATCCTAATATGTTATGTCTAACCATTAAGGTTATATATAGTACAAATGACAAGTGTAAAATTATCAAGTCCATGAATAGGACTCTTAGAAGAATATGAGGTTGCACTATAACATAAATTGAATCAAACTTTTAAGGATGTATTGTTATTAGGTGTATATATTCATGTGTTGGTCCAATGGATATATTGCTCTAGTGACTTGGTAATCAAGAATATTCTTAAAATAAGCATATTACTATTGTGATGTTTTTGGAAGTTCAAATGATTAAATAATTATATTATAATACTTGGCATCATTGGATCATATTATTTACTACCCCACATGGAGTCATATTTAGCCTTTTCTATAAATGTTACTTCATGAAGATATTTTGACCCAAACTACCATAGAATGTGATATAAATAGATAGAATATTTTATATTGATTCATATTTATGTGGAAGGATTTATTTAGAATTTTTTTTCATATAATTTCCTATTGCATAAGGTGTGTTGTTTTAGATAGTTTATAAATGGGACTATAGTATGTAGAGGTAGTTCAAAGACCATGTTCCCACTAACTTGTTCATCTTAGTATATTGAACTAATTAATTAGATTAAGACCATATATGTTTGTGTTACATTTTTTTTTTTAATCTTCCTTTCTTAAGCTCATCCTTGGGTTCTTAAGGGAAATTATCAGCCATTGACATGATTCCCATTTAGGAATATACCTTATTTATGTATGTGATAAAATTATTTTTTTCTAGTACTTTATAGATTACCATGACTAGGGGATACTTTAATAATTGAAATCATAGGAGAACTATATAGGAGTCATATCCTATTTTGAAGGAGGTATATAGCTACTATTCCATGGGTGAAAGATACCCATATGAATCAATATATAGGAGAGGGTTACAAAATAATTCTAATATTTGGATTTGTTGGTAAACTCTTTTTTATCTTATCTCTTTAGTATTCTTTAGCTTGACTTTGAAGTTGCATTACATGGATATAAATTCACCTTCTAATTAATGTGCCCCACTACATGGATTTTAGCCAATAAATGGTAATCAATCATCATCAATCTTATCTTCTTTAGAGTTTGTGATGTTTGGATTTCTACAAAATACTTCAATCTAGGAGGAAATTTTAGAGTCATTTTTGTTGTGGTTTTTCTTCGATGTCAATGTGTGATGATGACTCTAGACTTGTCTAAACTAAATTTATCAATTTTATTAGGCTAGACATACTTGTATTGTGTCTAAGATTTGTGATAAGTATAGGTGGTATGGGTTAGCCTCAAGGCCCTAGTGAGGTTTATTATTCTAAGAAATAATGCCATCATAAACTTGGTCACAAAATGACCATGAATGAATTAAAGAGTCTTGTTAATTTTGTATCCAATGATGATGTTAAATTAAGAAATTACAATATTAGGAGATTAGTTTTTAAGTTTTATAATCTTCATGTGTGTTGGGTTAGGAGTTTATAAGTTTTATAAACTCCTTACATGCATTCTTGGTACATGGTACAAAATTTGTAGCAAAATGGATATAAATTCTAAACTACTAGTTATTTTTCTTATAAAAGTAAATCTATTTGGCAAAAAATTAAAATTTCAATGGACTAGTACTAAATTTTGAAGAAAATGATAAAAAACAAGTGTGTGTCTGACCAACATATGTACAAGAAAAACATTAAAAAAATTTATAAAACTTTAGATATAAGTAGAGGACACATGCCCAAGTGTATCACATATTTTTTTGTAATTGTTTTTCCAGTAAATAATTAGTTGTGATTTATTTACTAGAACTTTTTAAATATACAAATTTCTATGTCCGACCACCATAACTTGGTCAAAACTTTATGAAATTCAAAAAGAAATTATCCTATAGTATGCAAAGAATGGGATATGGTGCATCTTTCAAATTTGAAAATGTGATTTAACTTTTTGAAATTTATAGATTTTTCGATCAACCTATCAATCGGAACTTTAGTCATAATGCATGTAAAAAAATCAATAATAATTATTTATTAAATTCAAAATAAGGCATAATTTATATTGGTGGAAAGCTGACAATTTCCTTAATAGACCCTTTTTGTTAAATCAAATTTAGATATAAAAAAAATTCATCAACTACATAGGAAAAGTTTGGAAAACCAAACACATTTTTGTTGTTGACTTTCTAGGTTTGGAACGTCCAAGCCAAATACCAAAGCAATCTCAAGGCTACAAAATATTTTCAGACTAAATGGTGTTGTTTATAACTAGGTAAGATGGGTTCGGATTGCCTTAAGGCAACATCCGAACCCATATAGAACTGGGTCCTATCTTAAAGGGGTAGTGTGCCCCCAAGACAAGTCCGGCCCCATCCTCCACACCACACTAAAAGCACCACGCATCAATAAAGTAAATTGGTGCTAAAAGAATTAAGGTCAACCTAGGATATATGGGTTAAAGACTCATATAAATAAAGGTAAATTGCAAACACAATCAATCACTTCATCTCTCATGCAATCAGGGAACTAGCTTTGCAACTAAAGGTGCAAAAATACTAAAGAGGATTGTGCGAACTTGTCCAAGAGGATATAAGGCATTTTGGTGCAAACTTGAAGTATTTAGAAAGGTAGATCTGATATACAAAAGGGGATCAGATCTGGAGAAGCGAGCTAAGTATTGTATTTGTGCAATTAAGATTGAATACATAATCTAACCTGTGGGTCTTTAATGCTGGGTTTTTCCTCCTTGGAGGTTTTCCCAGGGTATTTGTGTTTGTCTCTTGCTTTCTTGGTTCATTCTTGAATTTACTTGATTATGGTTTACTAAATGACAACAAATAATTAAATGTTACAAATCTGATTACTGAACTAGGGCACAAATTTAACATGGTATTAGAGCTAAGGTGTCACTAACTTAAGATTTTAGTAAATCATTTGTTGCATATAGTTGTTGTTTGTTTTCAAATTAAAATGTCAGGTTTGAAGGCTGAATATAGACTTGATGGAGCCCTTGATTTTGCTGCTTGGAAAGTTTGTATTCTATTGATCCTTGAAGAGAATGATCTGCTGAAATTCATAGAAGAAGAAAGGTTGTCCCCTCTAGAAGATACTGAAGAGATGAAGCAGTTCAAGAAAGACTCCCTCAAGGCTAGGAAGATCATAATTGAATCCGTCAAGAATCATCTTGTCACTGTCATATCAAAATTCACGTCTACCAGGGAAATGATCAAACACTTGGAAGGGATGTATGAAGTCAACAACCTCAGCAGGGCTCTTGCTCTAAGGTAGCAGCTTCTTCACATGAAAATGAAAGAAGAAGACTCAATCATAACCTACTTCATGAAGATCAATGAACTAAAGGACAAGCTAAGTACTCTTGACTACCAAATTTCGAATAAAGATCTTGTTATGATTGCATTAAATGGTCTACCTGATGAATGGGAACCATTCATTCATAGCATTGGTGGAAGAGCTGATCATCTCAACTTTGAGCGTCTTCAATCTGATTGCATTGAAGAGGAATCTTGAATTGAGGTAAGAGGAAAACTCAAGAACTCTCACAAAGATGATAATCATGTTCTCTTAGCTAAATCTAGGAAAGGTGGACATTGGAAGAAAGAAAAGAGAAGAAAAGATTTTAGATCCTCCTCCTATTATCCAAGGAAGAAGTCAAGAGATTCCTCTCACATTTGTTGCTTCAGATGTGATAAGTATGGTCACTATGCCAGAGATTGTCAGAATGATCCCAAGGAAAGGGAAGTCAATTTAAATGAAGTTGCTGAACAAAGTGAGGATTATCTTCTTATCTCTGCTCTATCAAGCAATGTTCCTACAAACAGTAATACTTG
This sequence comes from Cryptomeria japonica, assembly GCF_030272615.1. Classification (NCBI taxonomy): domain Eukaryota; kingdom Viridiplantae; phylum Streptophyta; class Pinopsida; order Cupressales; family Cupressaceae; genus Cryptomeria; species Cryptomeria japonica. The sequence goes on from NC_081411.1 coordinate 599,573,260, forward strand.
GATAATTGACAGTGATGCCTCTAGACACATCTCAGGTTTCGTGAGCATCTTTCAGATCTGATTGAAAAAGATATCAACCTTCATGTGGTAATCGGTGATGATGCTCGATACTCGGTAAAAGGTTCCGGCACTACCTCTTTAAAACTAGATTCTGGTATTTCCTTACAACTATGTGATATCCTTTTCGTACCTGGTATTAAAAGAAATCTTATTTCCATTTCTTCCTTAGAAGATAAGGGTTTGCAATTAGCATTTTCTGAAGGGAAAGTACTTGCTTGGTCTAAGAAATCTAATTTCAAAATTGCTCATGTTATTGGAAATAGATGTGATAGTTTATATAAGCTTGCAGCTAATCCAATTCAAGCTCTCATCCATGAGGCCCCTGAATCATGCGAGTTATGACATAGAAGACTTGGACATCTACACTTTCAAGCTCTTCCCACTCTCGGTAAAATGGTTAAAGGTATGCCTAAACTTAGTTTATCTCATGATGATGCCTGTAAAGGTTGTGCAATGGGTAAGAATGTAAAGAACCCTTTTCATAAAAGTGATAGTAAGGCTAAAGAAAAGTTAGAACTTATTCATTCAGATTTATGTGGTCCTATGTCTGTAGCATCTCCTAGAGGCTTCCTTTATTATGTTATCTTCATAGATGATTTCTCTAGGAAAACATGGATTTACTTTCTTAAATCTAAAGAGTCTGAAGAAGTCCTAAATAGATTTAAAGAATTGAATGTCTTAGTTGAAAACACTACAGGAAATCGAATTAAATGTTTAAGGTCTAACAATGGAGGTGAGTACACCTTAGGTAGTTTCTATGATTTTTGTGTTAAGGCAGGAATTAAGAGGGAGTTTTGTGTTCCCTACAATCCTTAGCAAAATGGAGTTGCTAAAAGAAAGAACGGGACCATTGTTGAAGCTGCAAGAGCCATGATTCATGATCAAGACCTACAACCTTTTCTATGGGCGGAAGCATCCAAAATAATAGTTTACATTCAGAATAGATGTCCTCATCGTGCTCTAAAGGATGTAACTCCTGAAGAAGCCTTTACAGGAATCAAACCTGACATCAGCCACCTAAGGATATTCGAGAGCCCAATGTATGTTCATGTGCCTAAAGAAAAATGAACCAAGTTGGATCCCTCTAGAAAGAAAGGCATCTTAGTGGGATACAGTGAATCTTCCAAAGCCTTTAGGATCTACATTCCAGGTCAAAGGTATGTTGAGGTAAGTAGAGATGTAACTTTTGAAGAAGATATTGTTTTCAAAAGATCTAAAGGTTCATTGTCTGATAATAATGATATGGTGATTGAAAATCAAGATTCAAAAGTTGATGCTAACCCTGAGATACAAAAGGAGTCCACCGACCTTCCGGATCAGGAAGTTCAGGATGACCCAGCAGAACCCATGGACTCTACCGATATACCTCAGGATATTGTGGTCTGCAAGAAGAGACCACTTTGGGTTAGAAACATGATTCAAGATGATGAAGGATTTGTTGCTCCCAGAGGAGCCTTTAGAGATAGAAGGAGGCTCCAAAATCATGCCAACTACATTTATGTGATGTGTAATATCATTGAGTCTGAACCCCACAATGTCAAAGAAGCTATGTCCCATCATGCTTGGAAATCAGCCATGGATGAAGAGTATGGGTCTATCATCAAGAATGATGTCTGGGACATTGTTCCCAGACCCAAAGGTAAGTCTATTGTTTCTTCTAAATGGTTGTTTAAAATTAAGCATAATGTTGATGGTAGTATTGAAAAATACAAAGCTAGGTTTGTAGCTCATGGTTTTTCTCAAAAGGAAGGAATAGATTATGAAGAAACTTTTTCTCCTATTGCTAGATATACTTCTATTAGATCTATAATAGCTATTGTTGTAGCCAAAGGTTGGGAGCCACATCAATGGATGTTAAGACAACCTTCCTCAATGGTGTCATTGAGGAGGAAGTCTATATTGAGCACCAGAAGGTTGTGTAATCCATAAAAGAGATTCTCATGTTTGCAACTTGAAGAAAGCCTTATATGGGCTCAAACAGGCTCCTCATGCTTGGTATGAAAGAATTGATAAGTACTTACTAAGCTTAGGATTTCATAAGAATGATGTTGATGCTAACATTTACTTAAAGATTTATAATGATGATATGCTTATTTTGGTTTTGTATGTGGATGATTTATTTATCACTGGTGAAAATAAATTAATCATAAGATGTAAGAAAGAATTAGCCTCAGAATTTGAAATGAAGGATTTAGGACTAATGCATTACTTCCTAGGGTTAGAAGTATGGCAAAAATCCAATATAATTTTTCTAAGTCAAAGAAAATATACTATTGATATTTTGAAAAGATTTAGAATGATAGATTGTAAACCCATGCATACTCCTATGGAATCTAACTTAAAGAAGTTAAGTGTTTCTGCAGCTAACTCTAATTTTGCAAATCCATCTGAGTACAGATAGTTGATTGGATCCTTGATGTGTCTAGTCAATACTAGGCCAGATATTTGTTATGCTGTGAATGCCCTCGGTTAGTTCATGAGCTTGCCTAAACTTGTTCACCTGGTGGTTGCCAAGCACATTCTAAGATACCTGCGTGGCACTATTGGTTATGGGCTGAAGTATTCACTTAATACCTCAATCTTCTTGGAAGGCTATTCAGATTTAGATTGGGTAGGAAGTGTCAAGGATAGAAAAAGTACTTCAGGTATATGCTTCAATTTGGGCTCTGTAGTGATCTCTTGGGCATGTAGAAAGCAATCTTCAGTGGCATTAAGCACTGCAGAAGCTGAGTACATTGCAGCATCTGTTGCATCCAGAGAAGCAGTGTGGCTTTGTAAACTCCTTGTTGGATTATTTGGTCAAGCTAGTGGTCCTACCACCATTCATTGTGATAATCAAAGTTGTATAACGATGTCAATAAATCTTGTGTTCCATGACCGGTCCAAACATGTGGAAACGCACTATCACTTCATTCGGGATATGGTGCAAAGAGGCGCCATTCAACTAAAGTATATTAGCATAGATGAACAGGTTGCGGATACCCTTACCAAACCCTTATCCAGAGTGAAGTTTGAATACTTCAAAGACAGACTTGGTATTGTGGAAAATGAAACCCTGATTGAGAGGGAGCTCCAATCTCAATGACTCTATCTACTGCACTTTGATCATTCTTTGCTTGTGTGCAAGAATGAAAAGTATCCAATCTATGCTTGTGTGCTAGATGGAAAATTATAATTATGTAAAGACCCACTTGTGTATTACACTTTCTATGCTTGTGTGCTAGAACCATCCTATGCTTGTGTGCTAGGTGGAAGATGTAATTCTATGCTTGTGTGCTAGATCCATTCTATGCTTGTGTGCTAGATCCATTCTATGCTTGTGTGCTAGATGGAAATCTAAAGGTTCAGATTATGTATTATCTTATTCCCTAGTTAAGAGGGAGTGTTGTTTATAACTAGGTAAGATGGGTTCAGATTGCCTTAAGGCAACATCCGAACCCATATAGAACTGGGTCCTATCTTAAAGGGGTAGCGTGCCCCCAAGACAAGTCTAACCCCATCCTCTACGCCACACTAAAAGCACCATGCATCAATAAAGTAAATTGGTGCCAAAATGATTAAGGCCGACCTAGGATAAATGGGTTAAAGACTCATATAAATAAAGGTAAATTGCAAACACAATCAATCACTTCATCTCTCATGCAATCAGCGAACTAGCTCTACAACTAAAGGTGCAAAAATACTAAAGAGGATTGTGCGAACTTGTCCAAGAGGATATAAGGCATTTTGGTGCAGACTTGAAGTATTTAGAAAGGCAAATCTGATATACAAAAGGGGATCAGATCTTGAGAAGCAAGCTAAGTATTGTATTTGTGCAATTAAGATTGAATACATAAGCTGACCTGTGGGTCTTCAATGTTGGGTTTTTCCTCCTTGGAGGTTTTCCTAGGGTATTTGTGTTTGTCTCTTGCTTTCTTGGTTCATTCTTGAATTAACTTGATTATGGTTTACTAAATGACAACAAATAATTAAATGTTACAAATCTGATTACTAAGCTAGGGCACAAATTTAACATTGGATATACTTTACTAATGGATATTAACTCCTAACAAATATTCGTATAGAATCGATATCCATTAGCCATGGATATTAGTTAGCCATGAATATATATTAGCCACATATATCTATTACTTTTGTGTGTTTAAAATTATTATTTAGTTTATTTATTATAAATAATTTATTATTTCAACTATATATTTTGATAATTAATTTGTTTGTCTATGATATATAATATATTATAATCTCTTATATAATTATATATAATCTAATATCAACATATAATATTTAATATTAATATACAAATATCTATATTACATATATATATTGTTATAATTTATGATGATAATATATATATATATATATATTAAAAATATTATATATGTGTGTGTGCAGTGAAAAATGATGATGACAAACTATTGCAAAATCACAAAAGATCCAACCACAATAAAACCCTAGTTCTACAATACAACATTCACCATACACCAATGAAGAAACCTAAGAACATGCAAATCAATAAATGAAACAATAATACCATTCACATGCTAAGTAGAGTTTGATCTCCATTGTCTCCTATCTTCATTGATCATGTTTGATATATTTGCCCTAAGATTTTGTATGTGCACAAGAGCTCAACAATGAACGGATTGTGGTTGTGAAGTCGCTTCATTATTTAAAGATTTGATTTATGCATTAGGATTTGTTTTTGAAATCATGGAAGAATCCTCTTATATAGAAGACACTTTAGAAAATGGAGGGATAAGATTAAGAGGTGAAAGAATAAATGGTCAGCTAGGATTAAAGGGTAGGTGGAGAAAATAATAAAATAATGAGATGGTAGGTAGGATGAATCTAATGAATTAATTAAATAAATAATTATTTGTTTAATTAATTGAAGTGGGACCAATTAAATAAATAAAATATTTATTTATCTTAGGGAAAGGATAATTTAATCAATAAAAAATATTTATTTAAATCTAGGGAAAGGCTAGAAGAGGATAAATTAATTAATTAAATAAATAAAAATCTATTTAATTAATTGAAGGCTTAGGATAAAATAATTAAATAATAAAATATTTATTTAATTATGACTGGACAATTTAGTGTGTCTATATTTTGCCCCTCTTTGAGACAATGCATCTTGTCATGTTGGCTTAAAGAAGATAAGATAAATTAATATAAAGTTTTCCCTAGGACGGGAATGATATGCCCCCTCGAGAGATTGGATGATATGTCCAAATGTGCTTCCCTTGTAGCTGATTTTCTCAAGAGGTTATCAACATAATCTTCCACAGTGACATGCATGAGATTGAGAAAGATGATTGTCATTGCTCTTTGATAAGTAGCATGTGCATTCTTTAATTTGAAGGACATGATGTTCCAACAGAAAGTATCCCAAGGAATTATAAATGTTGTCTTATGTTGATCTTTAGGTGTTATTTTGATCTGATTATACCTAGAAAATCCATCCATGAGTGATAGCATTGCATTACTGCTGTGAGATCCACTATTGAATCAATGTTTGGCAATGGGAAGTCATCTTTGCAACAAGCCTTATTGATATCTCTGAAGTATGTACATACTCTAATGTTGTGATCTAGTTTGCTAACAAGTACTAGATTAGAGATCCACTCAGGGTAGTCAATTAGTCTTGTGAAGCCTACGAATGCATCTTGCAAAGTTTCCATTTTACCATCTTGGCGCCTAGAGTAGCCGTCAAATAATGCATAACTAAATCGGAATCCAACCCTAGGATATCGACATATGACCACACCAAGTTGATTTGTCATTCTATGAAGAATGTTATGAACTTTTTTCTTTCAATTTCTATCAAAGATTGTGCCAAGAATGTATTGTGTGATACCTCTGTTGTCCCAATATTTGTCTTGATGGTTTCTTCAACCAACATTGATGATTTTTCTTCATATGATGTCGTGGGAAGAGTGTCAAACCTTCCATCCTCGGGTGCCCTGGGGAGGTTTTCACCTTTGGATGTGTCCTTTATTTTTACTTTTTTGGGGGGGTCAGACAGTGCCACAATGTGGTTATTACCACCCATGATTTGTTTTCATTTTAATACTTTTGCGATTGGAAGGTTTGGCACCCTCACCAAAATATGTCACACTACTAAGTTCTATGATGTATCCTTCTTTGTGGTCCCATTTGGTTAACAGATTTTGTTCTCTTCAAAAAAATGACAATATGACTCCATGCCCACAGAAGAGAACAAACTATCAATCAATAGTTGGATAAGTCGCAATTATCTCTGCAACTTTGCTCTAAATTTTAGAGGTAAAGCTCCCTCTTATGATATAATTTTTTAGTTTTTCTGGATATGCTTTTAACCAGAAAGTGGGAAAGGAAAAATTCCTATTCTAAACATCAAAGAACATAAAAGAGGTAAAAATGAGAAGGCATTTGCCTAACTGAAACTAACTTAATTCATGTCACATAATATCAGTCAAAGATAAACAATATACCACAATGAATAGTAGAGGAAGAACAAATATTTAATATCCAGAAAAATGGAGACTGTGCAGGAAGCATTCACATAAGAAAAATGCAGTTTCTTTAAAGTAGCACAAAGTCTGATCTATTAGATAAGTTGTTTAGGAAAACCAAAACACAATTCACATCATGTTTATCTTTTAGAAAAATAACACCAATTTTGTCTTTCCAAAATTCTTCCCCCCTTTCCTATCTACTAATTTCCCCTTTTATATCTATCAAAAAAAAAATTATTTCCAAGAAATGGTTTGCCTTTCTGTAATGGTTTTGAAAATGACCCTCTTGAACATGATTTTCAGATAAAATAAAAAATTACCAAGACTAACATAAACCATATCATAGATAACTATCGGCTCTATACCTCCTCCTTCTCAAGTACCAGGTTTCAACCAGATATCTGTATGTCGATCATTTCCGCTTTCATCTCCTCTTCTATAAGGACCCAAAGGAATACTGAAAATGCATCTTCATCTTCTATGAGTTCTTGAGTGAGGTCGGTTTGGTCAAAGAGAATATCATCCTGCATGTGTTCGACATTTGGCTGTATGAGGGGGCCTTTTCCTTTAAGAACCATTTTCTTCAATGTCTCAAGAACTAATTATCAAGATTCCTTCCAGTAGCTATTTCTTCTTGTAGGAATCATTTGTGATTTTCAGCTTGCTCATCAATCTTTCTCAATAAGGCAACAGTCTTTCTATACTCAGTAAAATCAGTCTGATGCTTCCATGCAAGAGCATGCAACCCTTGGATGATGTTTCCTTGCTAGTTTTCTAGCCAATTCAAGTCTAGATTATCAAATGGAAATTCGTGATGAGGTAAGACCATTTCAACAAGCGGAGCTCATGATGACATACATTAGTGCTTCAGTCAATTTTCAAAAGGGATGCATTTATTTCAATTTGCAAAGAATAATAACATCAGGAATTGTCACTCATTTCACCACCCTTGCATGCCTTTAATCATTTGATCTCATTAATAATGATGGTACTTTACAAATCTCCATTGGTTCTCCTTTTTGGAAATTGTGCATGGTGGTGAATGGTTTAGAGGCTAATAGGAAGATAGTTGAAAATCCCTGATATCGGATATCAGATATCAGGAAGGAGAAAGAAAAGAATACTTCATGGTCTTCTAGCTATCACCCGATAAGCACCATCTCCTTTGATAATATCAGTCCTTCCTTTGATATCGTAACATCGGGTGAAAAGAGAACTCGACACTCCTAACACAAACTTCTGATATGCTAAGGTTTGATCGATAAGTTTTTATCTGATGAGCGGGAACTGATAAGGATGGCTGATTTAAAAAGAGATAGGAAGTAGGAAATGTAAGGTTTTTCTTCTTACCACCCGACGAGTACTAAATCTTCACTTTATCACGATATCAGGTGAAACCTGAAGTCAGGAAAGACAAACATAGTTCCAATGTGGCAAGGATTCTCCATTAGAGTAACAACAATAAGGAAGAAAAGACCTCCCCTGGATGAGAAATTCTTGAAAAATAAGATAGGGGGTAACAGTCCCCAAGTGTAAGATCATCTCATATACCAAGGTAGTTAATAAAGGCCTCATAATTTTGTAATGTATCAAGTTGTGGAAGTCCTTGTTGGTCCCAGTCAATGAGTTGTGAATGAGAGAGGGGAAGACCATTGGTGTGCTCAAATTTAATAGGTGTGAGGGAAAAGACACAAGAGTCTTCGGGTATTTCAATGCAATCATCAGGGTCATTGCTAGTACTCTCCTCATTAGTCCCAATTGTAAATGAATCCAAATCGACTTCACTAGAAGAACACTCAGCAATGGGAGTCATAGTTTTGACCTAGACCCTCAAGACATAGAGGGCTTGGGATCCCAAACTATTTTTATCTATAGTTCTCCACTATCTTTCTTCTCTTAAGATATAAAATCTGATAATGTTGTTTGATCAACTCTCAATTATTTTCTAAACTTCTCTTCGTTAATGGGTTCACCTAGTTCTCTAAAAAAAATTATAAGCTCATAATCACTAGATGACTTATCTAAACCCCATTCTCATTCATTAGAGTATGTGGAATATTTTTTATCTTGTTGTTGGTCATTAGTGGAGGGAGAACATGTGATTTGTAATTTTGTTTGAGAATTAAGACCACACAATCTCAACGGTGAAAATCCAATTCCTTTAGTGCGCTACTTCTTTGGCACTAGCTATGGTTACAACGACTCAACAATACCTTTCTTTTGCAACCCAAGAGGGCCTTTTCCATCATATCTAAATTTTTGTAAGAACTTAAAACCTTTTCCATAGTTCTCACATGGTATTGTGGTGTGGTCTTATGTAAATTATTCTTTAGGTTCTTTATAAAGAATTTTGTAAAGGTCTTCATCTTCCATCTCACCCCATTTCTTGATTGTAGTGCGATCCCATTTTATGGTGATTGTGGATACTTTCTTTGAAGGACGTGGTCATACATAGTCCTTAGGAGAACCATTATTTGTCTTAAGTACATGGTTTTATTCAAGGTATATTCTCCCATGCCTTTATCTTTATATTTTCCTTTGAGCTCACCTTGTTTTGATGTAGAAGCTTTCAATAATTATGGATCAACATATGTTGATGATGGAGTAGATTATCTATTAATTTGGACTATTAAGTTTTGGTCGTAGTCATAGGTTGTTGCAATATATGAATGGATTTGGATCACCTTTGACTGTTACTTCAACTCCATTGTGAGGGAATTTGATACATTGGTGATATGTTGATGGTACTATCCTCATTTCATGTATCCATGGACGTCCCAAAAGTATGTTGTAGGTGAGATCAAGGTCAAGGACTTGGAAAACCACATCCTTTGTCACTAGCCCAACACTTAAAGGTAAGGTAACTATTCCTTTGGATGAGAATTCTTTGTCATCATATGCTTTGATAGTGATCTTATTTCTTGAATCCACAGTTTGTTCAAAGTATCCCAATTGTAAGATTATTTTCAATGTGCAAATGTTTGGCACTACTCCTCTATCTATCGAGACTCATTTAATATGGTTCTTATGAAGGAAGGCTTTAATGTGGAGAGGTGCAATGTCTGGTTGGCATGGAGAAGCATCATCGGCTTTTGTGAATGTAAGGCAATATGGAGTGGAAAGGTATCCCACCATGGATTGAAACTGGTCCACATTCAAATCAGTGGGAACAAAAGTTTCTCTTAATGCTTTGTCAAGGATAGCCTTATGTGAAGGAGAGATACACAAAATCTCAAGAATGGAGATAAGCATGGATGTCTTCCCTAACTGGTCTACAAGGTCGTACTCATTTTTGATAGATGGTGAAGTTGTGGTCTTGGATGGAACACCTTGTAAGGTGACTTTACCCCATTGAGTTGTAACATTGCATTTATGGGTTTCATCATTAGATGATGATGAAGAGGATGGTCCAACACCTTTCAAAACAACTTTACTCCTTCGGGTAGGACCTTGAGGATTTTTGTCCTTTATAATAATGGCAGAAACATAGTTGTTCATTGAAATGTGGTTAACTGTATATTCATATATTGTCATAGTATAATTGGCATTGTTATCTAATTTAGAATCTTTTCCCTTATCACTCTTTGGGAATGGTTCCTTAAACATCGTATGTTCCTCATTGGAAGTGTGACCATCAACTTTTATGTCACCCTTGTCAATAAGATCTTGTATAATGTTCTTAAATGTATGACAATCGCTAGTATTATGTCCTTTGCTCTTGTGATATTTCCAAAACGCATCATCATTCCACCATGTAGGTTTTACTTTTGGTTCATAGGGTGGATTGTCTGGTATTGTTATAAGCGTGTTTGCAACCAATTTCTTAAATGTTCTCTCAATTGGCTTTCCCAGTGAAGTGTATTTTCTTGGAGGCTTTGATGCCCTTTAAGCATTCACTTGATTATTGGAGTTGGATGAACTTACACGCGGGAAAGTCATCTTTGGTTTACCATGTTTGCATCTACTACCCCATTGTTAATTGTGTTCTTGTTTTTGTTCCAAATCTTTCCCATTGGATTCATCTTTGTTGTCCTTGAATATCTTAATGGTACCTTGTTCAATAAGGGCTTTCTCAACTGTCAATCCCTTTTCAATGACTTCTTTAAAAGTAGACAAATAAGCTTTTCTTAATTCATATACAATTTCCTTGTTAACATTTTGAGTAAAAATTTCAATCATTTATTTTTGAGGAATATCACAAGAGCATCGACTAGCAATAATTATCCATCCTTGTAAGAATGAAGAAAATGAATATCCATTTTTCTATTCGGTATTGCAAAAAGTAGTCATTGACACATTTGTTTCAATATTGTATGAAAAGTGTTGTATAAAAGCTTCTAATGGATCACTCCATGACTTAATTCCAAGCAGGAGTTGAGA